>NC_141766.1:45347977-45947977 GCF_982258835.1 Parasteatoda tepidariorum
CCAGTATGGTTTGCTAAGTTCCGAGGAAACGCACGCGGAGTAGTAAGCATTTACTTGAAATCAGGTAAGTTATTCAACAGATTTGTGAAAAGTGATGAATGAAATTGCTAAATATGCTACCAATCTTTCAAATCTTTGCAGTGATATGGTTGTTTTTGTTATTGTCGTCGGCCATTAAGGCAATTGGTGCGATTTCTCTTGTTTTCCAGTGGCGCCATCTATGGACAAGAATTCGACCTGTGCCACACTCATACGTCGCACCCGCTTATAGAGCAGACCCATTCATACATTCATTCATTCAGTTACTGATCGTAATTTTGACCTGAACTAGAGAACGATCAATCTCCAATTCAGATAACCCAGAGGTATTGATTTGTAATGGCAGTGATAGGATTTAAAGAAAAATATAGTTTTTTGTAAGGATAAGTCACTATAAGTAATATGTAGTTTTCATTGTATTTTTTAAACAAAAAGTTTCAAAGACATTCAGAATGTAAAGTTAATACAGATAGTATGCTAATTAGATAAAAACATAAATACTATTTTTAAAATTATCATAAGCACAAAATCACATTATAACACATTTTCAGGAATACGTCAGTTAACGATAGTGTGGCATAGTTATTTTACTTGTTAAATATCGTTATATTATCTCATTAGTGTAATAATCGTGTAATCTCGTTACCATAAAAAAATTATGAATTGTACTATAACAAAACTATTAATTCTAATTACTAAACCATTAACTTATTTATTATTATATACTATTAGCCAAAAATTAAAATCTAAATTATTATTATATAAAAACGATTATTCAATTTTTTTTTACTTTATTATAGAGCAAAGCGGGATTTATCATATATTATTTAAGATTAAACAAAAATTTCTTTGAATGGTAATTTTTTATCGTCACAACTCAAATGATGATTTCAATAGTTAAAAATGAGTTTTATAAGACCAGAGATATCTCTGAAATATGAAAGCAAGAAAATATTATTTTGCAAACAATTTATAATATTATTTTACAAATTTAATTCTATGAATGGTAATTTTTCTTATAGTCACAAATCAAATGATGATTTCAATAACTAAAAAGGAGTGCTATGAAACCAGAGACATTTCAAAAATGTGAATTATTATTTTGCAAACAATTTATAATATTATTTTACAAATTTAATTCTATGAATGGTAATTTTTCTTATAGTCACAAATCAAATTATGATTTCAATAACTAAAAAGGAGTGCTATGAAACCAGAGACATTCCAAAAATGTGAATTATTATTTTGCAAACAATTTAGAATATTATTTTACAAATTTAATTCTATGAAGGGTAAATTTTCTTATAGTCACAAATCAAATGATGATTTCAATAACTAAAAAGGAGTGCTATGAAACCAGAGACATTTCAAAAATGTGAATTATTATTTTGCAAACAATTTAGAATATTATTTTACAAATTTAATTCTATGAAGGGTAATTTTTCTTATAGTCACAAATCAAATGATGATTTCAATAACTAAAAAGGAGTGCTATGAAATCAGAGACATTTCTAAAATGTGAATTATTATTTTGCAAACAATTTAGAATATTATTTTACAAATTTAATTCTATGAAGGGTAATTTTTCTTATAGTCACAAATCAAATGATGATTTCAATAACTAAAAAGGAGTGCTATGAAACCAGAGACATTTCAAAAATGTGAATTATTATTTTGCAAACAATTTATAATATTATTTTACAAATTTAATTCTATGAATGGTAATATTTTATAGTCGCAAATCAAATAATGATATCAATAACTAAAAATGAATGTTATAAAACCATATTTCAAAAATAAGAGAATTAGAAAATATTATTTTCCCTACTAAAATAACACATTTTTTATGACGTCTGATTTAAAATTACTAAAATTGGAAAGTAAATAAAAAAGGCGAAAAATTTCCAAATAAATATTCTAAAAAATATGACGTATAGTTTTGCATTTTCTACAAACTCCGATTCAAGTCCTGCTAAAAATATTTTTATCACAAATGTGCAAAGTGACTTAGAAAAATATAGAAAGATACACTTTTTAAAAAAACATTCATGCAGAAAAATAAATCAGCGTGATTTATGGAACGCCATAAAAAGACTTAGAAAAATAGTTTTGCCGCGGTGTAAGTGGGAAAAAAAGAGCAATAAACATACATCGCTATTAACGTAACATGCTTTTAAGTGTCACTGTTTAATGATATATTCTATAGTTTATAGGTTTAAGCTAAATTAAGAACATGTGGTTTATAAATGTTACATAAATGGCGTTTTTTATGATTTACGGTTATTATTCTCTGTAGTAATTATAAAAATATATAATTGTATAATATAATTGCATTATAAAAATTGATTTTACAAATGTAAGCTTGAATTATTAAGTCTACGCCAATACCTTATATTTTTGGCTAATTTTCATAGGACTTTTATGTATTTATTAACCTTTTCGAAAGCTGCGATTTGGAACAAAAATCATTTTTCGCTGTCAAAAATAAAAAAAATGAAGTTATAAGAGAAAAAAATTCTCAATATGGTTTTTTGTAGTAAAATATCCAAGGAATATGACGGTGCATTTTTTTTTTGGTTTATTAATGGAAATAGCAATTAAATGGAAACAAAATCGAAATAAAAAAAATTAAATTTTTTTGTTACATTTTTATTAATATGATAAATCCTTATAGTAAATAAAAATATTAAAACTATGCATGATTTATACATAAATGTATTTCTATGATATATATGAATTCATTATTTTATATAAATACTATTAAAACTAGAGCCATTTCCCGATTTCTGCCCTGTACAATGAAATTGTAACTTTAGGGTACTCTATAAAAAAAAGCTTTACGTTGCAGAGGTAAAAAAAAATGTGTACATTTGTTTGGTATATATACTCAAGAATTTAAAAAAAAAAAAAAAGAAAAAAAAAAAAAAAAAAAAAAACATTTAGCTGCGAATATTTGCGAATTTGACTGATATATCAATTTTTAGAGTTCGTGTCATTTTTATAATAATGATTTTCTTACATCTACAAGGCTGAACAATCTTGTCATTTTTTTAAATTGAAATTTAATTGAATTTTTTAAATCAAAATTTTTTATATCTAGCAAAATAGATTCATTATTTTTTTTAAATTCGATAATCGAATTCGTAATTAACAATCTTAAATATTTTGATTCAATTTATTTAGTTTAAATTTGTTTTGATAAGTATTTGCGATTTTACATCAATTACTTTATTTATTAAAATTATTAACCACAAATTTGTAATCAAAGATCTCAAAAACTACTAGTAAATAATTTTTATTCATTTATTTACAATTTTTTCAATAATCATCCGCTATTTTCGATCCGACATTTTGTTTTTCTGAAATTTTGACTTCATATTTGAAATCAACGACCCAAAAAACCTATAGGTGATCAATTTTTAGAACATATTGACAGAGATGCCAACTTGCTTCGGACAGCAAATATATATTTTAAAGTGGTAGTTTATCAATTGTTATTCTTGGTTTAATAAATTCAATTTAGTAGATTTTTATCCACCACTATTTCTAAATAATTCATAAGCTTATATAATCCACCACTTTAAAGTTTTTATGTCATGCGGTACCTTTCAAAAAGCAAGCAAAATTAGTCGAATATTGGCAAAATTTATTCTGTAGTTATTTACCGTTTTTTTAATCTTTTTGGTGTGTCCGGAGCAGTTGGCATCTCTGCATGGAAGTTAATTTTCTAATTTTGTCCGCATTTTTCTGATTTTGTTCCAGTGTGGGCCGTGGGAAGTATACTTACCACCACTTTTTTCCCACTTTTAATTTAGATTTCCATTTGTTAATAACTTCAGTTTACTTGAAATGCGTTCGAATAAAATTGTTAACCATTTGTTAGTTTAACCCTTTCTCGCCGACTGTCACAAATACGTGCCAGCATAAAACCGTTTCAATCAGGGTAAAAAGATAAAACTGGTAACCTAAGTAGTTCTTTAGCAGTTAATTTGTGAGCGGGGTTATAATTGTTTGATTTATTTAATTCACCATTACTTAAATTTAAAATAAAATTATTTAGTTATACTTTGAACTAACGTTGATTATATATATGATTAAACTAACAATAAATAAAGTAAAAGCAAAGTAAGTCTGTCAAGATAGCAGCGCCTACATTTAAACTACCGTTTTTTATTTATTTCCATCCTGACTCTGATTTTGTAGGAATGCTTTTATGAATCACTCGTCCCCAAGGGGTTAAAAAAGCGTATAAAAGTTATAAAATATATAATTCCTTTTGAAATTTGTAGCATTTATAAAATTTATTTTATAAATAAAGAAAAATAAAAATCAATAAGCTCTTTATAGGTCGTGTTAAATATATTTACCACCAAAAAAGGGCATTTTTATAAACTAATTGAGTTTTTTTTCTTATATCAATTACTACTCTTAAAACAAATTCAATTCCAAAAATACTTTAATTTACCTTTACTAGAAATAAAGGGACCATTAAAAGGTTAAATCAAATGTATAAATCCAAGAAATAAATGGAAAGTATAAATTAAACTACCATGTTAAGAATTTAAAAGAAATCACGCAAAATGCGTGAAAGTCGGCAGCTAAGTAGCCAGAAATACCAACTACTCCGCTTTCTGTAAAAGTTTTAATAAATTGGTAGCAAATTAACAAATAAAACTTGCAGTATACGAATAATTACGCCCACTCTGTATAAGAGCCATTATGAAATAACTACAATAAAGTTGGATTTGATATATTACTTTGAATTTTTGACATGCAGTTTTTAAATAATTACCTTAAGTGTACTAAACTAAAAGTAACTTAAATTACGTTACCACTAGGAAATATTTTTTTACAAAACGGAGCAAGTTGGCGTCTCTGTGTATCTGTGGTTTTTAACACTTCCTGGTTAATATATTTTTCGCAATCGTTTACGACGATCGATTTAAAAAAATCAACGCATTGTTTACTAAACTAACAAACACGTTTAAACTTTCTTATATTTATTTAAATTATTTAAATGTAGTGGTGATTAGAAACATTCTAAATCAACATCTCCCACGAAAATCAAAAGATTCAGCAACTATGGAAAAAGTTGAATTTCAGCAATGAGAAGTAGAATTTTAATTTCGTATGACAATGAATCTTCTCAAAATTCTTTGTAAAAAATTTATGCAACTTCATGAAATAAATCTCTTTGGTAAATTTGTTCAACTCGGTAAGCCTTTAGAATGTTCTAATGATTCTTTTTATCAAAAGAATACAGCACTGTCTATCTTAAAAAG
This sequence comes from Parasteatoda tepidariorum, assembly GCF_982258835.1. Classification (NCBI taxonomy): domain Eukaryota; kingdom Metazoa; phylum Arthropoda; class Arachnida; order Araneae; family Theridiidae; genus Parasteatoda; species Parasteatoda tepidariorum. The sequence continues at coordinate 45,353,299 of NC_141766.1, forward strand.
GAAGAGAAATCTGTGATGTTGTTGGTAAACTGGGATACTGTAACAAGAATAAAGCTCATAAATCAGTTGTCTCTTGTTAAACTTGACAGAAAGCATTTATTACAACTCAGGTAGAAGGTTAGGTGCGTTAACGATTACTCATCTTTGTTTCATTTATTTATTTAGGTTGTTCTATATAATGTTCGATTTCTGCAATATGAGTAGGCAGTTGGTTGTGTTACTTTTATATTTATAAAAGAATACGTCTAATACATCTTGTTATATTTGTTATTTATAGACTTGCTATGGTTAATTAACCCTTTGCACTGGAGATTCTTTCTGCAATCGAGAAAAAAGTATGAAATAATTCATAATTTTATTAAAAATTATCAAATATTGCTAGCACATTTTTTTCCAGTTTACTATTGAAGGGGAATGCGAAGAATGTTTTGTTTCCCTTTAACCCTTTCGCACCGACTGTCACAAATACGTGCCAGCATAAAACCGTTTCAATCAGGGTAAAAAGATAAAACTGGTAACCAAAGTAGTTCTTTAGCAGTTTATTTGTGGGCGGCGTAATGATTGTTTCCCTTATTTAATTCACCACCTCGTAGTTCGAATTAAAAATTGTATAGTTACACTTTTAACACAAATGGATTGGATATGTTCGATTTAAAAAGAAAGCAAAAATAAATGTGTCAAATTAGCTATGCTCAAACTTAAGTCACACCTTTTTATCTTTTGCCATCCTGATACTGATTCCTTACGAATACATTTATGACTTACTCGTCCCGAAAGGGTTAAATGTGAATAATTAGAAATGTGAGTAGTAGTGGTAGTTACGATTAACAATCAAGCAGATATTATACGAGTAAAAAAGAACTTAGTTTCTACCACTTTTTACATTTTCAGTCAACCATGGCATCCCTCATATAGGGTAGTTAAGGTGGGTTTTCGCAAGTCAATATTTCAAGGATTTTTCGAAAAATGAGATTTAATTCGTTTTACACAGTTTTTAATTTTTTCGTTTAAGGCAATGGTATATATGTGATAGGCTTGTTGACGAAAATCTTAGACTGAAAAAATTCCATGACGTAATGATCATTTGATGTGAGCCGATAATTCTAATCACCAAGCCTAGTTGGCTCAGAGGATAGAGAGTTCGCCTTCCAGAGAAGCGAACCGGGTTCGAATCCCAGTCGATACGAATTCCGCACCCGGCTTGCATCGACCGCAGAGCTGACGTGAAATATCCTCAGTGGTGGACGGATCATGGGATAGAATCCCCTTGCCGTCAGGCTAACAGTGGGAGATTCTCGCGATCTTCCTCTCCATGCAACGCAAATGCGGGTTAGCTTCATCAAAAAGTCCTCCACGAAGGCAAATTTCTCCCAATACTCGATCAAGGAGTTTCCTTGTCTTCTGGATTGGGTTAAAAATCACAAGGCTATGGAGTTGAACATTAGTAGTCATAGGCCCATAAAATTGGGTCGGCTGTTCAACGACGATTATAAAATAAAAATAAAATTCTAATTACCAAAAACGGGAAAGATTGATTCTATATTGCCCATCATTGCAAGGTGCTCTTTTTTTTAGTATAACGTTCTATTTTTAATAACTGTGTATTGTCAGTTGTATGATCTTTTTTCTGAAATATTTTCTTGAACAGAAATATGATCATAATTCCTTTCTTATAAGAATTTAGGACCACCTTTGATATAATATATCCTGGTACTTGTATTTGAAAAACGTATGGTGCCGTTGAATAAAACCTTGCATACATTTTGGGCGTATTTTAATAGTTTTTGAAGAAAATTTCACTATATTCCTAGCGTGACGCTTATCGTCACTTAATTCAGAATCACAATAAAACATTTAAAATAGATTTATCGTAAATTGCAAAATAATTGATTAGATTTAAAATACTGTGGAAACTTCCATTAGTACATAGAACTTAAGCAAATACAAATAAACACTCTTGATTAAAGTTAAGAAATACGTGTCGAAAAGGGTTAATCACAAGTCTATAGTCCAAGTTTGATCTCTTATGTGACCTTTCCAGAATTTAGCAATAGTTTTATCGAGCAAAAAGTTTAGTATAAAAGATCAAAAAAAAGACAACAAAAGGGCTGTAGTAGAAAGAGTAGAACCGAGTCATTAGAGGTCCACCAATTTCCACTATAAACATCAGTACGGGTAAGTTCTCTCCATGCCAATTAGTTTATTTGTTACTAATCAAAGCCTTTTAATTAATTTAATTTGTTATTTAAATTTGTATTTGATTAAAGCGTTATTAATTTAAGTATTTTACTAGTTGAAGTATGTAAATTAATTCGAAAATATATGCATAAAATAAACGATCACTGGTTAAAATAATAGTAGTAGTTTGTGTCTTTAAACCACCGTAACACTAGTCAAAATATAGACTTTATCTTTAATGGATGTAGAAGATAGAATATATCCCCCATTTTCTTATCTTCACGGATATATGAGTGAAACAAGCCCGTTTTGTTCGAACTTTCAAAAATACATTATGATATAAAACAGTTTATCAAAAATAAATTTTAAAACAGGAGTCAATTATTCAACACTAACCATTTTACTAATACTTCGTTATCACAAAACGTTTATAAATGCTCTTGTCATAATTTGAATAAAAATCATAATAAAAACGTTCATCCATTTAGAACAAAAACTATTTGTTTAACGAAATTTCAATGATGTTAAAAAATGAAGGATGACATTAACAGATTTTTTTTGTTTTTTATATACAGATAATTAAAAAAAAATTGTAATGTTTAAGGAGATAAGTCCAATGAGATTACAATCCAGTTCCTTTTTAATTTTTCTCCTTATTCGCTAATTTTCTTTAAAAATATTTGAACGACGAACAGATGTATAAGCATTAAGTAGTTAAGATTATAATCTCGTACATCAGTTTTCGATGTCAACAGCAAGCAGTAAACGCTTCCTAATGAATATTTTAATCCAAACCTTGTCTGACATAGACAGATAGTGTTTTTAAATTCAACTTTCTCTATCATTCTTACATTTTAATTATATTAAAGGGAAGGGAGAAAATCTATAAAGATAACAAATAGGTCATTGCCTTTAACTGTTTTTAGAAAAGTTCATTTCCTGTTGAACATTTGTCCAAAATATTTATGCCAAAAATAGTTTACTTCCATTTACATCAAATCCAGCTAATGCTCTACAGTTAGTACACACTTGCACTTTATTGTTCAGCTATAAACTTAAAGAGGACAATGAAATAACTGCGTAAAACTTTTAGTAGCTCATAAGTAGAGTTATTCTCGTCTTAAACCGTGTTTTTTATACTGAATAAATTTTAAAAAAAACCGTTCTTTTATACTTTAAGTTGTAATAACAATTCAACTTTGTAATCAAATTTAATTTTTTATCCATAAATTATTAAAAAATTCTTTCGATCATAATTTTTCTTTACGCTACATAAATCTTAACAAGCTACTTCATCATTTTTTAAGTTGCAATAACAATTCAAATCTGCAACTGAATTAAATTACCCATCCATAAGTTATTAAGTAGTTCGTATGATCGTAAACTTTTTTTTTCGTTGAATGAATTTCAACAAGCTTTCTCATTATTTAAGTTGTTATAATAATTCTTATCCGTTATTGAATTAAATTCCTCAACTGTTAGCTATTAAATAATTCTTCTTATCGTAATTTTTTTGCTGAATGAATTTTAACGAACTATTTTGCTATTTTTTAAGTTGTCATAACTATTCGACTTTTTAATTGAATTTAACTTCTCATTCTGTAGATATTCAAATATTCTTTCCATCTTAAATCTTTTTTTTTAAATGCTGAATAAATTTTAACTAGTAATTTTGTTATTTTTTAAACTGTTATAACAATTCATGTCTTGAATTCCATTCATCCATTTATTATTGAATAATTCCTCCGATCTTAAGCTGTTTTTTTTTTCGTTGAATAAATTTTATCAAGCAATTTTATTATTTAAGTTTTTACAATAATTCAACTTTGCAATAAAATTTAATTTCTCAACTATTAGTTATTCAATAATTCTTCCGATCTCAAACTTTTTTTCAGCTGAATGAATTTTAACAAGCAATTCAGCAATTTTTTTAATTGTTATAACAAGTCAAATAGTTTATTTTAATTCCTCAACCATTAGTTATTAAAATATTCATCCAATATTAAATCTTTTTTTTCTTAACGCTGAATGGATTTTAACTAAATTTTGTTATTTTTTAAGCTGTTATAACAACTCATAACTAGAATTGAATTCTTCCTCCATTGATTCACAAATAATTCTTACGATATACCTCTTTTACCTAAATAGCTTTTAACAAACCATTACGTTAATTTTTAAGTGAAATCATCAATTCAACTCAATAATTTAAGTAAACTACTCATACATCTATTAATAAACGGTTTATTTATTTCACAAATTTGTATTTTTTTACTCAAAAATTTTACAAATTTTATAAAAAAAGGAGTAATAGAAAAATTATTTTCGAAATAAATTTTAATTTAATTTTGAAAGATTAAATAATTAACACAGGAAACATTGAAATGTTTAAATATTTGACTTTTTCCGTGATACTAATAACTAAATCTAAATTTGCCATTAATAAAAAGTTTTGAATTTTTCGCTTGTTTAATTAGTTCTACAAATCTTGAAGTAATCTTATAGACTTTATATAATTACACAATTAATGTAAGTTTAATGTTATTACATTCTTCAGTAATGAAGAATATTTGTTCATATAAACTTAAATTGAGAATAACTAGTCATCAATTTCATAGTTATTTCCATTTAAAAAATATATCATTTTAAAAGAACTTGATACTTTTTGTGTCTTAAATTTAAATTAATTTAGATATTATTTCATTAATAAAATATTTTTTGCTTGCATATTTAAATAAATCTTAAAAAAATTAAAATTTAAATCAATAATTATTTTAACAAAGCGTTTTAGTTTAAATATTTTAGTTACTATTGTTTTTCTTATTAGTTTGTGCACTTGACATTTAATATAAAAATAATGTCCATTTGCACAATTTCATACTTTACTGATGTTAAGTTTTCATAAATGTCTGTTTTCTTGTAGGGTTCATTCAGTCCCTAAAAATCAAAAAGTGGTAGCTAAATTAAGAAAATATAATGCATTTTAATTATTTTTATTCACCACTATTCTTTATATTTTCAAATAAATAAGTGTAGTCACGAAATTGCTAGAGGTGAGCTAGTTGAATTGTTTCATTTTTAACTAGGTTTTCGGGATGCGTCTTTTTGACGTATTTCGAATTTAATAAGAAAATTACAAAACCTGTTTGCATTTTTTTTTGTTATCTCTTGTAATGACTGTTATCCATTGATCGAGATAAATGTATATTGAAGTCTATTTCCTTCAAAAGCGTTGAAATATTGAAATTCTCGTTGTGATATACCTATCTCTAAGGATATGCGTCAATTTGACACGATCATAATTTAGACAAAATTTTGAGTTAACATGCAAATATCAAATCAATAATAAATAGGAATGTACGGACAATACTTCGATCCGATGTTATCTCAAATTAACCAAGCGATAAACAATAGTGGCCGGTAAGCAATAATAGAAAGAACAAACGCAGAATGTCAATTGATGTCAGAGTGTCAGATTTTAAAGGTTTCAGTTGCTTAGTTCGAGTATTGAAAAATAAAATACTGGAATATTTCATAAATATAGATCTCATATTTTCCTTTTTATCTTATAGTGTGTAATTACATTGCTTTCTAAGTGCAGAGATTCCAACTGCTTCGGACACGCCAAAATAATTTTTAAAAAACGGTAAATAACTACTAAGTTCATTTTGCAAACGTAAAGTGGTGAATTATATAAACCTACGAATTATTTAGAAATAGTGGTGGACAAAATCAACTAAATTAAATTTATTAAACAAAGAATCACAATTGATAAACTACCACTTTAAAATATATATTTCCTGTCCGGAGCAAGTTGGCATCTCTGTAAGTGCTGTTATAAGTATTCGTTCATGCGTCAAATTGTCGCGTGTTCGGAGAGATAGGTATGTAAGAAACGTCCGTAAACCTAGTGTTAAGGTAAAAAAAAAAATTTATTTGTGTTTAGAATACAAGCACCACTTTTTCAGTATTTTTAAGAGTCATTGAAACTCTGTTATTTTATTAGTTGAATGTTCTTAATTGAATGTTATAATTTGTTGAATGTCATTAGTTGAATGTTATTAGTTGAAAATTACTAGTTGAATGCTATAATAGTTGAATGTTATTAGTTGAATGCTGTAATTAGTTGAGTGTTATTAGTTGAATGTGATAATTAGTTGAATGTTATAATTAGTTGAGTGTTATAACTAGTTGCCAAGTTAACGTTTTCAATTAAAGAACAGTAAAACAAAATTGTTTTTAAAATAAAAAACTATCATGAATTTCAAAGAAAACTTTTGAAGTTAAATTTTGCTTCAATTAGTGCTTTACGACAAATAATAACTGCTATGCGTTTACAAGATTGGATTGAACTCTGAGTTAAGTTTTCAGTGACATAAAAGACGGAATCAGCTAAACTGCGCTAATCATGAATAACATTAAATAAGGTATGCTGGCGCTATAAACTATCTGTCAATTTCCTTTTGTCTCTCTAATATTTAAGGGCTAATGTTCTCTTCTAATAATAAGGGTTCTAAACCACTACAGATTCAATTCCCAAATATATAAGATAAATTTCTCTCAATTACTTTTATAAAAAGTTTTGGGTTCCCTCTCTAGGCAGTCTGCGCGGACTACTTATGAAGGACCGTGTTGAGGCTTCTTGATGTAGGAGGTGATGACCTGGGAACCCTGTATAAAACGTTCAAGCAATGTACAATATTCCACGAATTAAATAATTGAACTACGGTCTTTAAAAGTCTCGCCCAAAATATTTAAGTTGTAGCAAACCACTCTTCAAAAGTATTAAAACTATTTAAAATTATCCTAATCTCGCAACCTCATGAATTTCGATGATATTCATGGGGCGTGGGTCAGACTTCTATATTTGCAAACTTGCTCCGGACAGGAAATATATATTTTAACCCTTTCAAAACGGCGAAAAATCAGCAGGGGTGAAAGCGAGACGGAAAAGAGGAAAGGCTGGTAGTAAAACCATTTCAGTTATAGCTAGTTTTGGGGAGGAGTTAACTTATTCTTTTTTTAAATTTTTCAACAATATCTACTTTATCTTGGAAAAGAAGCAGTTTTATATATATGCCAGAATTATAAAAGAAATCTTGATAGTTACAGATATTTCATTTTTTTCGAAAATAATGCTGGAATGAAATGTTTTACGTACCAGGTTTTCCTCTTTTCCGTCTTGCTATATAAGGGCTTTCACATGTCCCGTCCGGTGCGAAAGGGTTAAAGTGATAGTTTACAGATTGTGATTCTTGGATTAATAAATTCATTTTAGTAGATTTTAACCACCAATATTTCTAAATAGCTCGTAGGTTTATACAATTCCCCACTTTATCGTATTTATGTCTCTTCAACATTGAACTCTAAATTCTAGACTTTCAATGTATATCTTAATTAAGCATGTGCTAGTTAAATGTAAAAATTTAATATGTATCAATTTCTGTTAATACTTATTTATGTTAATACTTATTTCTGTTAATACCTATGTATATATATTGCAAATTATGTGTATATTTATATATGTCAACAGATGTCAATTTAGATTCGATATTCAAATGTTATACTTATTTATGTCAACCTATGTATATATATTACAAATTATGTTTATATTTATATATGTCAACAGATGTCAATTTAGATACGATATTCAAATGTTATATTTACTATATTAATTTATGTCAATCTATGTATATATATTTCAAATTATGTTTATATTTATATGTGTAAATTTAGTTTCGATATTCAAATGCTTATTTACCCAAGCAAAAAGTGCTTGTAATTTTGTATTAGCAACCACATCGACTGCTAAATTCAAAATGTTATGACTTTAAACTTATGTAAATTTCTAGATGCATGGGATAGGGGCCGCTGCACGGCCCAGGTGCCCAATTTTTTATAAATAAAGTAAAAGTAAAGTATTTATGTCTCGCCATACCTTTTGAAAAGCAAGAAAAAATAGCCTCAAATATTAGCAAAATTTACTTTATAGTTATTTACCGTTTTTTTTAAATACTTTTTCGGAATGAAGGGAGTCATGGCAGCAGTTGAGGTCGATGTTGAAGAGGGTCGAGGCAACAGAGACAAAATTATAGCAGTTAATTGATATTAATTTTCAGATCAATGAAATGGAAAGCCAAAGTGAGAAAAATTAGCATTTTCATCAACTCTCTCTTTTCGCTTTCAATTAAGGTTATCAAAGCCACAAAAGCTGCTTATAATATTTGTGGGGTGTACGGAAATGGTACCATAGCTGTAAAACTGTCCGAGATTGGAATGTATAAAATTAAAAATCGAAATTCACAAATGCACCACCTCATACTAGAATTCTAGTTTACGATTAAACTAGCTTTTCCTTGAAAATTCGCTTCTAAGAAAAATGGCACTAGCAGCGGAAATAAAATGCTCTTACACTTAAAAATTTCTGAAATTTTTTTTTTAAAAAAATGGCAGGAACTAGTTGCCAACCGAAAAATATAAATAGCTTATAAAATACAAATTTTTACATTTTAATTTTAAACAAAAATCTAAAAATTTCTATTACTTACCAAAAAATACTGTCTTCTAAAAATATAATGATGATTAAAAATTCGAATATAAATTTTGAGAAGATCCCTTTAATTTTTCGAGGCATAAAACAGAATTATAAAAAAGCGAAATGATTATTTTCAAAAAATAAAAATAAATAATGCATTTGTAAGCCTAACTGTTGAAGACAGTTATGACTTGAAAGCGTCTTTAAAGAAAAAGAATAACCATTTGTTGCATAATTTTCAGCAATGAACACATTTATTTTATCCCGTTGACTCATAACCGTTCCTTAAAGTCGTCAAAGAGCGATTTCAACTTTTTTAGCGTCTTTGAATCGATTTTAAGTGAACCTTTCTTGGAGGGAAAACTTCGATGTGTTTTTAATTGATCTTCATGCCTTTGTGAGTTCTAAATTAGAAATTATTATATTGCGAAGCACGCCAGAAGAAAACAAAATTGGTTTATAATAGTTACAGTTTTGTAATACAGATAAAAGCAAAAACGATCGCTTAGAAACTGAAGCAGTTCTTTGGAATGGTGATATTTTCATTGATGTTAAGGCAAAAGTAAAAGTTTATAAAAGCACTGTAAAATATAAATAATATATTTGTAAGCCTAACTGAAGATAATTATTACTTGAAAGCGTTTTAAAGTAAAAGAATAGCCATTTGTTGCATAGTTTTCAGCAATGACTACATTTATTTAATATTGTTGACTCATAAACGCTCCTCAAAGTCGTCAAAGAGCAATTTCAACCTATTTTGCTCTTTGAACTATGTGTTTCTAATTGGTCTTCATGCTTTTGTGAGTTCGAAATTCGAAATTACTACATTATGAAGCACACCAGAAGAGAAACAGAATTAGTAAATAATAGTAACTGTTTTGTAATTCAGATAAATCCAAGAGAGATGTCAAATTATGTTTATATTTATATATGTCAATATGCGTCTATGTATGTTAACTTTGATAAGATGAAGATGAATCAGATATTCAAATGCTACATTTACTCAAGCAAAGTACTTGCTTTTTAATTAGCTACCACATCGACTGCTAAATTCAAAATGTTATTTCTATAAATTTTTTGTGAATTTCTTGATGTATGGGATAGGGGCCGCTGAGCGATCAAGGTGCCCAATTTTTGTAAATAAAGAAAAAGAATAAATCCAAGACAATTCCTTAGAACGCAACGGAACTTTGGAATGGCGATATTTCCATTGTTAGAAAGCGAAAAAAAATTAATTTCAATATTTTGGTTTGAATCAGCTGCAAACATCAGCTCATTTTTGTAGTGACGTAATTTTATCTAAAATTCAAAATATTTAATTTCCTTTTACTTCAATTGCATTCCAATTACCAGAAAGAACCACCCCAAAGATCAAAATTCAAGACGAATGGGAAAAAGGCCGCTAACGGCCCCAGGCGCCCAGATAAATGTTGATGATGATGATTATACAAAATTAAAATTTAACGCTTGTAGCACTTTCGTTGCTGATCATATAATATTGATAATATTCTTCCCTACAATTCACGTCAATAAAAGATTCGTACTGTCATCAAACTATTTTCATAGAATATATGATATTTTTTATAACAATAAAATACTTTTTATTGATATAAACTTATTAAAAATTTAGAAGCTAAAATGATTGTCAGAATAAAAAAATTTAACTTTGATTTCTTCTTTATAGGTCACAACTTTTTAATCATATAGATGTCCCGCAGTGGACTGATCGTAAAGACATGGTTCCCAGTAGAGCACCGAAGTCAAGCATCACTAGCTGGGGCCAGTAAATTAGGTGGGTAACCATTTTGATCAGCCAGCGTAGGGACTGAGGGTGCATGGTATCGGTCGGTTCTCATTAAACTATTCTACCGTAAAGTGCTTGACTTCTCCCGCAGGCCGTCGGACTACCAAAGCAAATGAGCCATTCCCTATGCAGAAGATCAAAATCACGATGGCTTGTCTTCGGATCATCCCCAGATATGTTTCCTTGACCATCGCCAATAGCCCAATGTACGACGTAAATAAAGTATCTACCCACCAATTATACAGAAATAGTATAATTACTTGTAATTAATGTACTTTACTGGCAACGAATATATAAGGGCATCTCTCGCCGAGCGGTATCGCATGCCAAACGCTTTGCTAAACGTGTAGGTAGCTGGCTCGAATCCCACTGTAACTTTAGATACATTCTTCGTGATATCCTTCTCGGATTTGTTCTAACTGTCCTTCTACTTGACAAAGGCTTAAAATCCTAAATTGATCACACAAGACTGCATAAGACTCTATGTAATTTCAATAAAACAAAATAGCAATGGATATATGAACGTGTTAAAAAAGCATTAGCCTGCGTAGATAAATTGTCAACATTTAAATAATAAATGTGAAAATGTATATCCCGTACGTAACTGCTTTCAGTATTTATTACTTATGAAATAATATGGTAGATTGAATCGATAGAAATATTGGGAATGTCGCTGGTGTCGCAAAAATGTCTCCGAAAAATCAAAAATTAATATATTATCCAATAAAATATTAATAATGTTGACGAAAGTTGATTTAATAAAATAAACACGCGAACGTGTCATATAATTCGCGTGACCTTCGACACACAAAAAATATAATATTAATAGCAAACAATAACTTTATTATATCAATTATTCGGAAAGCAATACAAAATAAACTAATACTTAGCTCTAAATGCATTTTCAGAACATTCATGAATCATGAATAATGAGCAGTAATTATTTTAATTTAGAACAAGACGCGGCCTTGGGTAAATAAAGCTTTTAAAAAATTAATGTATGAATAATTACTCCTGCTTTTTATTTTCTACTTTGGCATTATAATAGAGTTTTGAATGGGTGAAGAATGGAAAACCTATATTTTTAGTACTAAAAATATAACTTCACTTTTCAACAAAATATTGTTTCGACAAATGCTTTAATAAATTTAAAATGTCACAAAAAAAGTTACATTTAAATATATAAATCATGTAAATATGTTGTAAGTTTCATAAGATAAGGATTTTTAACTTGTTACCGGGCAGTATTAGTAAGGTGTTAATTTGAACTTTCTTTTCGTGTGAATTAGTTGGAAGGTTAATAAGGTTCAACTTATATGGCTAATAAAAATGTTGAAAGAAAGTTAAAAGTTAATAACTTGTTTTCGGCAAATACACGCGTTGCAATATTTTAACGCGCCGTAGTATTTTGGATTTTTTTCGGACAGCCAAAAAAAAAAAACATTTTAAAAAAATTTCAAAGTGGCAAGTTAAGTAAGTACCCTCCTTATCGTAAGTGGTAAGAAAGTTTCATGACCTTCGAGTGTAAGAGATGAACCAGTTGGAATAGGAGCTAAAAATAGAGAATGCGAGTCTTGAAAAGGTATCTCATACCCCAATTCCTGATACTTGATACTGAATATTTGAGTTCGATACAAATAATACTATTCAATTTTTAACCATGTTTTTCATTTATAACAGCTGAAAAAACCTGATTGATTAAAAAAATGTCAGGAAATATGTTTATCAATAATTACAATCCGAATATAATAAAACGAACACTAATAAAACAAGCATTCCACTAAGTTTAGTGACAACACTAATATACAGCACTTATTTTATCTGCGCGCAATTGAAATACGTTATATGGTTATAGCAAGAATTTTTTTTCTTTACAATTTCGTGCAATTCCTTTGAGTTTTGCTATCTTGGATTTCTCCAGAATAGTATACATTTGTACACATTGTACAATCAAATGTCACAAAATTGCATGAAAAAATCTGCTCTCCTATTGCTTATAGTGCTTAAATTGCAATGCAAAGTCTTTATATTTGATTGTTGTTCAATGTGACTTATTATTTGCTTTAATACTAAATTCTTTAAACAGATGCCTGCTTCTTGATCTGGACGAGGATAAGCAGTTGGAAGTGAAATGATTCGAGCATCTATTACAGAAATATTCAGGTCAGAAAGAAATTACAATTGACTCTAAAATAATATATTCTGGTATTTGAACATTTTGGTAAAAATTTTTTTTTAATTATTTAATAGTAGTTGTTTATCTGTGTATCACGTGATCTACTAGGAACCGTCTCTAAACGATCAGTCCAGTGCGGTACTTAAAATCATTTAATACCTTAAAATCTTGCGAATAGAAATATTTACTATACTCTAGAAGTTAATTTCCCATATGCACATTCCGTTGGAAATTTCTTTATTTTTTGCTCATTTATTAGTAATACATTTGTAAGCTTGTGTGCTCAATTAAGGCTTGCAAACCTTTGTCAAGTAGACGGACAGGTAGCACAATACAGAGAAGGACATCACAAAGATACATCCTGAGTTACGGCGGGATTTGAACCTGCCACCCTGCCTTCTCATGTGCCATGAAACAATTTCCACAATATATGCTGATAAGGATAAATACTTTGCTAAAATGCCGATTTAAGTGAAACATTAACTTGTTTAGAAGGTGGCAAGATCAAGAAGAAAGTCGTTAGGACCTTAAGCTTCATTGATAAATTATATTTCATAAAAATGCAAAAAATTTGGTTCATTAAGCAAATAGGCACTTTATTATATCTAGACACCGTTTTTTTAACTATTACGCTAGCCATTCAAAATTATTGAAGTGCTTATTATATTTATTTAATATTTTTAAGTAGTTGATTTAAAATAGTTTTTAAAATTTTAGTATAAAAATATTCTTTTAATAATAGTTATTTAAAATTTATATAGATTGATATTTGTTTACTAAAAGTTACTTAAAAATTGGGTCAACTGTTCAACGACGGTTATAAAATGAAATAAACTAAGATGATTATCCTGATGTACTGTAATCAAGTGGTGAATCATGAAACTCGCAAAATACTTTTCTATAAACAGCATGAAAAACGAAACAAGATTTAAAAATATCAACTTTTAAAAACGTTTGGTAAACATTCATAATTCTTAAAAATCTTAATCTTCAGCTTATTCTGGCAAAGAATAAGACATCATCAAGATTTATATATATTTGCTTGATATTATTTTATGTCTAAAATTGTTTAAAAAAAAAATTCTAAATGCTTTAAGTGTTTATTAAAAAATAAACTAAGTTCTTAAAATATATACACGCACATAAACTTATCAAATACTTTAGTATGTAGACAGCAGAAATCTTCCTTCATTTTCTTGTTTTACTACGCTAAATAAACAATCCATTCTTATTCTATTTATACTTCTATTTTATGTGTAGCGAGACAAATAATTCTTTCTTCATTTAGCTAAAGTAAAAATTAAAAAGTAAACGGATTATTTTACGCTTAGTTTAATCATTCTCACGTCCTTCTTTGATTTGTTTACTTGTAACATATCTTTTTTTTTTGAGGTCTAACAATAAAGGTATTTTTTTGAAGAATTATTTCCAGAGGTGAAAGTCGTTTCTCTTATCTTACAAGAATTCCGGCTGTTCTTATTAATCTGAATTCTAAACTTATGTTTATGCAATAAAATTTTAAAACGGGAGTTTGCTTTGAGCTAATAAATGAAGACCTCAGTGGATGAAGAAAATTAGTGACATTTTCAGGGTCATTTTTCTACCATGGAAAATAACATACGGTCTAATCAACATGGGTATTTCAATGTAACAGTATTGTTTTCGCTTTCACTTTTTTACAGCATAATTTAATCCTCTTAGTTTTAAGTATGCTTGGGTGATTTCTATTTTAAGTTAGATAGTGGTAAATAAAACAAGGTAAATAGTTATTAATTCCGCCTTCTAATAAGTCCATAAAAAATTAGTTAGGATATCATTTTGCCCCTTACGCTGGGTATACACCACTTTGAAAATGTCACTTCCCTGGTTCATCCACTAACAAGGATGACAACTGCTCGGGACTTAATAAAATGCTTAAAAAGAAAACGGTAAAGAGCTACAAACTAAAATTTACAGATTTTCTGTAATTTTTGCCAACATTTCATAGGACTCAACAATCACCACCTACATCAGATGGCCTCCACACGGTTTTTTCAAGGTAATCTGCGCAGACTATTTAAAAAGGGATCCAATGGTGCTCATGAAACCAAATACTATTTAAAAAGTAATCGAGAGAAAGTTATCATATATATTTGAGAATTGAACATTTAGTGGTTGACAAGTAAATAAGACGAAACCCCGTGACTGAGTGGTAGCGCTTCACGCTCTCGTGCCGCAGGTCCCTGTTTCGATCCTCGGGCCGAGCAAGGTGGACTCAGCCTTTCATCGATCGCTACAGTGGGTCGATAAATGAGTACCAAGCATGCTTGGGAACTAAACACTGGGGGTTCCGCATTCGGCTGACCACCTGACCGGAACATCTGCTCCTGCACCCCAGAGCCCAAGGTTAAGAAAACTGAGATGGGCACAGTCATCACCTTCTACATCAAAAAGCCTCCACACGGTCTTTGATAAGAAGTCCGCGCAGACTACTTAAAAAGTGAACCAGTTGTGCGCATGAACCCAAAACCTTTTATAAAAGTAATTGAGAGAAATTTATCATATATATTTGAGAATTGAATCTGTAGTGGTTGATAAGTGAATAAGGCAAACCAATAATATTCATAAATAAAACAAATTTTTTGTCATATATTTGCTACCACTTTCTTATTTTAACTAAATTTCGTATCAAATGACTCGATCGGAAAGTGGATATCCTTCACAGTGGTCTGATCGGACTACCTATAAAAAACCGTGTGGAGGCTTTCAGTTATAGGTGGCGTTGGCACAGTAGGCCTTGGCCCTTTAGGGGCTGTCGCGCCACTGAGTTTAATTTAAGTAAATAAGACAAAACAATTATATTCATAAATTAAGAAAAATTTAGACGTACATCTGCTATCACATTCTTAATTTTACTAGATTTTCTATTAAGAGGCTCTTTTGAAAACTAGTTAACCTTCAGAGTGATCAGAACGGACTACATATTAGATACCGTGTGAAGGCTTAACACGTCGGTGACAAAGGTCGTATATATCAAAATGTAAGCTTTTGAATTGTTTAGAAGTAGTGGTAAAAACCCTATAAATCGAATTTACTTAACCATGAAACATACTTTAAAAGCATAAATTAATACATTGCCACTTTAAAATGTCTATACACTCTCCGGAGCAAGTTGGCATCACTGTACTAAGCACTTCAAATAAGAGTAGCACAAAATAAAATAAAAAATAGTAACTATTTGTTTGATGAAACCCTTGTTCTATGAGCTCATTTATATTGGTTTTAAATGTAATCCATGGCCCATAAAATATGTTACCTAAATATCTGCACTAACTCTCAATTCCAAGATCACATTTCTATGAGATTTAAATAATATAAAATGATTTCTATATTCTATATTTTCTAAAACAAAAATCTACTCCGTAGAAATTTGTTTTAGTTTTGATTTAAAGCAAAAATACATCAGCCGCATTGGTGCATACGCTGAATTTTGACTGGACTTATGTGTATAGTCCATAAATTCCATTCAGCCTCCCTCATTGTTCCATTGATTCATGTTAAGCAAAATGTATAGAAAAACATGTTTTGCATGGAAAATAATATTGGAAAATAAACAACTACCTGAAACTCTTGCATAAATTATCCAATTTCGCTTCACTCCTTAGTATGAATAAGCAAAACATAATGCCTGTAAAGAAAAATGACAAATGTTAAGCATGAAAATAAATTTCACGCGAAAATATTGTATTAAATTACCAAAGTTATTTTAACTAAACAACTCTTCAATAAATAAAAATAAAATAAAAAAAGGAACAATCAAAATAAAATTCCAGTAAAGTCTAGTTAATTTATAGAATAAACTTGTTATTTTTAAACTTTTAAAATCATTATATTTTGTATATTCTTTTTTCATTTTTTATTGTATTTCAATCATTTTTCTCTGTATGATTTTTGTAACCATTAGATTTGATATAGTTACATACCTGCCAACTCTTCCAGATTTTCCGGAAGATTTTATTTTCATATTTAAAGTGGTAGCAATACTCATGTTATTCCAATTTACTCTTTGAATTATAATGATAATTATAAATGAGTTTGACCACTACTACATATAACAATAATTACAATAAATATATAAAAGCATAGTAATCCATGAGAAACCGAATTTCAACGAGATCAAAATATAAATATATTTTTGAGTCAGATTGTTTTTCGTTTATTGTTTTACAACCACTCTGAAAATCCATTCTCGGAAAGAGTGAAAGTTGGCAGGTATGTAGTTAATAAATATATATATTTTGAACTTTAAAATGCGGTTTACTTAGATTCATATAGGTGAGGATATGGGAACCATGGCTGAAAGCCCTTATATAGCAAGACCGAAAAGATGAAAAACTGGTACCAAATACATTTTATTATAGCACTTTTTCCGAGAAAAATAAAATATCTGTAACTATCAAGATTTCATTAAGATTTTAACATATATATAAATCTGCTTCTTTTCCAAGATAAAATGGAGATTGTTGAATAGTTTAAAAGGAGAATAAGTTAAAACTAGCAATAACTGAAATGGTTTTACTACCAGCCTTTTCTCTTTTCCGTCTCGCTTTCGCCCCTGTTGGAAACCTTGTAGCCTTCAAAAAGAATTCTTGGTTTATATGTGAAATAAATATAATTTTCTTTTTATGACGGATAAAAAAAAACTTATGATAAGGCAAGAAAATACTGTTTATCCCTGCGAGTTTTAAACTATTCCGCATCCTAAATCTCGAACATTAAAGCACGGTATTAACCAATTTGAAGATAAATTTCATTATTTTATCTATTAAATATTTAATCCATCAATATAATTCTGAACATTATCTTCATGCGTATATTTACAAATTCGCGTTCCTCAACTAATGGTAATTTATCTAGTTGTTGGAGTTCGATAATTTAAGCGATCCTAACTAGAGATTCCCTCTGCATAGACCGATATCAAGAAGAAGAGGAAAGCGAAATACTTAACATAAATTTTGAAGCGAGCTTAGTTTTCTGCAAACTCACTGGAACGAGATGATGTAAAGCTTCCTAGAAATGTCTATTATTAGCTAGGATAGCTTTTGGAACGGGAGTTAACAGTTGAATTCACTTGTTTGGTTATATCATTGGTTTAATTAATATCAGCTGTTCCAGGATATTAATTAAATAAATAGGGGATAGATGACACATTTATAATAAAATAAGTTTTAAAGAATTACTTCGGGCATTCATCAAATTATCGACCATTTGGAAATTTTTAAGAAAATGGAAGAATATATTTTATTTTCTAACCATCGCTGAACTGCCGACCCAATTTTGAGTTTACGGCTACCAATGTTCAACTCCAACATTTTGTAATTTTAAACCCAACCCAGAAGAAAAGGGAACTCCTGGATCGAATATTGTGAGAAATTTGCCTTCATGGAGAACTTTCTGATGGAGTTAACCCGTATTTGCGTTATATGGAGAGGAAAACCACGAAACCCTCAAATGGCCTCATATCACAACTATCAAAGCAAATAGTTCCCAACTTTAAATCTTATCTGAAAAATGAATATTAACCCTTTCGCGCCGACTGTCACAAATACGTGACAGCATGAAACCGTATCAATCAGGGTAAAAAGATAAAACTGGTAATCAAAGTATTTCTTTAGCAGTTCATTTGTGGGAGGAGTTATAAATGTTTGATTTTTTTAATTCACCATTACTTTGTTCAAAATAAAACTATTTAGTTATACTTTGAATTAACATTGATTATATATATGATTAAACTAACAATAATTAAAGTAAAAGCAAAGTAAGTCTGTTAAATTAGCAACGACTACATTTAAGTTACCGTTTTTTATTTAATTACAACTTGATTCTGATTTTGTACGAATGCTTTTCTGAATCACCCGTCCCCAAGGGGTTAAAGGCGCTTTCTCATACTGACACATTTTTACTCACCTACAACAGTAGCTAAAATTTTAAAGCATAGTTTAGAGTAAGTTGCTTTTATAATTTGCTTTTCCATTTAGTTATTCATGAAAAGGGCTTGAAGTGGACATAAAGCAACCCCACTGCCCGCTAACCACAAAGACTCAATACAAACGGAGCCCAAATTTATCATGAATAGAATAGGGGATGCTTCGCTGCCCAGGTGCCTACAGGCTAAATCGCACTACTAGGACTAGGACAAAAATGTTTAACCCTTTTGAAGGCCGTGATAAGTATACTTACTACCACGCTTTACCACTTTTAATTTAGATTTCCATTTTTCAATAACTTCAGCTTTCTTGAAGTGAGTTTGAATAAAATTGGTAACCATTTGTCACTTTTAAAAAACGTATAAAAGTTATAAAATACATAATTCCTTTTGAAGTTTGTAGCATTTAAGGAATTTATTTTATAAATAAAGAAAAATAAAAGTCAGTAAGTTTCTAATAGGTCATGTTAAATATATTTACCACCAAAAAAATGGCATTTTTATAAACTAAATGAGTTTTTTTTTATATCAATTACGTGTTCTTAAAACAATTTCAATTCCGAAAATACTTTAATTTATCTTTACTAGAAATAAAGGGCCCGTTAAAGGGTTAAGTAATTAAATTGTTTGAGAATATTTCCAATTTTAATTGTTGTTTCAATACCACTTTGTAAATCTTTTTTCGGTTACCGAAGAAGTTTGCAGATATGCTATTGAAATGATAATGTAGGCAGATTTTTAAGCTTTGGATTATTATCTTTCACCATCATTTAAAACATATTACGATAGCTAGTTGGTAATCTTTATGCATGTTTAAACTATATACATAGTGGTTAAAACTATATATTAAATCAAAATTGTTACAGCAAGAATTTAGCATGGATGCAAAATTTGCAGGAGCAAGTATAATATCTGATCCGCCTGTCTCGATGAATTTTTGACAAATGTCCTCTCGCTTCTTCCTTTCTTTTAATTTTTGAGCTGGGCACATGGGCAGCGTAGCGGCTCCTATCCCATCCATTATGTTTATTTTGATAATTGTGGTAGGATTTTAAGGTCAGCAGTCTATGTGGTGGCTGTTAGCAACATACATAAAGATTACCAACTAGTTATCTTAACCCTTTCGAAGGCCGTGGGAAGTATACTTCCCGCCACTTTTTTACCACTTTTAATTTAGGTTTCCATTTGTCAATAACTTCAGCTTTCTTGAAGAGCGTTTGAATAAAATTGGTAACCATTTGTTAGTTTAAAAAAACGTATAATAGTTATAAAATACATAATTCCTTTGGAAGTTGGTAGAATTTATAAAATTTATTTTATAAATTAAAAAAATAAAAGTTAATAAATTCCTAATAGGTCGTGTTAAATAAATTTACTACCAAAAAAATAGCATTTTCGTAAACAAAATGAGTTGTTTTTTTCTTATATCAATTACTATTCTTAACCCTTTGACGGTTATGAACGAGTTCAGCTCGCAATCGAATCGTGCTTCATAATGCGCGCAAACGAGTTCCGCTCGGGAGCAAGATTTCGACCGTAATGGTTAGTAACGAGCACTACTCGCGTAGTGAAATTTTTCCCCAATGCACGCTGACGAGCAGAGCTCGTTCACATTGTATTATTATTCTGCATTGACTATGTTGAAAACGAAAAGTACGCAAAAACTGTTATTTATGTGCTACGAATACTTTAAGAAATTTTTAAAATGCGTGAGGCGAGCTATCTACCGCATCCAGAAATGCCAACTTGCTCCGCTTTGTAAAATAGTATTTCCTAGTGATAGCGAAAGTTAAGTTACTTTCAGTTTAGTATTTTTCCTACTAAGTAATTTTTTCACCACTAAATATCAAAAACTATAAGTATCAGATAAAATGCAACGTTAAAGCAACAGTCTTCTGGTTACTCTATTAAAAAGTAGGCGTAACTGTTCATCTACAGCGAAATTTACTACATAATTTGCTACCACTTTATTATAACAATTCCAGAAAGCTGAGCAGTTGACATTTAGCCAGAGTATGGTGACATTTTCGGAAGAACGGCGGTGGAGAACAGCTGCCACTTTCGACTACTGTTTGCTCGTAATACTGTGCGAATTAATGAAACGAAAACTGCTTATTTCCCTGACAGTCAAAGGGTTAAAACAATTTCTATTCCAAAAATACTCTAATTTACCTTGACTGGAAATAAATGGCCCATTAAAGGGTTAATGTGTTTTAAGCGATGGTGAAATGTAAAAATCCAAAGCGTAAAAATTTGCCTACAATATCGAAATACCCCAGGGCTCGAAAAAACTCAGAAATTTTACCCGTCCCCGAGGACGGTTTATCCTACAATGTAACCGTCCTCCTATGAAACTAACCCATAGTTTCTAAATAAATAAAAATATAATTTTCTCTTATTTATTACAAACATTTACATAAATTGCACAATGAATTAGTAGTTACTAGGATAACAAATACTAGGATTACATTATTCAGTAATAAAAGAATTAACTGGATTTCTAGATTAGAGGCTCATTTTAGAAGAAGCGCTAGACTCTTGCAAGAAAACTAAAATTGAAAATGTATCACGAACATTAGCGGGAAAATGACCGTCCCGCGCGGACGTCGTGTT
This sequence comes from Parasteatoda tepidariorum, assembly GCF_982258835.1. Classification (NCBI taxonomy): domain Eukaryota; kingdom Metazoa; phylum Arthropoda; class Arachnida; order Araneae; family Theridiidae; genus Parasteatoda; species Parasteatoda tepidariorum. The sequence goes on from NC_141766.1 coordinate 45,374,567, forward strand.
CGAGAAATTTGTTGTCCGCGGGGAATTTTTGACCGCCGAGGACGGGAGGACGGGTGGTATTTCGAGCCCTGAAATATCCCCTCGCTGATGAGCGTTTATATCTATATCAATGTGGAAAAGAATAAAAAATGGCAGGAAAATTAATTCTTTCTAGTTTTTTTCTTGGGGGGGGAGGTAAAATATGCATGACAATCAAATATTTTTAATTATTACGAAGATATAGGACTATTCCTGCCCAAGAGAAAGTAAATATTTTAACCCTCCCACAAACCAGCTATGAAAGAAATGGTTTTATTAGTACCGGCCTGCCTGCGTAGGAGTTGGGAAATCGGCCTTGCATCAGAGAATTTCTTGGAATCTCGGGCACACGAAGTCGAGCACACGGAGTCGATCACTTTTCGGTAGAACAGTTTAACAAGGAATGATACCGTGCACCTTCGGTCCCTACGCAAGCTGATGAACGTAGTCACCCACCCGCTTACTGACTGCAGCCAGTGAGGCTTCACTTCGGTGTTTAAAGTAAGTATACATTAGAAAAGCATGATAATGAGACGGTAGTGTGTTTAGTTTCGGACAAAATGAATAAAATAATATAATCTGCCTACAATTGCATGGCTGCCAACTCTTCCGGTTTTCCCCGGAAGATTTTATTTTCATATTTAAAGTGATAGCGAAATTCATGTTATTTCACTAAACTTTTTGCATTATAATAATAATTTTAAATCAGTTTGACCACCACTACATATGAATAATCACAACAAATATATAAAAGCATATTAGTCCTTACAATAGCGAATGTCAACCTGATTAAAATATAAATATATTTTTGAGGAAGATAGTTTTTCGGTAATTGTTTTACTACCACTTGGAAAATCCATTCTCGAAAAGAGTGAATGTTGGCAGGTATGCAATTGTAAAGTCATCATGCAACTATCTGAAAAATTATTTTCTGTTACGCCAAAAGTTACAAAACATGCTATCCGTCTTGTATATATGCAATAAAAACATTGTATGATCCATGTCAAATTACAGATTTAAATATGCACATTTACATTAACTATATATTATGTGGGGAAACTTTATTTATTGTTATTCAAACATAAATTTCAATAACGGACAATTTCATTTACCAGTTTTATCTTTTCGAAGAAATGCATAGGAAATTAAATGGGTAAAAAACATGCAAAACAAAAGTTCATAACCTAATATCATTATTGCCTGAAGCAAAATCGCATGTTGTTTGATACATAAAATATGATAACTTTGCATTCATAATATGAATTATTGAAATAACAATTAGTAAAGCAAAATAAATTTTTTAACTTCATGAAAAAACTATTAACAACGTACTTTTTCCGATGTTTTGTTTTTGGATTATTAATATACATCTTTAATGTATACGAAATTACATTAATGATAAAGAGACTTCAAATAAAGGGGAGAAAAAAAATAATCTTTTGGCGTCAAATAAGGAAAGAAATAGTATTGTCAATAAAAACTTGGATTCAGGTTGATAAAACTTACTAGTACAATATACGACAAGATTCTAATAAACACGAAAGAGAACTTCTAAGCCTTTGGTGAAACAAACTCTCAAAGTCAGAATATTGCTGCTCTTAAACTTTTTTTTATTGACGTTTGGGTGAAGAAGTTTATTTCTACAATATATTTTTCTCCTTAGAAAGAAATGTCTGTTGAATCTTCGAGAACTTTATATTCTGTATTTCAGCTTGTATTATAGTAACTTAAAAATAAATTATTAACACTAGGTTTACGGGACACGTCATTTTGACGGATTTCGACTTTTGTAAGGAAACTTATAAAACCGGTTTGAATTTTCATTTTATCTCTTGTAATGACTTTTAACCATTGATCGAAGTAAATATATGTTAAATGCTATTTACCTCAAAAGCGTTGAAATATTGAAATTCTCTATGTGGTATATCTATTTCTACGGATATGCGTCAATTTGACGGGATCATAATTTAGGCAAAAGTTTAAGTAAACAAGCAATTATCACATCAATAATAAATAGGAATGTACCGACAATACTTTGATTCGTTATCTCAAATAAAACAAGTGATAAACAACTGTTGCCGATAAGCAATAATAGAAAGAACAAACGCAGAATGTCAATTGATGTCAGAATGTCAGATTTTGAAGGTTTCAGTTGCTTAGTTTGAGTATTGAAACATAAAATACTAGAATATTTCATAAATATATATCTCATATCTTCATTTTTTTCCTGATAGTATACATTGGTTTCTAAGTGTAGAGATGCTAACTGCTCTGGACACGCGAAAATAATTAAAAAATGGTAAATAACAACAAAGTAAATTTTGAAGTATGAAGTGGTGAATTATATAGGCCTACGAATTATTTAGAAATAGCGGTGGATAAAAATCTACTAAATTGAATTTATTAAATTAAGAATCACAATTCTTTCAGACGTCAAATTGACTTGTGTCCGTAGAGATAGGTATACAAGAAACGTCCGTAAACCTAGTGTTAACGCGTTGAATGCCGCGCTAATTTTACATGTCTTGCCAGACGGTAAATAACTACAAACTAAAATTGCGAATATTAGACAGATTCTGCTAGTTATTTGAAAGGTGGAAAAAGTGGTTAATTATATAAGCCTGCAAATTATTTAGAAATAATGGTGGATAAAAATCTACTAAATTGAATTTATTAAACCAAGAATCACAATTAATAAATTACCACTTGAAAATATTTGTTCTATACAGCATTAAGTTTTTCAAACCATTTTAGTAACGATAATAAAATAAAGAAATTAAAAACTTTACTCGAATTATGTGTTTCTAACAATATTGGTTTCGCCGGTCACCGGTGACCCCCGTGGCATTCAAGGTGTTAATTAGTTAGTTGAGAAGGCTGCCAACAGCTCTCCTTTCTGAGAAAAGTTTTATAAAGCGAAGAATATTGAAAACTGAAATATTTTTTTCCCAATGCCCACCTGTGTTAACATCCGTCAATTCAGGCATATACAAGGCGATTTTGTTGGCCTCTCTATCAGGGGTACCATATTAGGTGGGCCAACGTCGCTCCCACAGTGAGGACAGGTAGAACAGAGAAGAAAGGTACATCCATGCCTTGCCCGGGATTCGAACCCAGAGCCTTTCTGATGCAAGGACAGTTCCCTGCCTCCTACACCGGCCGGTCGGCAAACTAAAATTATCAAGCTTGTTAGTTTTGCCTACATTTGCACTATTCGAGAATTAAAATAAACAAAATTGCGTTTTATATATATTTTGATTTAAATTGCGAGGCAAATCTTTCTTGTCGTTTTCTGCAGTAAGAGATTTTTAAACAGTTCCTTATTTTCCCGTCACTGATTACAATTTTGTAATCAGTTTCCCTCTACAAGAAACAGTTTTTAAGTAATTAAACAATATATTTGTAACCAGGATATTTTAAAGTTTATTAGAGGGAATAATAAGTGTCCCCACTTCTTCGCTACATAGGAGTTGGTTGAAAAAAAAGCGATAATACATTTCCCAATATCATACGCTTCGTTAAAATCACAAGTGTTTTTGTCATAAAGATTGTTTTCAAAAGAGAAGACAAGTGTATACCTATGTTTATAAACCTATAATTTCTTTATAAGCTTGAGCATATAAACAAAAAACATCATTTTGAATATAAATCTACATCTTTCCGAAATAAATTTCAGATTTGAGATACAAAAGTTTTGAAACAAATTAAAGTGTGTTCCGAAGTGTTATTTATATGTAGTGGCGGTAAAAGGCTCGAATAATTTTTTTTTTCAAATTTTTTTCCAAATTTCTATATTAAAACGAAGTTTGCTGCTACCAGAAAAACATTTCTTCTATAAAGAGGAGCAAGAGGCCATCTCGAAATTTATGAGGGTTGATCTATATGCAGGGTATAAAAAAATATAAACTTTTACGTTATTTTTGCTGATCTACGATCTACACTTTGTTTTTATTAGAAAAAAGCTAGCTTGACACTATTATGTAGAGAAAAGAACTTTCTTTGCTGCCTCTATTTTTTGAGTTCAGAGTTTTTTTTCTTTTTTTAAAACTAAAATCTGAACTCGTGAAATTTATAAAAACATAAGAGACGAAAGCAAAAAATCCTGCTCCACGTGAGTGCATGAACTGCTTATTTTGTAACTCAGTATCATCACATCGCATGGGCAAAAAAAATAGCATAACACTAGGCTTACGGACGTTTCTTACATACCTATCTCTACAGACACACGTCAATTTGACGTATGAAAGAATTGTGACTCTTAATTTAATAAATTCAATTTAGTAGATTTTTATCCACCACTATTTCTAAATAATTCGTAGGCCTATATAATTCACAACTTTATATTTCAAAATTTACTTTGTTGTTATTTACCATTTTTTTAATTATTTTCGCGTGTCCGGAGCAGTTGGCATTTCTGCAGTTAGAAACCAATGTATATGTAGACTATAAAAAAAAGAAGATATGAGATATATATTTATGAAATATTCTAGTACTTTATGTATCAATACTCGAACTAAGCAACTGAAATCTTCAAAATCTGACACTCTGACATCAATTGACATTCTGCGTTTGTTCTTTCTATTATTGCTTATCGGCAACAGTTGTTTATCACTTGCTTTATTTGAGATAACGAATCGAAGTATTGTCGGTACATTCCTATTTATTATTGATGTGATAATTGCTTGTTTACTTCAACTTTTGTCTAAATTATCATCGTGTCAAATTAACACATATCCATAGAAATAGGTATACCACATAGCGAATTTCAATATTTCAACGCATTTGAGGTAAATAGCATTTAATATATATTTACTTCGATCAAAGGTTAAAAGTCATTACAAGAGATAAAATAAAAATTCAAACGGGTTTTATAATTTTCCTTACAAAAGTCGAAATCCGTCAAAATGACGTGTCCCGTAAACCTAGTGATAATCATACCTGCCAACTCTTCCGGATTTTCCGGAAGATTTTATTTTCATATTTAAAGCGGTAGCAATGCTCAGGTTATTCAATTAACTTTTTGAATTATAATGATAATTATAAATGACTTTGACCACCACTACATATAAATAATTACAATAAATATATGAAAGCATAATAATCCATGCGCAAGCGAATTTCAACGGGATCAAAATATAAATATATTTTTGAGTCAGATTGTTTTTCGTTTACTGTTTTAGAACCACTCTGAAAGTCCATTCTCGGAAAGAGTGAAAGTTGGCAGGTATGCATAATACACTTAACACCCATAAGCTGTCCAAAAATAGTTTCGAAAAAGGTACTGAGAGGTGCATGATCATTAGGGTTATTTTTTCAGACATAGCAACATTGGTCATAGTCATTTAGTTGTTCAAGGCCTTTAGCTGTCACTTCCAACATCAGAAAGCCTCTACACAGTTTCTCATTAAATAGTCTGCTCAGACTATTTAAAAAGCGAACCAGTTATACCCATGAGCCCAATTTCTATTTTAAAAGCAATTAAAAGAAATTTAATATATTTATTTGAGAATTGAATCTGTAGTGGTTTATAGTTTGAGGGTCCGAAAGCCGAATCTGTTGGATCTATATTCATAGCTGCCATCTCTTCCGGTTTTCCCGGAAGACTTTAAATTCGTATTTAAAATGATACCGAAACTCATGTCATGCCATTAGCATACCTGCCAACTTTCACTATTTCCGAGAATGGATTTTCAGAGTGGTTGTAATACAATTAACGAAAAACAATCTTACTCAAATATAAATTTATATTTTGATCCCGTTGAAATTCGTTTGAGGTAGGATCATTATGCTTTTATATATTTATTGTAATTATTTATATGTAGTGGTGGTTTAAACTCATTTATAGTTATCATTACATTTCTAAAAGTTAATTGGAATAACATGAGTATTGCTACCACTTTAAATATGAAAATAAAATCTTGCGGAAAATCCGGAAGAGTTGGCCGGTATGCATTAAATTTTTTGAATTATAATAATAATTATAAATGAGTTTGACCACCACTGCATATAAATAATTGCAACGAATATATGAAATCATGCAAATCTTTCTAATGGCGGATATTAACAGAGTTCAAGTGTATATATGTTTTTAAGTAAGATTGTTTTTATTTTTGTGATTGTTTTACTACCACTTGAAAGATCTATTCTCAGAAAGAGTAAAAGTTGTCAGGTATGTATATTGTTTCAGCATGTAGTTCATAAAACAAATACAAATTAAGAACCATTTTTGTCAGTGTTTCTTTTTTGTAAAGATTAAGCCACATTCCATACATATTAGTTTTAAATTGTCGGAAATAATTGCTCTGAAGTTTAAAGATTTCGCATAACATTTAATGTTACGCTTTCTACGAACACTTACGGAATTGAGGACCTCGCCTGTAATTCGTTAACCTTTATTTGCCATTTTATTGAAATTCTTTCAACTTTAAAAAGTGGTAGATTCAAAATATTATTTCAAAGATTTGTCTTACTTTGAAGCAGAAGGGCTTAAGCCTTAAGGTATAAGGTATAAAGTGTGCGAGTCTTAACAACGCCTCCTATATCTGAAAGCATCTACACGGTTTCTTTTGGGTAGTCCGATTACACCACTAAGAAGGTAAACCAGTCTATGGAAGATCCATTTAACACATTCACGCCGGGGTGACCCACCGGTGGGTCATGCTAGATTGTCTCATCTTGGCAGCACACCGGAGTAAAAACTGATAACAATAAATTTCATTTTTTAATTTTTTTCCGGGAATAATAAAAATCCATAACTACCAATTGTTTTTAACGGATGCAATTTTTATATTGAATTGCTTCTTCGCCGTGATAAATTTCCTTACAGTGAATTGTTATTGTTGAGAATAAATTAACTCCTCCCGAATATTATCTAATAATGAAATAGTTCTTTTACCAGTGTTTTCTCTTTTCCTGTACCAGTATTTTCACTTTTCCCGGGGTGTACGTGTTAGTAGAAAAGTTAGAAATGGACAGTAAATATATGTCAAAGAATTTATTTATTTTATGAATATGATTGGTTTGTCTTTATTACTTGTCAACCATCACGCATTGAATTCTCATGTTTATATATCAAATTTCTCTCAATTACTTTTAGAACAGAATTTCTGTTCATGCTCACAACTGGTTCTCTTTTTAAATAGTCTGTTCAGATTACCTATAAGAAACCGTGTGAAAGTTTTCTGATATAGGAAGGGATGGTCCGAATAAGACGGCAAAACTTGATCATAGAACACATCAATACGAGCAATATCATCCCCTCCTACATCCGAAAGCTTACACACAGTTTTTAATGAGTAGTCTGAGCAGACTATTTAAAAAATGAACCAGTTTTCCGCATGAACCCAAATTCAATTTTAAAAGTAAATAAGAGAAGTTTATCATACATATATGAGAATATAATCTGTAGTGGTTGACAAGTGAATGAGACAAACCAATCATATTCATAATTAAGCAAATTTTTAGACATAAATTTGCTACCATTTTCTTATTTTTACTAGATTTTCTATGAGATGGCTCTTTCGTGAACTTACCTTCATAGTGGTCCGATCGGACTACCTATAAGAAACCGTGTGGAGGATTCAGTTACAGGAGGTATTGCGCTAGCCCCGTGGGGGCCTTTTATATAAATCTTATATATACCTTAATTGTATACACATTATAATAAGCTTTATAAAGTCAAAAATGTGCAAAAATACACTAACCATATTGTTAGAATATAGCATATGTATACCATAAAAGCAAGTAGAAGTTTTATTAATTTTACAACCACTTCATGTTAAATAATTTTCAATTACTACGTAATAGATTTCTAAAGAATCAAACTTTGGTGCTGAGCATGATCATTTGATGATACAATTTTTTAAAAACATATTTTATGTTATAAATTTTGCTGAACTATTACAATTTTAAAGGACTTATGGGAACCTTGCAAATAAAGTAAGAATATAGCATGCGTTATCATATATAAGAATATAGAATGCGCTATCAAATATTAGGATATAGCACATACGCTATGGATAATATCAAAGCAAATAGAAGTTCTAATTTTAATGCCACTTCACTTTAAATAATTTTCAATTTGTGCGCATCTGATTTCAAAAGATGTTACAAGATTTCAAATTGTGGTGGTGATCATGAGCATTTGATGATACATTTTTTTAAAATTATATTTTATGTTATAAATTTTGCACTGATATTGAATTTTTTGGGAGCCTGCAAATATGGTAAGAATATAACCTGAATTAAGTGTTAACGCCTATTTGCAACGAAATTTTGCATGAATAATTCCACTTATTTAAAAACACTTGCAGACTTTTATCGGCCTCACGTAACTATATTTGTTTGCGTGATTAACTGCTGTTAAGTATCATGCATAAAAATGTTCCATCGCAGGTCTACCTTGAAATGTTGAAGAATTATGGGAGTGCAATAAAAAGGATGTTTACATTTTCCAGATACTAAATTATTTTTCTTGCTTTTCAGATTCAAAAGAACCACTTTTCTGAATAAGAAGCTATGTATTGATATTTTAATCTTTCTCAACCCAATAAATGCCAACACTCTAATAAGATCTTGCTCAATTTTTTTCACATAGGTAAAAACTGGCAAAATAGTTATTTTTTTAAATTTTATTTCAGTGATAAAAAAATGTCATGTTTACTGGAATATATTTATTTTATTTTATAATCTGCGTTGAACAGCAGACTGGATTCTGCCCCATTACCAATGTTCTACTCCGTAGCCTTGTAATTTTGAACCCAACCTAGAGAACAAGGGATTACCTGGATCAAGCAAAAGAAAAAACTTAACTTCGTAGAAGATTTTTGGGTGAAACTAAACCGCATTTGCATTACATGAAGAGGAAAACCACGAAAAATTATCACGGTTAGCTTGATTAAAGGGGGATTCTAATCCATGATCCATCTAACACTGAGGATACTTTATGTCAGTACTGTGATCAGTGCGAGACGGGAGCAAAATTTGTATCAACTAGCCACAGCTGAGATTCGAACCAGGGTCACCTCATTGGGAGGTGAGCGCTCAATCCCCTGAGCCACCGTGGCTCTTACCGAAACATATTATGTTTTATAAACAACGTTGAACAGCCTGCCCATTTTAGGGTTTACGACTACTAATGTTTAACTCCGTAGTCTTGTTATCTTGAACCCAGTCCAGCAAAATAGAGGATTCCTGGATCAAGTATTGGGAGAAGTTTGCCTTCATGGAGGACTATTGTATGGAATTAACCAGCATTTGCTTTACATGGAAGGTAAACCACAAAAACCAATCAAGGTTAGCCTGACGGTAAGAGGATTCTATCCCATGATCCGTCTACCACTAAGGCTATTTTACATAAGCACTGAAGTCGGTTCGAGCCGGGTGCGGAATTTGTATGGACCAGTCTTTGCTGGGAGTCGAACCCGGATTACCTCATTGTAAGGCTAATGCTCTATCCCTTGAATCACAACGGCTCTTACCGAAATATTATTATAATAATAGTACAAGTATTTATATTATAATCTAAAATTATGTATTTGTTAGGCGAGTGGTCTCTCCGTGCAGCCAAACGCCCATTCAAATTAAGATAAAGGGTTCATATTCTTTCTCAAATCTGGATCAATATTTGTGATATTCATCTCTAATTTTTACTATTCGCTTATCAATTGACAAAAGTTTTTGTAATGAGCTTATTTCCCTGCATAAGTATGTGTAACAATTAATAAAAATGGCTTTTAAGCTATTGTTTGAAATGAGTACATTAGCTAACGCATAATAACAATAAATAAAAACAATACGTACTTGCAATATTTTTTAAAACTGAATTGAAGGTGAAATTAGAAACTATTAAAGTTAGAACACCGTATCTATCTAAACTATCTAAACAATACTAAGAACAAAAATATTGTCAGATGCGAACCCCAGGATTAAAATTTCTCAAAAATATAATCCTTAAAAATTTATTTTCATGCACTTTACTTAAAACTTCTTTGAAAAAAATGATTTTCAAAAGAATGTACTGCTTTCAGTTTCCAAATGAATTAAAATTCGCAAACTTCTACCAAAGTTGTTAGAGATATTTATCCCATTTCTAGCAAAACATGCTATAATAAAAATTCATATCCGTTTTCAAATTCCAGTAAAACTTTCTTAAATTCAAATTACAAATAAGAAAAAAAAACTCTTACTGATGCTTATGCATGCCATATTTAGAAAGAAGTTTTCCGTTTCTAAAATACAAATTCTACTTGTTTAAACTAAAAGAATTAAAATAATTCTACAGAAAAAAAAAAACTTTTTAAATTAGACTCGGAACATAAATACTAGATGTTACAAATAACAGAGGGTAAACTACACAAGAAATAATTTTCTCAGTTAAAGCTAAGATACTTTCAATAGGTACAATATAATGATTTTATTTATAAAATCAATCCCAAGCTCCATACTTAGAACTAAATTTGATTTTCAAACGAATGAAAAGTTGCCTGAAACTTTCTCCTTCGAAATAAGGTAAAATTCGCCAACTTTTACCATAGTTAATAGCAATATTTACCCAAAGTTTTGCAAAACATGCTAAAATCAAAGTTAATATACGTTTCAAATTCAAGCAAAACTTTCTTAAATTCAAATTACAAATGAGAAAAAATAATTCTTACTGATGTTTATCCCTGCTAAAGAGCATACTTAGAACGTTTCCAAAACACAAATTCTATTTCTTCAAACTAAAAGAACTAAAATAATTCTACCGAAAGAAACTTTCTAAATTAGACTCGGAACATAAATACTGAGAGTTGCAAACCACAGAGGGAAAACTACGCAAGAAATAATTATCTTAGTAAAAGCTAAGATCCTTCAATTGGTACAATATAATGATTTTATTCACAAAATCAATCCCAATCTGTGACAAAGATATTGTAATTATATCTGGAGTGACAGTCTAATAAATCGTAGATGTAGGTGATTAAATTGAGAATTTCTCTACTCTAAAAGATATAAAATGCATTTATCGATCGAAACAAATATATAATTCAAGCACACAGTACTTTACTAACTTATGAGCACTTTCGTAGAGACATTTTATGGGGGATTTATAAAAATTGAGAAAAAAAGGTCTGGGAATTATAAAAATCTTGATTAACACGCTCAATGCCACGCTAATTTTACATGACTTGCCCATCTGGCCACGGTAAATAACTAAAAACTAAATTTGCAAATATTAGACGGATTTTGCTATTTTTTTAGAAGGTTTATCATGACGTATCTGACGAAAGTGGTGAATTATATAAGTATACGGATTGTTTTAAAATAGTGGTGGATAAAAATCTACTAAATTGAATTTATTAAACCAAGAATCACAATAATTAAGTAAATTTTGAACAAATTTTCTGCAATTCCGTAAAAGTGTGTAAATTTTATAGTTCTATATCATATTATACACTGTCAGCCAGCTGTTTTTCGCGTCCTATGTGAAAGGTCAGTGTCAGCCACCGGTGGTTGACGCGACACTCAACGTGTTAATATAATTATGTAAGCAAAACTGCCTTTTTCCTGCATGTTTGTCATAAGACAGATACAAAATATGAAATACATTTTTTAACGCTCTTTTTTCTTAAAAGATTAAGCCATATTCCAGCCATAGTAGTTTCAAATGGCTGGAAGTAACTGCTCTAACCTTTAAAATTTCGCACAACTTTAAACGTTACGCTTACTATGAACATAATCGTAATTAATGAAAAATAATTCGTTAAACTTCATTTTCCATTTTATTGAAATTTTCTCAACTGGAAAAAGTGGTGGATTCAAAATATTTTTTTCAAAAATTTGTATTACTTTGAAGCAGAAGCACATACCTGCCAACTTTTAATCCCTTCCATTATTATTTTTCCCAGTGGTATTAAAATGGAATTAAAACTTCAATTTTAAGCCAACAAATACGTTGTATTTGAGAAACCTTAAGTTGACAACCATGACAGTAACGCATATTAATATATATGCTTAATTTTTATAAGAATAGTGGTGATCAATATAATTTAAAAATTAAGATTGTAAAAGAAAAAATAGTATATAATTACTACCACTTTAAATATGAAAATAAAATCTTCCGGAAAATCCGGAAGAGTTGGCAGGTATGGAAGCATACCCATACCTGCCAACTTTTACGCATTTGGCGTAAAATGTTGTTTTTATATTTAAAGTGGTAGTAAATATAGACTATTTTTTCATTTATAAAATTAATTTTAAAATGATTTTAACCACCACTATTCATAAAAAAATTAAGCATACATATTAATATGTATTACTATCATGGTTGTCATCGAAAGCTTTTTCAAATACAGCGTATTTTTGTGCTTACAATTGAAATTTTAATTCCCTTTTGCTACCACTATGAAAAATTATAATGGAAGGGATTAAAAGTTGGCAGGTATGCATACCTGCCAACCATTGCGCATTTGGCGTAAAATTTCATTTCTATATTGAAATTGGTATTAAAATGTAAGCTTTCTATATATTCCTTGCATTTATAAACTTTATCTAATATCTTTTTGACCACCACTATTTTTTAAAAAAATAAGCATCTAAATTAAAAAGCAATAATGTCGTGGTAATCCGCTTAAGCTTTTTCAACATTTCAAAACCTTCATCTATGAAAATGTACCCTAAGATAGAATCTAGTTAACGTGGTGTATACAGGATTGCGAACTTTCTACTCTTTTTGTAAAAATTTATTCTTGTGGTAGCTAAGTTAATGAATTAACGTAATATTTTTAATAATTTAAACTTATTTTTCACACCACTACTCATAACTGCTTTAAAAGCTCATATCCAACACCACTTACAGATATGCCAACTTCTGGAGCCCCCTGATCCATGAGAATGAAAGAGTTAAGAAGAGATTTAAAAATCAACAAAATAGATGAGCATATAGCTGAACTATGTGCAAGTTTATTCAGAGATGCACTCTCCTGTGATACATGCAACTACTTTAAAAACTTTGATTTTCAGCTAAACAAAGACAATATAGAATATAGCCCGGCCACCGCCTTTTTCCTATCCGATGGAGTTCTGTCCCGTAAATTTTGTAAATAATTGTAAATACTTGTATATATTTTTGCGCATTTATTATCATGCATTTTTCCTTTTCTCTGAGGCTATGTGGCTACTGTGCACCTGGGGGTAATACTTCGTGGGGAGACGAGGCTGTCTGCAACAAAAGCCTCTTCTTTCTCTTCAATTTGTTTGTTTAATCTCGCTACTTAATTTTAATTTTCACTCAGTAAATGTTACTGAACCCCAACTTTCACCATTCATTTGCGCTTCGGCGATTTATTATTTATTCCCACTCAGATGAATTAGTTAGAGCCCCTGACTGGGCTGATGCTAAGGTAACCACCACATATGAGAATGAGATGAGATGCCAGCTTTTCATCAATTACGTTTGAATACAATGTTTCATTTTTTGCAAATTATGACTACTGTATCTATTATGTCTGTAAATAGTATCAGCGTATATTTTCAAATCGTGCCTGTATATAAATTCTCATATCTAAATCTATTGTAATGCAAAATGTTTTATTTATCAAGCAAATTGCTTGATCTTTTTTTTTGTTGACAAAGGTACCATAATGTTGCTTATCACAAAATGTTTTTATTCACTGTCTGTAAATATTTTCATGATGTATGGGATGGGGGCCGCTGCGTTGTCCAGGTGCCCAGTTTTTGGTTAATAAAGTAAAGTAAAGATACCAACTTGTTTAATTTTGTCATGTATGTTTCTTAGTTTAATTTCAGGATGAATGGGAAAAGGGCTGTAAGGCCTCAGACGCCCAGTTCCACTACAACGAACAAACGAACGAGATGCCAACTTGCTCCGGACAGCAAATATCTATTTTAAAGTGGTAGTTTATCAATTGTGATTCTTGGTTTGATGAATTCAATTCAGTTGATTTTCATCCACCACGTTCTCCATACACATCGGGTCCCGCAGCGGACTAATCATAAAGACACGATTCCCTGCAGAATACCGAAGTCAAGCATTACTGACTGTGGGTGACCACTTTCATCAGTCTACGTAGGAATCAAGGGTGCACGGTATTGATCCTCGTTGAACTGTTTTCGACTTCGCACGCAGATCGTCGGACTACCAAAGCGGACGAGCCTATGCAGAGGGATTGTGATGGCATGTTTTCGAAACATCCTCGGGGATGTTACCCAGACATCCGCCAAACGTCCATTGTGCTGCTCTAGTGCGACGTAAATAAAATGCCTACCTACCTAACATACATATCGGATGATTTTTTTCGTTCTTAACGCGTTGAATGTCTCGCTAATTTTACATGGCTTGCCCATCTGGCCACGATAAATAACTACAAACTAAATTTGCAAATATTAGACAGATTTTGCTATTTTTTTAGAAGGTTTAGCATGACATATCTGACAAAAGTGGTGAACTATATAAGCCTACGAATTATGTCGAAATAGTGAAGGATAAAAATCTACTAAATTGAATTTATTAAACCAAGAATCACAATTGAAAAACAACAACTTTAAAATTTATATTTGCTATCCGGAGCAAGTTGGCATCTCTGAATATGTATGGCACCCCCAATCTATAACAGAACTCTTGATCGCTAAAATAACTTTTGTAAGTAAATTTTGAATAAATTTTCTGCAATTCCATAAAAGAGTATAAATTTTATAGTTCTATATCATGTTATACGCTGTCAGTCAGCTGTTTTTTGCGGCCTAAATGTAATTTCAGTGTCAGCTACCGATGGCTGATGCGGTGCTCAACGTGTTAAACAGCATTTCTTTTTTTTTTTTTTTTTGATAATGAAAAAATAAAGCATGCCGTAAACGCTGCTTTTGATTTTCCATATATTTGAAAGGGCACCAATCAAAAACTACTGCATAGCATCAATCGAAATTTTTCATAAATAATCCTTTCTATATCAGTTTTCAAATTTTATAATAATTATCCGACTTAAGTGCGTGAATGTAGCTCGAAAAAATACAGTTGAAATGACAGTTGAATTGAGTCCACTGTTGGTAAGAAACCACAATTACTTTCACCAACTTCATACAACCTTCTTCTTTTGATTTGAAACGGGAACAATATTATAGAAGTATAATTAACATTATGTTCGTTGTTCCTTTTCATAAAAACTAAATGAAAAAAAAAAATTTTTTTCATAAAAGCAACAAACGTAATTCACAACGAGCGCATTGAACGTAATTCACATCATTCTCTTTGAAAAAAGGAAAAAACACCAATATCTTATCATATCCTGTATATATACTGTCTCATTACTTCCCTTTTCATTAAAACTATTATGTTCTATCATGTGAAACTTGACAAGAAAGTTGTCAAGCAAAATTACACGCAATTAGAGAGAAAAGACGAATTACAAGACCGTGTTAAGAAGAATGTAATTAGAACCATCTATTCGGGATACAGCCCTAAAAACATTTTTGTTGTTAGAATATAGCAGTGTCCCCATTTTAAGCTGCAACATAAAAAAATATTTTTGCTGAAATTTTAGTTTGACGTTGATGGATTATGCGCCATCGCAACAGGTGGTTGTTGAATTAAAGCATCCAAGCGTGAGATATGTTCGACAGGTAAATGACTATGTTATATAATGAAAACACAGAATTTATTTTTAAGATTTTGTCACATCTTTCTTTAGTGCTACGCTTTCACGGTAGAGGTGTGTTACCATCGTTATTTAAGCTGAATGAGAACTTCTGAATAATGAGTTTGTTTTCAAAACCGGCTCATATCAGATTTAACCAAGGTTACCAATATATATAACCAATATATAATAAAATATTGGTTAAATATAGCTAACCCATATTTATTAGTCATATAAATATTGGTTATATTCATATTATATATTCAGGTTATATATATATATCAATTATATATCTAACCAATATTTATTTTTCAGGTTTTGTCACCTCTTCCAATAGTGCTACGTTTTCACGGTAGAGGTGTGTTGCCATCTTTATTTAAGCTGAATGAGAACTTGTGAATAATGACTTTGTTTTCAAAACCTGCTCATATCAGATTTAACCAAGGTTACCAATATATATAACCAATATATAATAATATATTGGTTAAATATATATATATATACATACCTGCCAACTTTTACGCATTTGGCGTAAAATTTTATTTTTATATTTAAAGTGGTAGTCAAATGTATGCTAGCTATATATTCCATGCATTTATAAACTTAATTTATAATCTCTTTGACCACCACTATTTTTTAAAATATTAAGCATATATATTAATATGTAATACTGTCGTAGTTGTCTGCTTAAGTTTTTTCAAAATACAGCGTATGTTTATTTCTGCCAAAAATTGTATTTAAAATTTCATTTTACTACCACTGGGGAAAATCATCCTCGAAAGGATAGAAAGTTGGCAGGTATGTATATATAACCAATATTTATTATTCATATGAATATTGGTTATATTCATATTATATATTCAGGTTATATATATATATCAATTATATATATATATATAACCAATATTTATTTTTAAGATTTTGTTACCTCTTTCTTTAGTGCTACGTTTTCACAGAAGAGGTGTGTTTCCATCTTTATTTAGGCTGAATGAGAAGTGAATAAAGAGTTTTCAAAACCGGCTCATGTCAGATTTAACCCTTTAACCGGCCCTTTATTTCTAGTAAAGGTAAATTAAAGTATTTTTGGAATTGAAATTGTTTTAAGAACAGTAATTGATATATAAAAAAAAACTCATTTAGTTTATAAAAATGCAATTTTTTTGGTGTTAAATATATTTAACATGACCTATTAGGAACTCACTGACTTTTATTTTTCTTTATTTATAAAAAAAAATCCTTAAATGCTAAAAACTTCAAAAGGAATTATGTATTTTATAACTTTTATACGTTTTTTAAAAGTGACAAATGGTTGCCAATTTTATTCAAACTCACTTTAAGAAAGCTGAAGTTATTGAAAAATGGAAACCTAAATTAAAAGTGGTAAAACGTGGTGGTAAGTATACTTACCACGGCCTTCAAAACGCTTAACCAAGTTTACCAGTATATATAACAAATATATATAACCAATATATAAATGTTTTGTCTTAAAATAAATTAATGTTTTTAGAAAGTTAGCAAGAAGTATTCCTGATTGCCACAAATAATTTGATAACTTAAATACATGTAAGGAATTATGCTATGGATGGGGTGAATATTTATAGCATTTAAGTGGTTGCTAAACCAGTTGATTTTTCCACTGCTTTTATGATAAGTAAACTACCACTATAACAATTTTGAGTGGCCTTTGGATGCTCTGTTTTACTAATTTCGTAGTGTTGCAGAGATGCCAACTTGCTCCGGATAGCAAATATATATTTTAAAGTGGTAATTTATCAATTGTGATTCTTGGTTTAATAAATTCAATTTAATAGATTTTTATCCACCACTCTTTCTAAATAAGTCGTTGGCTTATATACCTCACTACTTTACAGTACTTACGTAACGCTATGCCATTTTAAAAATAAGCAAAATAGTCAATTATTCGCGAAATTTCCTTTGTAGTTATTTACCGGTTTTTTAACTATTTTGGCGTGTCCGGAGCAGTTGGCATCTCTGGTGTTGTGATGCACAATATTTCGCTGTGATGTTAAAATTGTCTTTATAAAAAAAAAAGTTTAAATAGATGTTTCCGAGAGTTGTCTGCCACTTTAATTTGAAAATATTGCAATTGGTTTATTTAGATTCACACATTCATTTCAGCAATTAAATAATTGAGCTACTGACCTTTAAAAACTGCTTATGGGTGAATTGGTGCTTAACGCGTTGAATGCCACGCTAATTTTACATGGTTTGCCCGTCTGGCCAAACGGTAAATAACAACAAGCTAAATTTGCAAATATTAGACAGATTTTGCTAGTTTTTTAAAAGATTTAGCATGACATATCTGAAAAAAGCGGTGAATTATGTAACCCTTCGAATTGTTTTGAAATAGCGGAGGATAAAAATCTACTGAAAGGAAATTATTAAACCAAGACTCACAATTGATGATCTACCACTTTAAAATATTTATTTGCTGTCCTGAGCAAGTTGGCATCTCTGTATTGAATACGTCTGAAACATGTCAATTATTGTTTTGACATAAGAAGCACTTGACGTCTCCCAGACGTCTTCATATGTCAAGGGGTTAAAGAGAAGGTGTAATTACCCTTTACACTACTAGTTTTACTATTTAATTCACTACCAAGTCATAGAAACTTTCACAGAAAGCACAGCTGTTGGTTTCTCTGGTATTGGTAAAAATATTTCTGAAACATACACATCTAGCATACAAGCTGAGCAAGCTTGTGAGCTTGATGCTGCTTTGAAATCATTTTTTTTCGTGGTAGCGAGGTTTGAGTTATTTTTAGTTTATTAAAGTTGATTTTACGTTATTTTTCCACCACTACGAATCAAAAATCAGACCCTCACATAAAATACAACTTTGTCACAATAATCTTCTGGTGAGACTTTTGAAGAATATGCGAAATTATCACATATTCTACAAGGTTTACTTTTTAATTCGTTATATATGTATTAAAACTTTCACAGAAAGCAAAGCACTAGTCAACTCTTACGCACTTCAACTTAAATTTTAAAAGACTGGTCATCAAATTTTAAAGTGGTGGACTATCAAAACAAATTGAGATGTTTTTTCATGCTGTTAAAAATTACTATTCTAAAAGGGGATCTGGTGGTGCTATTATTTTTTTACAATACCATTTTAAATTTCAAATTTCAAATTGTTTTTTTTAAAAAAAGCTTGATTCGTGCAATTTTTTATTATTCATGTTATTTACATTTTTATTCATCACTGTTTCTAAAAAATTCAGAGGCTTATATAATTCACCACTTTTTTTCAGATATGTCATGCAAAACCTTTTAAAAAACAAGCAAAATCTGTCTAATATTTGCAAATTTTGTTTGTAGTTATTTACCGTTTGGCCAGATAGGCTAGCCATGTAAAATTAGAGTGGTATTCAACGTTTTAATTATCTTTATTCTACAAATTCTACTATTTAATTTGCTATTAGTGTATTGAAACTTCTGTGGAAAGTGGAGCAGTTGGCAACGCTGCACGATTACCAAATCATATTTGTTTAAATTATTTTTTTATAGTTGTGATGCAACTCACTTTAAATGAGTATAATTCAGATATGTTTTCTTGCTTTGCCTACTGGCAATTTCCTACGATGAATAGGGAAGTGCCGAACGGCAGATACCTAAACAAATACTTTTACATTAAAGCATTGACTTTAAATGAAATTTATCAAATCAAAAATAAAACGGAAAACCACAAAATTTACTATTACTTTAAATATTTAAGGGAGAACAAGTCAATAATATTTTCAAATAATGAAAAACAATTATTGCATTTTTTGACAGTTTATCGTTGAATCGAAATAATGATTTGACTTTCATAAAAATATAAAAATACAGCATAATACGTCAAGAGCAGTGCGTGACGCAGAAAGCGCTTTGACATGTACGATCATGTTAATTGTGCGTTCAGTTGATTAATGAATTTGCTCACTCCTATCAAAAGAAAAGTACTATTATTTTAACTATTTTATTGAAATAGTTAATTCAAATTACGTAAGAAAAATAATCAAAGGCACTTTCAATATGAATAGTTGAAATTGAATTTTTTTAATTTATAATAATTTTAATTTCGAGGGGTTATAGACAGTTATGGAACAATTAGGATTCCCGCAGTGGACTGATCGTTAAGACACGGTTCCCAGCAGATCACCGAAGTCAAGCATCAGTGACTGCGGTCAGTGTGCGGGTGGGTGACCACTTGGATCAGTGTGCGTAGGGACCGAGGGTGTGCGGTATTGGTCCTCGTTAAGCTGTTCTACCGTGAAGTGCTCGACTTCGCCTGCAGGTCGTCGAGCTACCAAAGCGGGGGTGCCATCCACTCTGCAGAGGATTAAAATTGTGATGGCATGTCTTCGGATCATCCTCAGGGATGTTTCCCTGACCATCGCCAATAGCCCATTGTGCAGATCTAGTGCGACGTAAATGAACAACAACAACAACAATTAGGAATAACTGTAGGCCCAGCAGCCAAATCTCAAAATGATGAGCTCAGAGTTTCGTTTGCTGCTGAAAAAAACATACGAGGCATCAAATGAGTGTAGATCAACTAGAAAAAGGGCTTGAAAAGCACTTGAAACTGTTGAAAATGGAGAGGCAACTTACGGTCCTGGTATAGAAGCATTATATTCAGTAGCAAAAATTTATATATTTATATTTATTATTGATCGCAAAAATTGGAACGCAAATTACTCGAAAATACGTTTTCCTTACTTACGGTATCGCCAACACAATTTTCAATCGATTTACTTCAAATTTTGATGCTCAAAATAAATATAGTTTTCGTCGCACTAAGTGATTTTTTTTTTCATTGTATTGACTATTTTTGAGTAATCCATGATAATGTAAATTACTTATGTAATTTGTTGAAATTTATTTTCAAAACACCACTATTTTGAGAATAAATATTTTTTTAATTATCTTACATGCAGCAAACACTACATTCATTTAGATTGAGAAAATGAAAACGGAATCAAATTTGGATTATTTTTCTTCTTTCAATTTATGAGTACTGTAATATACATTTGAAATCAAGTTATAAACATTGTACTAAATAAGCGCATTTTTTTTTATTTTTAACATGATAAAATGAAGATTAAAATAAGTATAATAAGATAAAAAAATATTAATTAATCACAATCGTCGCAAAATTCAATGAAAAATCCTTCTTTTTTAAAGGCTTCTACTGTGTTTTTTACCTCAAAAAAAATCTCTAGTTTAAACAGGAGAAAAAGCATGCATTATTATATATTAATTTTTTCTAAATAACTAGATATATTGATTTTTTCTAAATGACTAGATATATTTATTTTTAACATGATAAAATGAAGATTAAAATAAGTATAATAAGATTAAAAAATGTATTAATTAATCTCAATCGCTGCAAAATTCATTAAAAAATTATTTTTTAAAGGCTTCTACACTGTTTTTTACCTCAAAAAAGTCTTCTAGTTGAAACAGGAGAAAAAGCATGCATGATTATGTATTAATTTTTTCTAAATAACTAGATAATATAAAATTTCCATTATGATGAAACAACCATAAGAATTACGCAGTGAAAGCGTAAATATTCAGCACAAAATACCATTCAAATTCTAATATTTATTACGGCCAATGCCTTTAATTAGTTGAAAACTTGCATCAAAATTTGCGGATTAGAACCCATACAATTAAAGAGATTAGCCGACTCATGAAAACTTCGATTAAAGGACGTAATTAGCACCGACCATTTTCTAGTTATAGCCAAATCAAAGTGCTCTCGCTTGCTAAAATGGAGCAGTGAGTGCTCTCTTTTTAAGTCGTAATAAATGGAAAGAAATATATTCTCGAGAATTCGAAATTTGACATTGATGGATAATGTATAGCTGAACCAGGTGGCGAATGAATTAGAAAGTTTCAGAGGAATATTTTTTAACACATTAAAACCGTCATTTTAAAGATTTGAAACTCTAGTTTGTATGATGCATTATTTTCTATACATTTATACGGCTGCAAATTTTCTACGCTTTTCGTAAAACTTTACTCTAGTGGTAGCTAAGTTTATGTTTTAATGCATTATTTTTATTCATTTAGACTTATTTTCCGCATCACTACATACAAATGATTTAAAAGTTCATATGCAATGCCACTTTGTTCAAGCTCTCTAATAATAAGGCTTTCAAAATTTTGGCAAAATTACCAGAAATTCTGAAAGTTTTGGTTTTCAAATGTCTGCCACACTATAAAATATTTTGCACAGTAGTTCACAGGTTTGCATTTATTTTATTTTTGTTAAATTGCATATTGGATACCATTTTTAACGCATATTAACTTATAATACAATCCGTTCATCACTACAGAAATCTCTGAAATTATTACGAAAGAGAGTGATATTTTTTTTAAAAAGTTACAGTGGTAGCTAAGACCTAAGACTGAAAAATTATCATCTAGTTCACTCAGGGGTGAAAGCGAGACGGAAAAGAGGAAAGGCTGGTAGTAAATCCTTTTCAGTTATAGCTAGTTATTGGGAGGAGTTTACTTATTCTTTTTTAAGCTATTCATCAATAACTACTATATCTCGAAAAAGAAGCAGTTTTATATATATGCTAAAATTATAAAAGAAATCTTGATAGTTACAGATATTTTATTTTTGTTCGAAAAAATTGCTGGAGTGAAATGTCTTACCTACCAGTTTTTCCCCTTTTCCGCCTTGCAATATAAGGGCTTTCACCCATGAGTTTACTTAATACCAATACCATTTTTAGCACATATTGGATACTATTTTGTAGCACATATTAGATACCACTTTTTAACTTATAAAACGATCCGTTCATCGCTACAGAAACCACTGAAATTATTACACACCTAAACTCTCTCTCTCTCTCTCTCTATATATATATATATACATACCCTCCAACTTATGAGGATTTTGAAAAAAATTCTTTCTAGTGGTAGCGAACCAAAGTAGAAATTTTTAAAGCAAATGGATCTCTCATAAAACTTTTATCAGAACTTACGAATCTAGTCATATGGCCTGCACTTTTATAAGTAATAGTGGACAAGTTACGCTAAAATTAATTTTTTTTAAGTATTAAGACATTAATTTTGCTACCGTCTGAAAAGTAGATTTCTGAAACTACGGAGATTCCGTAGCAGTTGGAGGGTATGTATATATATATATAAAATCATCCTTAACATCTTAACATGTATTTTTATAATTTTAGAATCCTAATTAATCAGAACCTAAGACAAGAATATCAGCCAACTGGGATTAACTAATTAATATTTAAATGAATAAAATACTATTGAAATCTGGAAAATCGCAGTACAAGAATACGAATGTAATATACAGGGGGTGGACAAAATAATAGAGACATTCTGTACAGATACATATTTTCATATTCCTCCTGAAATATTCAAAAATTACTTTATAACTTTAGAAGTGTTTAAGATCATGCGATTTGTCATACATATCAATGAAGTTTACAGCTTTTCGATGTTAAGGGACCGACAATAAATTACAAATAGAAAATAATGCTTTGAACACTCTATGCCAAAACAATGTAGAAATAGATTTGCAAATTAAAGTTATTTTGGTAATAATATTCAATAATCACACGTAATTTCGTAAGCCTAGCTTAAATATTAAAGGAGATATGGACAATTTTATAAAAAAAAAATTTCATCTAACGTTTTTTTTGTTATAATTTTAAAAATATTTAGCACAATTGAACAAAAAATTTTAGAGCAATATAAAAGTAATAACAAAATTTTTGTTTTAAAATTTGAGAAAAATTCGTTTAAAACTGCACAAGATCTGAACAATGAAAGTAGTTCCTAAATACTGCGCATGCTCGGGAAAAAGAAGTTTTTTTCTTAATTTTGTAATGAGCTGTATTGGCAACTAATGAAGGAAGTCCTATTTGAAGATCTTAAAAATTTAAGAAGTTTCGAGCAATTTTAATAGTAGCTTTCGCGCTTTTTAAAAGAAAGCTCACAATGATAAGGGTTTTCTACAAATACTACTTTATATCATACAGCAGAATTTAATAAGAAATAATAATACTTAACAATAAACGTTCATGCACCGATATGTGATTTTTTAAGGAAAGAAAACAGGCGAAAAACAGACCTTTTTTTAAGGGGAGGATTCCCACCAAGGCTCGTGTCATTTTTAATAAATCTTGTTTAATAGTACAAAATGAAATATATGTGTAATTGCTTGAATCTTTTTAATCTTTAAGATATTCAAATCTGACTTTTTTATTAGTTGCTAAATATGATTCACTACGAAATTAAGAAGAAAGAAAATTTAAATTTCTTTTCCGAGAATGCGTATAATAAAATAATTATTTTAGTTACTAACATCTTGCACAGTTTTAAACGAGTTTTTCTAGAATTTTAAATGAAAAACATGTACTTTATTTAAATTGCTCAAAATATTTTGCTTAATTTCATTGAATATTTCTAAAGTTATAGCAAAAAACGTAAGGCAAAAAAAGTAGTTTCCATAAATATTTAAGCTAGGCTTACGAAATTTTGCATAATTATTGTATATATAACCCAAAATAATTGTTACAACTGACAAATTTATTGCTTAACTGTTTGGCATAGGGTGCTTCTATTCTTTAAATCTATTTTCCGTTTGTAATATATTGTCGGGCACTCAAAACACAAAAAGTGTTAAACATCAATGATATGTATGAGAAATTACGTGATCTAAACACTTTTGAAGTCATAAAATCATTCGTTAATATTTTTGGAGCAATATGAAAAAAAAATTGTATTAATAAAGAAGTGTTTCTATTATTTATTTCATCCTCTCTTCATTGAAACAGGTTTAACCCCTTGGGGACGGGTGATTCAGAAAAGCATTCGTACAAAATCAGAATCAAGTTGCAATTAAATAAAAAACGGTAACTTAAATGTAGTCGTTACTAATTTGACAGACTTACTTTGCTTTTATTTTAATTATTGTTAGTTTAATCATATATATAATCAATGTTAATTCAAAGTATAGCTAAATAGTTTTATCTTGAACAAAGTAATGGTGAATTAAATAAATCAAAAAATTATAACTCCGCCCACAAATAAACTGCTAAAGAAATACTTCGATTACCAGTTTTATTTTCTTACCCTGATTGATACGGTTTTCTGCTGTCACGTATTTGTGACAGTCGGCGCGAAAGGGTTAACGCTGAAATATAAAATTAATTATCTTAAGTAATATTTAATATATAAAAATACTCATATAAATATTATGCGCGTAATTTTATATAATAAAATTTATTTATTCACTTTTCACAAGATCAAAAATAATTTTAAAAAGTCTTACACTCCAAAAAGCACTTAGAAAATTGCTTTACATCAACAGCATTAACAGTTCAAGTTTTGTAATTAGTTGAGTCTCTTAACCTTATAATATTTCTACAATTGAAAATTATCAAAGATTGTAGAGCGCATAAGGCATCAAAAAATGAAGCAAAAAATAAAACAAATGATTAAGCATAATAGAGAATAAATCCAATTTAATTTGACTACTATTTGCAATATCTCCGTAATGCATTTAAGTGTTTAATTGAATTTATAAATGAGACCCTATTTTGAAACTCCACTTTACAAAAGTACTTGTTTCGCAATTCTAAACGGTTACTATACTCAAAGTTGGCGAAAAGGCACGAATTATGGGCTTTCAAGTGATTGAAATTCATTTAAACAGGAGTTATAATGAATAAATAGAGAAAAATATTCAATTTTGAGAAGACTTTAGATTTAATGCAACCATATATATATATATATATATATATATATATATATATATATATATATATATATATATAAATTAATGTGCAATATATATGCATTCACAGCTAACTTCGTGTTTAAATACCTTAACCTTTTAAAATTGTCATTCCTGAAAGGGACGCAGGACGATTTATTGTTTGCTGCAGGTCTGGTACCTTGCATCAAATTTAATTGGTTGGAAGAAAAAGCTAGGGAATAGGCTACAAAAAAATTTGAAAGAATTGTCCAAGCTGAACACCCTGCTATAACTAATAACGTAACAGAAAAAAAAACAGGGATTTTAAATTTTCTAAATCTGAAAACATCATGCCAATCACCAGCGACAGAAGAATTTATGGCATACATGAACTCAAATGTCGAAACGGAAAGCATATCAATTTCGAATCGATATCCAATCGCAAAAAAATTATATGTAAAATATAATACCGCAGTACCTTCTAGTGCTCCCCTGGAGAGCTTATTCAGCGTGGCTAAGCACGTTCTGAGAAATTCTCGCAGCAGACTCAGTGACACCACTTTCGAAATGCAATTATTTTGCAAAATGAATAAAAATATTAATTAGCAAGTTATTTTCATTCATTTTCAAGTTTTATGCATTTATTTAATACATTTTAAATAAAAATTGATGAATTTTGTTATTCCGTTTTTCAATTTTCTTTTTGAACTCACTAATAATACATTTTTGTCTTAATACATTTTTAATGTATTAAGACAAATGATTAATGATTTTCTCGCATGACTTCAGCATTAGCCATTGTTACAAATAAAACTGTATACTGTTCTGTTTCAACTTATACTCCGCATTCAATTATTTTTTACTAGCTCAAAAATCACAAAGCTATCTGAAACCTCGTGTTTGCTTTGTTTATGTTTGTACTTTTAAAACGCGTTTCCATAGAGTAAAACAATTTTAAATCAATGGTAATTTAAATAAATAAAAATAATAAACTAAAAATTAAAATCAATAGATGAAATTTCTTTTTCGTGCAAATCCATAAAAAGTTTGATATTAAAATTATATTTGATTTCAAAATTATATTATACGATTGTATTACAAAATTATATTATAACATTCTTCCGAATTTAAAAATAAATTAATGTCCATAACTTTCAAAATTAAAAATAATTAAATAAATAACCACAATTTTGCAAAAACATTAAGGAACATAAGAATATTATTCAACAAAATTTTAGGTTACTTTGAATTTTCGATTTCCTAAAAATGTACTTTTAAATCGTTACTTTTTTTGTTTAGTACTTGTACTTTTACTTGTACTTTTTACTCGTTACTTTTTAAAATAAGAACTTTTTACTTTTTACTCGTTACTTTTTAAAATAAGAACTTTTTACTTTTTACTCGTTACTTTTTTTAAAAATACTTGCACTTTTACTCGTTACTTTTTAAAAGTAACGTTGCCATATATGATAGTTAGTGAATTTCTTAAAAGTGACATATTTTATTGTGCTATCTAACTTCTATATATTTGTATAGGGTGAAATAAACGACCAAGATTGGAGGAGACAGTTTTTGAATCATTAAAAGTTTTGTTGATTTTATTTTAAGAGTTTAGTGAATGAAGCTATTAAATCACATTTTCAGAGGTATTTATTTATAAATCAGTAAAAATAACATAAATTGAATAAATCAATGTAGATATTTTAAATCTCACAGAATTGCTTTTACTTTTTTTTAAATTTGAACAAAAAGAATTCACATTAGATTTGATTATTCTTGAATGCATGTTTATTTTAAATTAGTAGTTAATAAAATAAGTCAATGAATCATTAGCCCTACCTTCTCATGAATCAGGGTTCGTTCATGCCTTAGAAAATTTAAAAAAGTGGTGTCAATATTTTAATAATGAAATTATTACATACCCTCTGTTAGCTTAAACTTTAAAACTAAAAATTCTATGTAACTTATTTCGTGACTACAGGCATTTATTTGGAAAATATTAAGGATAAAGGAGAATGCAAACTTATTAAAATAAATTTTGCATTCTTAATTTTACTATTACTTTTTAAATTTTCTAAGGACTTGTTGTTGTTGTCATTGTAGTTGGCCATGTAGGCAGAGAGAGGTGCAATTGTTCTTGTTTTATAGTGGAGTCATCTATGGTCCTGAATTCGACTTCCGCCGCACCCATACGTAACACTCGTTAATAGGGCGGACCCATTCATACATCCATTCATTCGTCCACAGATCGGAATTTCGACCTGAACCACAGAGTGATCAATCTACAATTCAGTACCCCCAGAGGTTTTTATTTGTTATGAGAACATGGAGGACTTTGTGTCCTGCTAGATTTAACGCTCGCCAGTCTCCATTTACAACACGGGGAGTCATCGGTCGGCTGGGTTTGAACACCCTTTCTCACAAATGTGAGTCCAGTGCCCCGCCAACTGGGTTATCCCAGCCTCTGTAAGGACTTAAATAAATCTTTAATAAATCTTTAAAAAAGCCCTGAATTCACTTTTTCACTTCTTACCCCGATTATAGTTACTCTGAAAATGTCACTTATCTGCTTCATCCACTTGGCTGTTCATTTGTGCGTTGCATACTTCAAGAAGGATGCTTTCTCTTTTTCTTGAAAAAAGTAAAAGGTGGTATCATAAATCTTTTATTATGATCCTATTTTAGAACATTGCTGGGGAAATACACCATTTTGTAGTGATTCAAAACTATAAATATGAAAAAAATGGTAAAGCATTCATTCTTTGAGTTATTTGATAGTTAATAATGTTTGCTAGAACTTTAATTTTAAGTTATTGAAGGAGAACAAATCCAGATCAAAATAATTGAATTAATACTATTAAAGATTTTTATTATTAAAGATAGATTTCAAGAAGAAAGCTTTTAATTTTTATCTTTTTAAAAAACATTCATGGGAACATTAATTGCGACTTTTTTTCTCATTTTTTATTAACCTTTCACTGAATTCATTCGCAAACCTACAGTTTAGATTGAATTTTCGCACTTGGAATTTTTAAAATTTACCCTAGTGGATATTAAGCGTTCCCTCAACTCTCTTGCACTGGAAAAAGTAAGAAAAAAAGCGATAATATATTTCAGTTTATGATGCGACACGCAAGATCAAATGTTTTTTGTCTGGAGTGTTATTGTCAAAGGAGAAGACTAGTGTATATGTGTGTCCATGAATCTATACGTTCTTTATAAATTTGTACATTCAAGCAAAATATAAACTAAACCGAAAATACAGTTTTTGAAAATAATCTGTATCTTTCGAAAATAAACTAATTTCATATTTGAAATCCCCACACTCGACTTCGGTAAAGGCAAGTAATCGCATAAATGCAAAAAAAAAATTTTTTTTTAGTCTTCAACGTTATTCTTAACTTTTACAGAGTGTGTAATGAAGATTTAATACACATTTTGAGGAATCAAAATAAAGCTTTCTTCAAAAAAATCACCACAACATGGAAATAAGAGGGAAAAAAAACTTGATGACACATGATTTACGAGTCTACTGGAAAATTTAAAAGCTTTATTTTTTTTACATTTAGTTTGCTACTCTTAATTTATATGACTATTTACTCCTTTAAAATTAAATTATATTTAAAATAATTAAAAATATGTATTAAGATACATTATATATATTAAGATATATTAGCTTTAAATTGCTGGAAACAATTGCTCTTACATTTACAGTTTCGCATAACCTTTAACGTTACGCTTTCAATGAACTGAATCTCTACAATTTTGCGACATCTTCCGCTGACATTTATTTCCCATTTTATTGAAATTCTTTCAACTGAAAAAAGTGGTAGATTTAAAATATTTATTTCAAAAATTTGTCTTATTTTGAAGCAGAAGGGTTCAAGGTAGGAGTGTATGCATACCTGGTAACTTTTAATCCCTTCCATTATCATTTTTCCCAGTGGTATTAAAATGGAATTAAAACTTCAATTTTAATCAAACAAATACGTTGTATTTGAGAAAACTTAAGTTGACAACCATGATAGTAACGCATATTAATATATGTGCTTAATTTTTGTAAGAATAGTGGTGATCAATATCATTTAAAAATTAAGATTATAAAAAAAAAATGGTATATAATTACTACCACTTTAAATATGAAAATAAAATCTTCCGGAAAATCCGGAAGAGTTGGCAGGTATGTATATATATATATATATATATATAAATGCAAGAAAACATGAAGGCACTTAAGAAAAAGAATAAGTTTCATTTATTGCGCATAAGCTGCAAGTAAACAGAAATCATTAGATAAGTTCAAAGTGAAGGTAAAACAAAGAAAAATTATAGACATATGAAAAAGGGGGGGGGAATAAGTAAAAAAATAACAAACAACATACAACAATTTTAAAAAAAAATAAGAGGATGAAATTTTATTTAAAAAAACCAGAGAAAAAGATCTCTGATCTTTTCATCAGCCCACACGATTATATCTTTTTTTTAAATAAAATGTCATCCTTTTTTTTTAAAACAGTTGTTTGTTATTTTTTTTACTTATTATTTCCCCACCCTTTTTTCATATGCCTATAATTTTTCTTTGTTTTATCTTCATTTTGAACTTATATATATATATATACACATGCCTGCCAACTTTTGATCCGTTCCATTTTGTTTTTTCCCAGTGGTAGTAAAATAGAATTAAAATTTGAATTACAAGCAAAATAATACGCTATATTCTAAAAGACGTTAGCTGACAATCATGATAGTAACACATATTAAGGTATATGCTTAATTTTTTTAAGAATTGTGGTGATCTAAATCATTTAAAAATAACTTTATAAAAGAAAAAAATAGTATATATTTACTATCACTTTAAATATAAAAATAAAATTTTACGCCATATGCGTAAAAGTTGACAGGTATGTGTATATATATATATATATATATATATATTTATATATATATTTATATATATATGTAAACACTCCGATATTAAGAGAGGCTAGAGATACTAGAGAGGCCAAATTTCTCCGCTTTGGTAAAATATATTTTCTAGTGATAGTAAAATTCATGTTATTTGTAGCATAAAAATTTTCCTTTATGGAAATATTTCTACCATTACATATCAAAAATTCCAAGTATCATATGAAATGAAACTGCATAGCAGATACATCGTTGTGACACTTGATTAACTGTCTTAATTATCCTTATTCTTCAAGTTTTGACAATTTAGTTTAATTCGCTATCAATTTATTAAATATTTTGCAGAGAGCGGATCAGTTTTCATCCCTGTTAACTCTGAGTAAAAAGTCTTTCTTTTAGCTGCAGATGTTTGGAAGGTTTTACGTGGCATAATTTGAGAGGCCATGCTTGAAATTTTTCGAAATTACATTCTTTTTACTTACATAAAATTCGCATCAACCTAAATGAGAGTAAGAATTAAATGCTTCCTTATTTTTTTATCACCACTATAATTTTAAAAGCATTGTCATATAAATTTTGTAATCCTGCAGAATGATCCTATAAGCAATACACATTGATTTTAAATTTAAAATCTTAACTGAAACACTTATGATCTTAAAAACCCAATTATATAATGAAAACCAAGCTCAAAAGTGAACAAATGCTAAATGCTACAATATCTTCAATGCTGAAATCCTCGAAGAGGACTTAAAAATTAGACGGACAAGCGAAGCGAATAAATAATTCTTACTTGATAAATAAAATAAATCATAAATAAATAATTGTCCGAAATTTAAAACAATGCCTTCTCTAGAGCCAATGTACTACAGCATAATACTACAACAAACGCATGGCGCTGGAGTTGAGTTTAATTACAACTTTATTGGCGCTGCAATCGCGTTCACAGGCTCTGGAGCCGAATTCAATCATCAGATTCTAAGAAGTTATTTGCACCGCAGGCGCACTTAGTGGCTCCACGATCACAAGCACATTAGCCAATTATACACAGGCATCTATTTTAAGATTCTATCAGTCAATTCTTATCTCCTTTATTTTCTTGTGTTTTCCTCTAAATAATTCAAGATTAAAAACAACTGCAAAATAAAGTAATATATAATGGAGAGGTAAAAGGCCCCATGTGGCTATGGCTAAGATTGTGATCCTATAAAAGTTACAAAGAAGTTATTAACTTCCTCTCCTCTTTTTGGCCGATCTTAATTTTGCGAACCATGGAGGCTTGGGGATAGAGCGTTCGCCTTCCAATGAGGTGAACCGAGTTCGAAACCCAGTGATGGCTGGTCGATATGAATTCCACTCCCGGCTTATACCAAAAACAGTGCTGACGTAAAATATAATCAATGATAGACAGATCATGGGTTAGATTCCCCTTGCCGTCAGACTAACCGTGGGAAGTTTTCGTGGTTTTGCTCTCCATGTAAAGCTAAGGCGGGTTAGTTTCATCAAAAAGACCTCCACGATGGCAAATTTCTCCCTATACTTAAACCTAGAGTGCCCTTGTCTTCTGGATCGTGCTCAAAAATACAAGGATACGGAGTTGAACATTAAAAGTCGTAAGCAGAAAATTGGGTCAGCTGCTCAATAAAATAAAATAAACATTTCATTTTGAGCCATGGTGGCTCAGAGGATAGAGGGCTCACCTCCCAATTGGTGACCCGGGTTCGATCACAGCGATGGCTGGTCGATACAAATTCCGCACCCGGCTCACACCGATTACAGTGCTGAAATATCCGCAGTAGTAGATCAATCATAGGTTAGAGTCTTTCAAATTGTGTCTACAGTTTTGCCACGTAAAAACTTCTAAAACAAACAACACAAACTTCTGCAACAAACATTGTTTAAATAGAGTTAGTATTGAAGTGTTTCCATATTTTGTCCGAACTAATTCATTTCTAACAACATTTCTACATAAATATTTATTCAAAGAAAATGCTAGAAAAAAACCTACGCCCCGTGACATGAGGAGAAATTCAATTGCAGAATAGTATTTATTTACGAAAATAGCCTCGCACAGTATTCTTTACACCACAAAAGATTGTTTGTTTAATTATAAATCGATGATATTTTTACCTAAGAAAGCATATGCATCGAATGAGAGTTTCACAAAATCATTATATAATTCGTTCTGTATTACTAAGTTACGAAGAGAGGATAGTACGCAAAATAAAGCATTTTATTGGAAAATTGATCAGAAAAACATTCAAACCATTAATAATATTACTTATTTATTGGAATAATTTATTCATCGAAATAAATGTTGTATTGAACGCCATTCAATTATTACAGTAATTTATTTCCTAATTGCGTAAATTATTAACAAATATTTAGAAAACCTACTTTAAAATTGATAATCATATCCCATCAACTTTTTAGCCATAAGAATTTATAAATATTTATAAGCATTTTTAAATATCTATTATTTGATTCACGGGAGAAAGTTTTTTTTCTTTTCCAAACATTTTAAAAATAATGCTAATTATAGTTCATTTGGAAATTAATGAATGGCTTTCATTCATAATTTTACAAGAAATGTATTCTCGAAAAGACGAGTAAATTTTTAATTAATATAAAAATATTAATTTAAAATTTATATGCGGAAGAAAAAATCAGATTTGAAATCTGATATTAACAAGAAATTTCCTCTAAGTAAAAAATATAGACGAATGTAAAAAATATTGCAAAATAGTAATATTTAAAATATTTTTAATATGCAGATCTATTTTTGGTTTTACAGACTGCTATCTAATCCATCAATTCTATTCAGGCTCAACTATCAAAAGAAATTTCCCTATGTTAACAGCTACTAGTTTTTTTGTGCAGTGTCTCTTGAAAAGCATGCTGTTTCGCAATTGATCCCTGGCCATCTAATCCATCAGTTCTATTCAGACTCCACTATCAAAAGAAATTTCCCTACGTCAACAGCTAAGAGTTTTGTTGTGTTGTGTCTCTTGAAAAGCATGCTGTTTCGCAATTGATCCCTGGCCATCTAATCCATCAGTTCTATTCAGACTCCACTATCAAAAGAAATTTCCCTACGTCAACAGCTAAGAGTTTTGTTGTGTTGTGTCTCTTGAAAAGCATGCTGTTTCGCAATTGATCCCTGGCCATCTAATCCATCAGTTCTATTCAGACTCCACTATCAAAAGAAATTTCCCTACGTCAACAGCTAAGAGTTTTGTTGTGTTGTGTCTCTTGAAAAGCATGCTGTTTCGCAATTGATCCCTGGCCATCTAATCCATCAGTTCTATTCAGACTCCACTATCAAAAGAAATATCCCTACGTCAACAGCTAAGAGTTTTGTTGTGTTGTGTCTCTTGAAAAGCATGCTGTTTCGCAATTGATCCCTGGCCATCTAATCCATCAGTTCTATTCAGACTCCACTATCAAAAGAAACTTCCCTACGTTAACAGTTTTTTTTCCAATGGCAGGCACTGAATTTGAATCCTTGCCTATACTATGCCAGAATTGTTGCTCATTTCGCGTTACCCAGTGGGCACCTGTGAACCAAAGTCACGGAGGAGAGCAACATTGCCCACGCCACACTGCCACAAACCAGTTTATAGGGTGGGCCACATTCACACATCATACACACACACAACAGAGGACAACACAAAGAGAGAGAGTAACATCCATGCCCAGAGCGGGATTCGAACCCGCAGCCTATGGCTTCGCAGTCAGGCACGCTAACCGCTTGGCCACCTGGCCGGCGTTAACAGTTTTGTTGTGTTGTGTCTCTTGAAAAGCGTGTTGCTTCGCAATTGAACCCTGGCAATTACAAATTATATGACAATGGATAGGCAGATTTTCTTGCCAAAAAGGATGCTTTGCTGACGCTATTTACAAAAGGGGAAACCTTTTTCCCCACCGTTAAACCATTTATTAAACAAATCATGCAGTCGACGAACCAGGATGAAATTATTAGGACTCATTAAATCACCAGACATAGCGTGGCGACAGCTGCTTTTAATCCTTCCGTAAGCTTTTGTTCTCCAATATATGCTAATTGCTCTTCAGCTTGAAAAGGTCTTGTAAGCCGTGCTTTGTGATCGGCATACAAGCCAGCATATTTAAGTGTAACTATAAATAAAAAAAATCGAAATTCTTTAAAATAATATAACTACAATAAAGTAAAATATCCTATATGACAATAGTTTAAGGGGAGTCAGTCGATCTTATACCAATAATGTAAAAACAAACCTTTTTAGATGTACTTTTTCTCAGCATCTAAATAAGATATTATTTCTGCTTTTTTCGCAAAGAATATTTAAATACATATACATGTTTACCCGATGATAACTGTTAATACATATCGTTGGTAGAAATTATTTTTAAAATTATGAACTGAGAACTCTAACTTCTTCAAAAAGTTTCAACAAAATCTTTCACTACACAAAAAGTATTCCTGTAAACGATAAATCATTATCACAACATGCAACTGATGTAATCTCAAATATACCCAAAAAATTCCAAACCGATATCATAAGTAGTTTCTTTGAAAAGGATCATCGAAAAATGTCAGCTTTAGCATCATTGATATATGCCCTACCGATTCCCAAAGTTTAATAAAAAAGAAATTTTTGAATCATTTTTAATACATAAAATGTGCAATTGTCAGAGTTTATGACCATCTCACATATGAAGTTATTTTATAAATGCATTGAATTAACTTTTTTTCTTTTATGCTTCTGTTCAGAAAGATTGCACGTATCTCTGTGTTCAGTGTAATGGTTGTTAAGCTTTTCAGAGATGAAAAATAACCATAACCTAAGGACATAATTCATATTATCCACGTCTTCTGGATACTCCGGAAATATAGTCGATGTTCTTTTCCAATTTTATTAGAGTTTTTCTTTTCTTTTCCGGAAATCCGTTTTCGAATCGAAAAAAGAAGAGTTCATTGTAAATTCCGTCTTGTGTGTTCATCGGAAGTTTTAAATCTAAGCAAGATTTTATATTTTTAAATATTAAAGTACTGTTATTGACTTATTTATTTTCGTATTGATTTGAAACTGCAACGATTATTTATTAAAAGTGAAAAAGCACATGCGTTCTTTATTTCAATTATATAATCCCGTTTGCAAGATTTTATATTTTAAAATCTTTCAAGTTTTCTTTATCTTTGCAATATATCTATGCAAGATTTATATTTTGAAATCTTACAAGATTTCTTTTTCTTTGCAATATATCTATGCAAGATTTTATACTTTGAAATATTAAAGTACTTTTATTTACTTATTTATTTTCGTATTGACTTGAGGCTGCAACGATTATTTATTAAAAGTGAAAAAGCACATGCGTTCTTTGCTTCAATTATATAATCCCGTTTGCAAGATTTTATATTTTGAAATCTTTCAAGATTTCTTCATCTTTGCAATATATCAATGCAAGATTTTATACTTTGAAATATTAAAGTACTTTTATCTACTTATTTACTTATATTACTTTATTTACTTATATTTTAATTATTTGTTTTCGTATTTATTTGAAACTGCAACGATTATTTATTAAAAGTGGAAAAGCACATGCGTTCTTTGTTTTAATTATACAATCCCGTTTGCAAGATTTCATATTTTGTGGTCTTTCAAGATTTCTTTATCTTTGCAAGATTTTATATTTTAAAATATTTAAATATTTTTATTTGCTTATTTATTTTCGTATTAGTTTGAAATTGCAACGATTATTTATTAAGAGTGAAAAAACACATGCGTTCTTTGTTTTAATTATACGTAATTAAGTACTTAAAAATTATAATGGGAAATTTTGACTTTAATATTAAAATTTTACATTTTGCTTTAGGACAAAAAGTTTTGCTAAGAATTACTTTATTCACAAACAAAGTATGCATTTTCTTTACTTGGACAAAATCTCTTATTTATCTGCTAAATTCTATTCAAGATAGGATGAAAAAAGGGAAAATTATTCTAAGGATAAAACTAAATTTTCTTTTTCACTGATTTGGTAAGTTTGAAAAAAATTCTTTTATTTAGACGCATCTTTACAAATCATTTTTAAAAGTATTTTGCTTATTTGATACATTTTAAACATCTGATTATTAAATATTTTTACGATGTAACGATTTTAAATGCACACAAAGCTATTCTTTCTTCTCAAGAGGGTATAAAATAAATTTCGAAGATCTGGGGGCACTTAAGGGAAAGAAACTAAGTTTCACTCCAAATAAAGGAGAGTCGTTAATTCCCACTTCAAGTATTCCACAGGGAAATCTTTAAAACATTCTTTAAAGGAAAAAAAAACGAAATTTTTTGCCAATTGAAGAAAACGATTTGTTAGTTTAATTTATAACAAAACAGAACAAAAATAAACTAAATATTTGTCAACAAGCTATTGAAAACGCCAATAGGAAGACAACGATAGGTTTATTTAAATAAGGAAAAACGAAACATTATATTTCAAAACAGAATGAAAGTTACGTAGATTGATTTAGATCTTTATTGCTGTAATCCTATAACTTTTTCAAAAAAGCCATGAAGAGTTAATTTTAAACAATGTCATGATGAACCTTTTTTAAACATAGAGTCTTTCCAACTGAAGAAGACAATTTTTTGTTTAATTTGCAACAAAACATTTCTTTTATTTAAACAAAATATTTATCAACAAGTTTTAGAAAATGCCAATAAGAAGGCAATGATAGATTTATTTTTTTAAAAAAAGGAAGCAATACATATCAAAAAGGAACTATAACGTTTATTAACACTCGAAACCCATAATTAACTAAAAAAAACATACAGAGTTAATTATAAACAAAGTTTTTGCTGCTTTGCTCATGATGAATTCTTTTTTTTTATCCTAGAAGTGGCCACAAATTAAAAGTTTTTCTTGTGACCGTCTAGCCATGAAGTTTTTGTCCGTGATCTTTTTATCTGTAAAATGGAAAGCGTGTTTGCCTCATTTAAAGAACCCTTAACTTTGTATTTCTCTTGTGTTTTAAATGGGATCAAACAGAAAATAGCACGTTTATTCCGCAGGATTGTTACAGTAAAAAAAAAATGGTGACACATGTTGTAGGATTCAGCTAGAAACTAAATAGGTTTCAACTTTAATTTGTGGAATTCAGTTCTCCCAGTTAAACAACTAAATGCAATTCGTTTAATTAACAATATAACTTTTTAATGGATTCGATTTAGTTGAAATATTTAATGGCATCTATTACTTTTAAATTTCTTGCTACCTTAACATTTTGTTTACGGCTGATGCTACAAGTGGACCAGAATGACCTCTGCAAGCCCCGGAAGTAAAAAGTTAACCCTTCCATATCCGGGGCAGTGTGCAGACAGTCAGGCAACACTAATTAAATAAATGTAACAAACCTCTAAAAATGTGAAACTGAGAGCCGCGATGGCTCAGGAGATAAAGCGTTCGCCTTCCAATGAGGTGAACCGGGGTTCGATCCCGGCGATGGCTGGTCAATGCGAATTCCGTATCCGGCTTGCACCGACCACAGTGCGGACATGAAATATCCTGAGTGGTAGACGGATCATGGGCTAGAGTCCCCTTGCCATGAGGCAAACCCGTGGGAGATTCTCGTGGTCTTCCTCTCCAAGTAACGCAAATGCGGGCTAGTTCCATCAAAAAGTCCTCCACGAATGCAAAATTTCTCCCAATACTTGATCCAGGAGTACCCTTGTCTTCTGGAATGAGTTCAAAATTACAAGTCTACAGAGTTGAACATCAGTAGTCGTAAACCCAAAACATTGGATCGGCTGAAACCTAATATAAAGTGGTTTTTCAAATAAACAAAATATTAAACTTTTATTCTTTTTTATCGCAACTTTCGAATTACTTTAAAGTTCGAGAAAAAACTGACAAAATTTTGATTTTAATAAGAGAAATAAATTATGCAATTTCTGAGCTCATATCTGCTGCATTTCATAAGATATCAAATTATATTTTTGGAGTGATAAGGGTTAAAAATAATAAAATATTGTAATTTTGTTGGTATGTTTCAAAAAACGAAAAAAAAAATTTAAAAAGTGTCTTAACACTATTTTGCAATAAATCCATTGAATAAAAACTGCATGCTCTTATTTTGTAATCCCTGAAAAATATTTCATAAAGTCTTTGATAGTTCAGAAAAATAAAATTAAAATGTCATGAAAACTCAGATACCGAATCGAAATAAGATATTTTACAGAGAGAGCTAAGTAAATATTTTTCTTACTTCTGGCGAAAGATATGCGGTTAATCTAAACATTGACTGACTTTACCAGAATATATTCCTTGAGCATCTACGAATAAGTTAGATGAAACATTTTAACTTTTATTGCTGTCAGAAACTAGTTTATATCATTCTGTCGAAGATATTCATACCTGCCAACATTTTCTCGTTCCGAGGAAGAATTTTCAAAGTGTTAGTGTGAAATAATGGAAATACAGTTGCTGTTAAAAATAGTTTTATTAACTTGTCAGGGCTTGAAAATAATTTTGTTTAAATAATCTGCATTTCCATATTGGATTAATTTAATATTTTTGATTAATAAATATGATTAGTTTATAAATATAATTAATTTATAAATATTATTAATTTATTTATATAAAAATGATTAAAATCAGTTTTAATTTAAATCTCTCACACTTGAAAAGAAATTTTAAATTTTACTGTTATTATTAATATAAAAATGAAGGGCCGTGGTAGCGCAGCGGTTAGAAAATTGGACTCTGGTCCTTATGGGTTCGATCCTTGACCTTGCCCGAGTAAATATGTATGTGTACATGATATATGTATATGATATGTATATGATATGTATATGATATGTATATGATATGTATATGATATGTATATGATATGTATATGATATGTATATGATATGTATATGATATGTATATGATATGTATATGATATGTATATGTATATGATATATGTACATGATATATGTACATGATATATGTACATGATATATGTACATGTATATGATAGATATATGTATGTGACCCACCAAGTATATGTGATATACGTGCTCGCAAAATCTGGAAAATCGAAAGTCCTGCCGTCTGTCACTGAGTACTATAGAGGTACAATGATCTGTAGAAATTCCCCATCCCATTCAGATCTATGTCTAAATAGGGAAAGTAGCGTTACAAATGAGTGGTGCTGCCATCTATCCGTGGGATTCTGATCTAAGACGTACTTTCATCCTTGCAGAGCTCTCTTGCTAAACAATTTCGCACTTTCCTGGCTTAAATTCGCAAAATGCCAATAGCTGGCAAGCTTGACTGGCCTAAATGTAATTAGAAACAATAACAGTATAAAAATGAAAACTAGCGGAGAATCCATTGTGGTTGGCTTATATCATTACTCGAAATATTAATTTTTAATCCCTTGACACCTGGCCGCAAAAAGTGGTGGATATATGAATGATGCCTACTTAAAAAAGTGGTAGAACATATTTGGTTTTTCGAACAGGATATTTTTTTCTGTTACCTATCACTTACCTTTTAATAAAAACACTGTACGATTGACTTCTCATAATAAAAATATATTCATATTATTACTATATTATGGTAGTCAGAACTATCTTGTTTATGCGAAATAAATCTTAATAATGTAACACCTTGTGCCACCACTTTTTTTTTCCTTTTGGCAAAAAGCAAATCATCTCTTTTTTAGGATGGATTAAAAGCTTTTTTTTTATTTGTCATCATTTTTTACAGTTTTAAGCCAAGCTGGCATTGTGTTACCCACTGGTTGGTCAGTGATCAGAAAACTTTTTCCAAAGCCCAGGTCACCTCTATCTTCATTCTGTTACCAGTTTAATTATTTTAATGGGCCACTGAATACAAGCACATTTATCGACGTACCAATCTATCGATTTTACCAGTGCAGCAGCGATACCAACTGCTCCGGACACGCCAAAGTAATTAAAAAAAACGGTAAATATTAACAAAGTAAATGTTTCAAATATTCGTCACTTTACACTTGCTTCTTAAACCGTACAGCAAGACATTAGTAGTTGCTGGATGCTGGATATTGGGGTTATCTCGGCGTTTGGCACGAAGCACCACTAACCGATTCATCGATTCTGTTTTGTTGTATTCTGGAAGGTCCTATATATCTTTGAAGTTGTAGTATGTTGTAACAACAAGTCAAGTCCTTAAAGAAGCAAATCTTTAGTTGAAGGGAAAATCATCTTTGAAATGGGGAGATCCCCTTGAGTAGAGTTGTATGATAGACATTTGTAGTATAAAGGGGTGAATTATATAAGCCTATGAATTATTTAGAAATAGTGGTGGATAAAAATCTACTAAATTGAATTTATTAAACCAAGAATCACCATTGATAAACTACCACTTTAAAATATATATTTGCTATCCGGAGCAAGTTGGCATCTCTGGTGTAGTAAACAAATTAAAAGACAATCAGGATATTTCATAAGCACTCTTTTTTACGAATACAATTCAGAGATGCCAACTTGCTCCAGACAGAAGATAAATATTTTCGAGTTGTAGGCATTTAATGTATGATTCTTGGTTTAGCAAATTTGATTTATAGGGTTTTAACTCACCATTTCTTCTAAATAATCCAAAGACTTATGAGGCACACCCTTTTGTTACAGTAAAGCGGAGTTAAACATCTCAAAACGTTGGTTCCATTTTTCAGGTTTCTCCTGGATTTATGAATTTTGCTCACAACATGCGGATTCATGTACGTCCCCCCCCAAAAAAAACATAAATATAAAAAAAATTCCCTGCTGAGATTTTTCCGGGTTACGTCCATTTTCGGGCTTATTGCCAGGACGCAAAGAGCCAGTGAGTTAACACGTTGAGCGCCGCGTCAGCCATCGGTGGCTGACACTGGACTTTCCATTTATGCCACGTCAGCCACCGGTGGCTGACACTGAAATTACATTTAGGCCGCATCATCCACCGGTGGCTGACACTGAAATTACATTTAGGCTGCGTCTGCCACCTCTTGCTGACACTGACCTTTCACATAGGCCGCGAAAAACAGCTGGCTGACAACGTATAACATGATATAGAACTATACAATTTACACTCTTTTACGGAATTGCAGGAAATGTATTCAAAATTTACTTAATTATTGTGATTCTTGGTTTAATAAATTCAATTTAGTAGATTTTTATCCACCACTATTTTTAAACAATTCGTAGGCTTATATAATTCACCACTTTTGTCATATATGCCATGATAAACCATCTTATATAATAGCAATATCCGTCTAATATTTGCAAATTTAGTTTATAGTTATTTACCGTGGCCAAAAGGGCAATTCGTATAAAATAGCCGCGGTGCTCCACGCGTTAAGGGTTAAATTGATAGCTAATAATGGTTATCTTCTATTCTGATTGTTTTCTATTATTCGTTTATGATATATTTTACACTTCCTTTATCAAAATCTGACAATTATTATATAAACTGCTAATATTTCATGATCATGCAATTATTATATATATATATTACTTTATATTTGACATTTAAAATACCGGTTGCTAATATTTCATAGGCATGCACTATTCTCTTTCTATTATTCATTTATGATATATTTTAGCCGACGAATCACAATTTTTCTTAAATCCAAATAACAAGTTTCTCAAAGCTTCTATTCCTTGCTTAAGGCAAACTACCTGAAATCTGTACAGAGAAATTCTGATCGATCGTTCTCATTCCCCTTTAGGGCTTGTTTAAAAGAGTTTCTGAACTTATCCTCTCTTTCTTGAGATTTGTTTCCTTTCTCTTTTCCTGTTATTTTAGTTTTCAAATTCTTTCATTGCTCGAAAACTTGGTTCAAAAATTTTGAATATAAATCAAACACAATTATGAAAGAATATATCCAAAATAGTTGATAATTCTTGGAAAATATCTGAAATATACGGGATATTCTTTATAAGGTGTGATACTGATCACTAGTTACACCAGTGATTCTCAAAGTGAGGAACGCGTACCCCCTGGGGTACGGGAACAGTTTAGTGGGGGTACACGTTCTTATGCGAAATATCTTGCAACAAACGAAAATTTCAAATTTTTTATTTTAAAACAAAACTGACCATGAAAATTTACGATTACGTATTTTTCTATTGTCTATTTTTTGCAGAGTTAGCAGTTAATAATTAGTGGTGCTAACAGCCAGTTGTGATTTTTAACTTTTGTGCAATTTTTTATAGTAAAAAATACATTTTTTTATTAGTGGTGCACAGCGTAACGAAAAATTTAGAAAGGGAACACAAAAGTCATAAGTTTGGGAAACATTGATTTACACGATCAATATTTGCAGTAATAACCAATAGTTGCCAACTGCTACAATTTTTGCTTATGATTTTTCATTGAGTTTGTTGAAAAACTGAGTAAAAATATTAAAATCATAATGGTAGTAATTTTTTGAAATTTTGCCAGGTTTTTACTCATATAAACCTTTCGAATCTAGACTGCATGATTGTGCGGGTTATATATTAGCCATACCTGCCAACTCTCCCGGATTTTGCGGGAGATTTTATTTTCATATTTAAAGTGGTAGTAAATATATACTATTTTTTCTTTTATAAGTTTAATTTTTAAATGATTTTGATCACCACTATTCTTACAAAAATTAAGCTTATATATTAATATGCGTTACTATCATGGTTGTCAACTTAATTTTTTTCAAATACAACGTATTTGTTTGCTTAAAATTGAAGTTTTAATTCCATTTTAATACCACTGGGAAAAATGATAATGGAAGGGATTAAAAGTTGGCAGGTCTGTATTAGCTTACATTTTTGCCCCGGGAGACTAAAAATGCAAAAAGTGCTGCCTAATAAAATTCAAAATATTATTAACTCTTTCGGGACCGGAGTTTTATCTTTTTTTACCCTGATTATCGACACCCTGGGAATGCATATATGAGTCTCGAAGAGGTTAACATATTGCTGACCGGCAACTTTTCTGAAAATTACCTCATGTGCCCGGCTATTGTTTTGAAAGCGGATGTTTAACCGGTTAACGCCCAGCGTCATATACACTGGTTATCATAAATTAAGGAAAAATCACAAAAATAGCGATAACTCTTTCAAAAGTAAGCCAAACCGTGCAAAATTTGCATATGTTGTCCACTAAGAGTAGCTGAGTAAAATTGCAATATGCAAATTAGTGGCGCTGCACTCGGCTTACGTCATCTGCCTGGAGCATAAAAGTCCAAGTTTGAGAGAAAGCACACAAATTTTACTGTGATTGCGACATTGAAAATCTGAGATAGCCAATTCGTAATAATGACCTCTAGGCATCATTTGCCTGAAGAACTACGATGGAGAGCCATCGGGAGACTAGAGGCAGGGCAGAGTCAATCAGAAGTGGCCAGATGGCTAAATGTGAGTCCATCTGTGGTTCATAGACTTTGGAGGCAATTTCAAACCACAGATTCGGCATCTAGGAGGTTCAGTCAAGGACGGCCAACTGTTACGACCAGTGCCGATGACCGATATTTGACATTAAGTGCACGCAGGAATAGAACCGCTACTCCGACACATCTTAGATCCTCTCTTGCTGCAGCCACCGGAAGGTTGGTGTCAACGTCAACTGTGCGCAGAAGGCTCCACGAAGGTGGTCTGTATGCGAGACGACCAGCCATTTGCGTGCCGCTCACATCACGCCATAGGAGAGACCGTTTGCAGTGGGCCCGACAACATGTCCACTGGACGTCAGATCAATGGAGGCCTGTTCTCTTTACGGATGAGTCCAGGTTTAGTCTAGAAAGTGACAGTAGACGTTATTTGATATGGAGAGAACCTG
The DNA here is from genome assembly GCF_982258835.1 of Parasteatoda tepidariorum. Lineage (NCBI taxonomy): Eukaryota > Metazoa > Arthropoda > Arachnida > Araneae > Theridiidae > Parasteatoda > Parasteatoda tepidariorum. Next base: position 45,418,670 of record NC_141766.1, read on the forward strand.
GGACCCGTTATCATCCATCAAACATCCGTGAAAGAGATGCATACGGAAGAGGCAGTGTCTGTGTTTGGGGAGGCATATCCTTAGGAGGGCGCACATACCTCCATGTCTTTCCAAGGGGAACCGTGAATGCTCAGGTTTATCGAGACAACATCCTTGATGCTTATGTGCGCCCATATGCCGGGGCAATTGGTGATTGCTTCCTGTTACAGGACGATAATGCAAGACCACACAGAGCTCGCATTGTTGATGATTATCTTCAACAGGAAACAATTACTCGCATGGAGTGGCCAGCTCGATCCCCGGACTTGAATCCTATCGAGCACGTTTGGGATGCTCTAGGGAGGCGTGTATCTGCCATCAATCCGCCCCCTCAGACCCTTGCCACGCTTGCAACTGCTTTACAAGAGCAATGGCTCTCACTTCCTATTGAACTGATAGACCGCATAATTGAAAGCATCACACATCGCTGTTTGTGCTGTATTGCTTCTAGAGGCAATCATATTCCATATTAAAGGTACTTTTTCTATAGCAAACCGATACTTCCAATTTGTTTATTTTATACATGTGCTAATTTCTATACTACTATTAATGTCTGATAATTTCTTTTTATGTTGTTTAATACCTTACTATGTGTTGTTATATTGTGGGTAAGTTTCATAAAATTCCATGTGTAATTTCTTGAGTTATCGCGATTTTTGTGAATTTTCCTTAATTTATGATAACCAGTGTATTTAGCACAGTTCCTTTTTTCAAAGACATTCATTGTGGAGGGAAACTTTTTTCAGCATTTTCATTTATCTGGGTGAATTAAAGGATTCTCAGATACCACAATAATTTAGTTATTTCTGATTAGATCTAGAATTTTAAGGAGCAAGTACTTTTTGATATATCAAATCATGTTATATCTTTATTTTAAATTAAAGTCTACAATCAATATTTCTAATGTTATGTAAAAACGTCAATTTGTCATATTGAATTTTTCATTGTTTTATTATTTCACAAGCGAACGGCTTGATTTTTTTTTATGGCTACCACAATGTATTCGAATGAACTTCAATGTATGTCATAATTAAATATGTGCCAGTTAAAATATAGAAATTTAATTAGTGAAATATGTATCAATTTATGTTAAAATTTATTTATGTCAACTTACGTATATATATGTCAAATTATGTTTATATTTATATATGTCAACTTAGATTCGATGAATCAGATATTTAAATGTTAATTTACTCAAGCAAAGTCATTGTTTTTCTATTAGCTACCACATCGACTGCTAAATTCAAAATGTTATTACTATAAATTTTCTGTAAATTTCTAGATGTATGGGATAGGGGCCGCTAAGAGGCCCAGGTGCCCAATTTTTGTAAATAAAAGTAAAAAAAGTAAGTACTTTTTGATCTATCAAAGACTTTTTGAATGCCCTTACAGTAGAAAAACCAATTTATTTCGATAATATATTATACCACTTTTTATATAAAACCACTTTTTGTATCATTTCAATTTATAAATTCAGGACAAAACGGGTTAAGTAAAACAATATAAATAAACTTTAAAAATTTTTATCTTTTAATGCCGTTTGATAAAAAGTATAAAAATCAACTGCGTGCAATGGTACACCACAAGTTTTGCAAATATATCGGGTTTCGTAAAGTTATAATAAATTGGTAGAGAATTAAATAGTAAAACTTGAAAAGTAAGGAAAATTACTCCCACTTTCTAAAATAGTCACCACGAGATCACCGCTAACATGATTGCTATGACTCGTGACCGGTCATCAGCGCTTCGCTACGAAAACACGAGTTAACTCGTGATCGGTCAGCAATGTGTTCAGACCAAAATATTGACCGGTCAACAAAGTTTTCGTGACATTTATTCCAGATTCACTGATTTTCGAGCATTTTTAACTCAAATAATTTTAGAATTAAATTTCATACATGAATACGAAATTACGAAATAAGAATTAAAGATAAAGCACTAAGATATATTTTTACTTGAGGTCCTCGTCAACAGTTGGTTCCCAGCTTAAACCTTTCCAAAGCATCAAAAATCAATGGAAAATCTTGCAGGACATTAGCAAGCAATATCTTAGTGCATATTGCATACCTGCCAACTCTTCCGGATTTTCCGGAAGATTTTATTTTCATATTTAAAGTGGTAGCAATACTCAGGTAATTCCAATTAACTTTTTGAATTAGAATGATAATTATATAGATGAGTCTGACCACCACTACATATAAATAATTACAATAAATATATAAAAGCATAATAATCTTTACGCAAGCAATTTCCAACGGGATCAAAATATCAATATATATTTTTGAATCAGATTGATTTTCGGTTATTGTTTTACAACCACTCTGAAAATCCATTCTCGGAAAGAGTGAAAGTTGGCAGGTATGATAATTATGCAAGCAAAACTGCCTTTTTCCTGCATGTTGTCCATGAAACAGATACAAAATAAGAAATACATTTTTAACGCTCTTTTTTCTTAAAATATTAAGCCATATTCCAGTTATGGTAGTTTCAAATGGCTGGAAGTAACTGCTCTAACCTTTAAAATTTCGCACAACTTTAAACGTTGCGCTTTCTATGAACATTGACGAAAGTTTCGAATCACATTTCGTTAAACTTCATTTTCCATTTTATTGAAATTTTCTCAACTGGAAAAAGTGGTGGATTCAAAATATTTATTTCAAAAATTTGTCTTACTTTGAAGCAGAAGCATACCTGCCAACCTTTGCGCATTTGGCGTAAAATTTCATTTCTATATTGAAATTGGTATTAAAATGTATGCTTTCTATATATTCCTTGCATTTATAAATTTCATCTAATATCTTTTTGACCACCACTATTTTTTAAAAAAATAAGCCTCTAAATTAAAAGGCAATAACGTCGTGGTAATCCGCATAAGCTTTTTCAACATTTCAAAACCTTCATCTATGAAAATGTACCTTAAGATAGAATCTAGTTAACGTGGTGTATACAGGATTGCGAACTTTCTACTCTATTTGTAAAAATTTATTCTTGTGGTAGCTAAGTTAATGAATTAACGTAATATTTTTAATAATTTAAACTTATTTTTCACACCACTACTCATAACTGATTTAAAAGCTCATATCCAACACCACTTACAGAGATGCCAACTTCTGGAACCCCCTGATCCATGAGAATGAAAGAGTTAAGAAGAGATTTAAAAATCAACAAAATAGATGAGCATATAGCTTACAACCACACTGAAAATCCATTCTCGGAAGGAGTGAAAGTTGGCAGGTATGATATTGTGCAAAGCGAGATGCTTTGGTTCTTTTTATTGCCAGATTGGCTACACGTCAGTGGAAAGGGTTAACTCAATGAAAATATTTTTTATCAACAATTACTATTTACCATTTTGTTTTTAACTTTTTACAAAAAACAAAAAAAGGTAAATAAATACCGATAATGATACACTTGAGATACAATTCTTTTACCTTTTCAAGAACAAAAAAAATTGCTAGGCATCATTGAGAGAATCAAAATATAATATCGCACTATTTTCACAATAAAAACACCCGAAAAAAAACTTTAACCAGGAAATGATTTGAAAAAAATAATTATAATAAAACAAATAACGTTTGCGTAAAAAATACGTTTTTTTCAGTTAGAAAAGTTTGACATTACAGACGTAACATTGTGTAAAAACACTCTTTTTTTAGACGTTGTGCGTGACATTCTATTAAAAGAAGTTCTCTTTTATTAGAATGTTAAAACTTCAAGAGGTGCTTGTCGTTATTTTAAAGCAATAGATTTATTTAGCTCGTTATGAACTAAACTAACTTGTCAGGCGTATAGAAATTGAAAATATGTAACTTTAGAAGATTTTATAATTTAAAAAATAATCTATTTAAAATGAAAAATCTATTAAAAGAAACTAATTCTTTCTCTCATATCTCTCTCTCTCTCTCTTTATATCTATATATCTATATCTATCTATCTATATCTATATCTATCTATCTATATATATATATATATATATATATATATACATATATATATATATATATATATATATATATATATATATATATATATATATATATATATATATATATATATATATATATATATATATATATATATATATATATATATATATATATATATATATATATTATATCACTCAGGCCAGGAGACGGTTTCGTTAAAAGATTCGTGAAATTCAAATATCCAATGAAAAAATATTTATTTTTAGAGCTAAAGAAATAATTTATTATTCAAATATGTGTAAAGTAATGGCATTAACTCAGTTGCTTAGAAACAAAGGAAACAACTTAAGAACCCGGTTTAAACTTTTCCACATATCTTTTCAATGAATTTATTATGTTAAGCTGCTTAAATCTCAAAAAGCTCAATTAGCTTGCATTAAGAAACACAGAGTTAATAAAAATATAATTATTTTCCTGTTCTTTATTTTTGCTGATTCATTAACCTAAGAAACTTGGTCCTCCGTAAACAAAGCTTTCGAATATTTTTAACTGTTATAAATATTTTTCTAAAAATTACAACTATTTTTGAGCAATTTTAACTGTTCAACTGTTCAGTTATTGAATCTTAACTTACTGTTGAATATTACACGAAAGTAAACAAAAAATAAGTATTACAATTTTATTATTTTGTCAAAGAATGAAATAGAGCAAGTACTATAAAATTCCATGCAGAATGGTAATACTTTTTCTTTAAATATTTCACTTAGTTACTAGAAAATTAGAACAGAAATGTTTTGTTCCTCCAAAATAAAAAAATTGTTCAACCTATAAGCTTGCTTTTGTTATTCTGTGACATTGCTTAAGAAGGTTATTAAATGGAAAAACAATTTACAAAAATCAAGTAAGAAACTTGCAAAAATGTTTAATATAAATCTTACTTATTTTTACCATGTTTTCAAACTTATATTTAAGTATGCATACCATACTATAACTATGAAACTTCCGTCGTATTAGAAATTATTTCGAATAGAAAATTTATATATATTATTTGTGGTAGCTAAGATAGTGTAAATCAACTTCTTCAGAGAAAGTTAAAAAATATTAATGTGTACATTTTGTAACCACTTTAAATAAAAAAATATCTATTGACAATCATGAGGTTTACAAGCTACGCATACGTTCTAGGAAATATACATTGATAAAGAATAAAAAATGTTGAAAAAGAAATGGGAAACTCTTTCGTTAGAGTGAAAGGTAATGAAATCATGGACTTTCGAGCTAAATTTAACTTTACGCTTGAAAAATTGCTATTTGGGCAAAAATACTTTCTAACTAGAAGTTGTCAGAGAAACACAGAAAGAATTGGAGGAATTTCTTTTAATTTGTCTTGTTTTTTATATCTCAAGCCTATTATTTAACCGGAGAAATTTATAAAAAAAAACTAGCAAAAATATCTCATTTTTTACCTTTTATCCTATAAAAAGTTAACTACCCGTGCTTAAAATATATAATTTTATAAAAAATAATTTATTTGATATTAACAAATTTCTGAACATTTATTAAAGATTCTGATTTAATAATTGTTACTTGAGAAAGTCATATTTCTAATTAAGTATTTGCGATACTTAGTTATTCAAAAAATCACATCCTGCGAAAAAAATTCTATCACGCCAAATATATTCCTGTTCCTGCAACAACTTTTCATTTTTTCTTTGATTGTTGCCACTCTTTAACCCTTCCCAGAGATGCCAACTGCTCGGGACACGCCAAAATAATTAAAACAACGGTAAATAACTACAAAGTAAATTTTGCAAAGATTTGGCTATTTTTGCTTGCTTTTTAAAAGGTATAGCATGACTTTAGTACTACAAAGTGGTGAATTATATAAGCCTGTGAATTATTTGAAAATAGTGGTGGATAAAAATCTGTTAAATTGGCTTTATTAAACCAAGAATCACAATTGATAAACTACCACTTTGAAATATATATTTGCCGCCCGGAGCAAGTTGGCATCTCTGCCTTCCTGGTGTGGTGTAGCCAGTTTGGAAACACCAAATGTTACAAACCACTAGAAATATAAAACTAAAAAACTAATTGCATACCTGCCAACTCTTTCGGATTTTCCGGAAGATTTTATTTTCATATTTAAAGTGGTAGTAAGTATATACTATTTTTTCTTTTATAAACTTAACTTTTAGATGATTTTGATCTCCACTATTCTTACAAAAATTGAGCACATATATTAATATGCGTTACTATCATAGTTGTTAACTTAAGTTTTCTCAAATACAACGTATTTGTTTGCTTGAAACTGAAGTTTTAATTCAATTTTAATACCACTAGGAAAAATGATAATGGAAGGGATTAAAAGTTGGCAGGTATGTAATTGCCTCTAAACGTCTATCCACCACTATTCCCCAGCACATAGACTGGCCCAACCTATTGCAAAGATGATATCGTACTCCTCTTTGAAAAAAAATATTTTCTGGTTTTAACTAAACGCAAGTTATTTTTAGTTTAGAATTTTTCATAAGCATTTTTCCACTGACTCAGAGATGCCTACTTGCTCCGGACAGCAAATATATATTTTAAAGTGGTAGCTTATCAATTGTGGTTCTAGGTATAATAAATTCAATTTAGTAGATTTTTATCCACCACTATATTTAAATAATTCTTAGACTTATATAATTCACCACTTTATGGTACTTATGTCATGCTATACCTGTTAAAAAGCAAGCAAAAATAGTCAAATATTTGCAAAATTTGCTTTGTATCTATTTACCGTTTTTTTTAAAATTATTTTGGCGTGTCCGGAGCAGTTGGCATCTCTGCCGACTACATTCAAGTATAAATTCAAAGTATCATTATGAAACGCAGAGATGCTAACTTGCTCCGGACAGCAAATATATATTTTAAAGTGGTAGTTTATCAATTGTGATTCTTGGTTTAATAAATTCAATTTGGTAGATTTTTATCCACCACTATTACTAAATAATTCGTAGGGTTATATAATTCATCACTTTATAATTCTTATGTCACGCTATACCAATTAAAAAGCAAGCAAAAATAGTCAATTTTTTGCAAAATTCACTTCGTAGTTACTTACCGTATTTTAAAATATTTTGGTGTGTCCGGAGCAGTTGACATCTCTGGAAACGTATTTTTATGCAAGTTATCTCGTATTGACACTCTTAAAGAGTGGGTGTAATTCCGCTACCAATTTATTAAAATTTTTGCAGAAAGTGGAGCAGTTGGTATCCCCGCATATTGCCAAACTTAACATAAACTTTCTTTGATTGAAAACACTACAAGATGTCACGCCACCTACTTTAACAATATTTTTCTTCAAGAAAACTTCAAAGAAGCCAGCACAATGAAATCACTAGCAACATTCTTCTGTAATGATGCTACAATGATGTCTAAGCATGGATATCTAACTTAATCCATGAAGCTCAAATATCATCATGTGTACATACAACTATAGTTCGTTCACAAGGAGTTGGCACTTGGATCCACCTCGTCGGACGCGGAGTTCATTTCAGTGAGGGGGAGTAAGAAGAAAAACATTTCCCCGCGTGAAATCGCGATAACCTCTAATGCGCGCAAAGCCTCCACATGGTTTTTTATAGGTAGTCAAATCAGATCACACTGAAGGCAAACCAGTTTACGAAAGAGTCCCTTAATAGAAAATCTAGTAAAAATAAAAAAGTGGTAGCAAATATATGTCTAAAAATTTGTTTAATTTTTGAATTTGTTTAGTTTGTCTTATTTACTTGTCTACCACTACAGATTCAATTCTCAAATATATATGACAAATTCCTCTCAGTTACTTTTAAAATAGAATTTGGTTTCATGCTCTCAAACTGTTCACTTTTTAAATAGTCTGCGCAGACTACTTATAAGAAACCGTGTGGAGGCTTTCTGATGTAGAAGGTGATGGCCAAACACAAACAGTGAATCCTTTTTTAGTCACTTACTTCGCTTTATCATCAGCTATTATACCTTTCGTTATTCTAGCTAATTTATATTTAAAAACATTTTCCCAGCAAAATATCTCAAAAAGAACAAACTGTTCATTAAAAAGAGAGAAATATCAACAAGTTTCTGAAATGAAATGCACATGAAGATTGCGAAATAAATATTTTTGTCACACGATCGCCAAATAGCAGCCTTGTTCACATCCTTCTCCCCAAAATAGCGAAATAATATCATCCGATACCACGTGATGTAGGCGGGGCCAAGTGCCAATTCCTGGTGAACGAACTATACATATCATTCACAAACGTTGCACATCTGTAAGTATCAAGCATCATCACCGGTGCTAACCACCATCACTACCCACTTGGTAGCACTCAGACACCCAGCTAAAGTATAGAGTTGAAGTTGAATTCTTTAAACAACTAAGATATAAAGTATATAGCTTCACTTAGAATGTCCAACCAGACTAAAATGTTCAATCAAATTTGCTATTCCGGAAAAGGTTTAATGTCAGTGGTGTTGTTCACAATTCCGGCCACTTTTTCCCAGCTTTTATTTGGGCATTTTTTCTTAATACTTAAAGCATTAAAAAAAGTCTTTCTTTAGCATATTATTTAAAAGTATTTTGACCACCAGATAGGATCAACTGTCAAAAGAACTATAAAAAATGCGTTGTTTATAATGCCACTTGTCAGATAGCAAGCCTGTTTGGTGAAGCGACGCGAATTTAAGGCAGAGGGTGAGCTTCCTGTTTTTGAGTGGCGCCATCTTTGGCCAAGAATACGAGTTCAGTCACATACACGTCATAGCCCGTTTTACTGGGCGGACCCATTCAATAATCCACAAATCTTAATTTTGACATAACAATTGGATCTTCGCATTCTAGGACACAATATTAATTGTTTGAAGACACACCACAAATATGCTACTTAATTAGTGCAGACGATATTTTAAGTTACGAAATTAGACATAGAAAAGTATTTTCACGGAATATACATACCCTTTTTTCGACGGATTCAAATTTCTGCTCCCACGTTCACGCCGAGAAAAGTGAAAATACTTGTACGGGGAAAGAGAAAATACTGGTTGAAGAACTATTTCAATATTAGATAATATTCGGGAGGAGTTAATCTATTCTCAACAATAACAATTCACTGTAAGGAAATTTATCACGGCGAAGAAGCAATTCAATATAAAAATTGCATCCGTTAAAAACAATTGTTAGTTATGGATTTTTATTATTCCCAGAGAAAAACTAAAAAATGAAATTTATTGTTACCAATTTTTTCTCCGGTGCGCTGCCAAGATGAGACAATCTAGCGTGACCAACCAGTGGGTCACCCCGGCGTGAACGTGTTAAAATACAGAGGAAATATCGCCTCAGTAGTTTAATCAGGACAGCTGTTCAAAGTTTGGATACTATTTTTACTTTTCGTGTAGTTTGTCATTTTTCAAGAACTTTTGAAGCCAATTGAACATTTTTTTCTCACAATTATAAAATACGTTTTGCAAAAGACAATTCAATGCTAAAAATAACTTTTAGCAAATATTTATTACTTTTTTTACTTTTTTTATTTAACCTTTTGAATGCAACACCAACTATACATGGCCTTTCCCGTTTGGCCAAACGGTAAATACAGAGATGCCAACTTGCTCCGCTTGGTGGAATAGTATTTTCTAGTGGTAGTGAAATTTAAGTTACTTTTAGTTTAGTATTTTTCATTTTAAGCAATTGTTTCCCCACTAAATATCAAAAATTACAAGTATTATATAAAATGCAACGTTAAAGCATCAATCGATTGGTTACTCTATTAAAAAATTGGCTTAGCCATCCTTCTTTACCGAATTTTACTACATAATTTGCTACCACTTTATTAAAACTATTCCAGAAAGCGGAGCTGTTGGCATCCCTGTAAATAAATACTAACTAAATTTGCAATGTGCAATTAACTAAACTTTATGAGACACAGATTTTGCTAGTTTTTTAAAAGGTTTAGCATGACATAGATGAAAAAAGTGGTGAATTATATAAGCCTAAGAATTGTTTAGAAATTGCGGTGGATGAAAATCTAATAAATTGAATTTAATAACCAAGAATCACAATTAATAAACTACACCTTGAAAATATTTATTCGCTGTCCGGAGCAAGTTGGCATCTCTGTGTATATAAATAAAACTATTTTTCTGTGCACTATATAGCATTAATTTCCTCAAACAATTTTAGTTATAATAACAATATAAAAAAAATTAAAAAATTTACTATATGTGCTTCTAATAAGCTTGGATTTGCCGGTCATCGGTGACCCCCGTGGCGCTACGAACAAACTTAGTGCTGGTCATCGGTGACCCCTATGGCATTCAATGGGTTAATATGTGTTGAGAAAGTTTTGAATCGTAGGGTATACAATTTCTGCACCATTTTAAAGAATGTAATTTTATAAGGAAGAATGAAACATTTGTATGATATTAGTCAAATAGTTTTTGAGAAATCGAATTTTAAAAATTCGGCTACTTTAAAATTCGTTTCCCGAGGAACTATTTCATAGATTTCATTCATTTCTTTTAATTTTGCTATGTAAAATTGCAATATATATATACATATCTATACATATTATTATCATTATTATTATTAATGCCCCCTCAAGAATTTCTTTCTCGCTACCCCTATAAATGGTAGCCAAAATTCCTTCAGAACAAATATATTTACACTAGGTTTACGGACGTTTCTTATATACCTATCTCTACGGACACACGTCAATTTGACGTATGAAAGAATTGTGATTCTTAATTTAATAAATTCAAGTTAGTAGATTTTTATCCACCACTATTTCTAAATAATTCGTAGGCCTATATAATTCACCACTTCATATTTTAAAATTTACTTTGTTGTTATTTACCATTTTTTTAATTATTTTCGCGTGTCCGGAGCAGTTGGCATCTCTGCACTTAGAAACCAGTGTACATGTATACTATAAGAAAAAAATGAAGATATGAGATATATATTTATGAAATATTCTAGTATTTTATGTTTCAATACTCGAACTAAGCAACTGAAACCTTCAAAATCTGACACTCAGACATCAATTGACATTCTGCGTTTGTTTTTTCTATTATTGCTTATCGGCAACAGTTGTTTATCACTTGTTTTATTTGTGGTAACGAATCGAAGTATTGTCGGTACATTCCTACACTCTAAAAACTGTACCACTTAAATAAAAGGCACAAGCTAAATGTACCCTTTATTTTCTCGCGTTAGAGGCACATAACTAATGTGTCTTTAAAAATGAGAGGCACCACAAGAGATTAAAGGCACCAAAGCAAACGCGAGTCAATGCTCGGTACGAAAGGATTTTACCGGTTCCTTGTGCCTCTCAAATGGGCTTCCCTTCTTTTTCTTCGGTACGATGTAACGGAGAAGAAGCGCATGCGCACATCAATGAAATATTTTATGACGAAATACAAATAATAAAAGCAGACGATAAAATTAGAACACCAGAAAGTTCTTAATTTTTTAGAATTTGTTTTGTGTGGAATTTGAGTTTTCATATTACCCGTCACGGGTTTATCTGGTTTGTTTTATGATATTTTATCTATCCCGTTACGGGTGAGTTTTCATATATCCCTCTACGGGCTTTTTTCCAGTTTCCTTTATAAGATTTAACTATCCCGTTACGGGTACTTTATATTTGTAATTGTATTTGTTGTGGTGTGAAATAAATGTTTCTTTAAAAAAAACTCAACAGTTCTTTAATATAGCTTGATACGCTACAGCTATGTATTTAATTGGTGGCAGCGTTGGGATCCGTTCCAGAAATGTTTTATTAAGTTTTTGAAAGAATTGGTGACAAATATTATTGTTATTATGAATTTCCTACTTAAGAAAAAATTAGTGAATGAGATGTTTAAAATTGATGCCAAGAAGTGTGGAATTCGAAGGTACTTCGAACTCTTTGAACAGAAAGCAAAGAGATTTAGTGGGAATTTCGATCTTTGGTTTTCGTGTGCTTTACAGCTTATTCCTGCTGAAAGGTCAGAAATTAATGATGATAATTATTATTACTTTAAAGAAAATCTCATTGCCGATTTTCAGTATGATTCACAAGATATTCCGTGTAATAACGATCGCCAGAAAGAACATTTTAATGAGAAATGGAATTCGCCAAGTATTGTGAAGAAATTTAGATCTGAAAGCGAATGTTTCTATTGTAGTGAAATAGGACATTTTAAGAAATACTGTAGACATCGAAATTCGGATTATAGAAAAGAGAATTACGATAAAAGTTTGAAGTTTATTAATCCTCAATCCGACTATAATCCGATTGTTGTAATTAAGTTGAAGCACGAAAGTAATTCTTATTTCAATAATATTTATAAAACAAATGCATGTTTAATGATTGGGACAAAAATGCAGAATTTCACGTTTTTTAAAATACAATAAAAAAAAATTCTGAAACAAGCTTTCCAAAAAAATTGCAGAAGGCTATTTATATATTCTGAGCTCAAATAAAATCATCTATTAAATAATATTAAGTACAGTTAGTTCTAAAAAAATTGAAAGCTAATGCTCCTAAAATGGGAATGATGGCGCCTAACGGGTTAATATGCTTCGCCAAAATCTGGATTTTAAAAAAATTCATATCAAAGGAACGAAATCTTTCATTTTACACTTGTTAAGTCATTTGATTAAACATATTTCATGTTATAAAATATCCAAGTTGTCAAAATCTACATCTATCATTTTAAAATATTCTATGTAAGTTCTATGTTTTTCCATATTTGTGCAACTGTATACATCATATTACAACTGTTACTAAATTATGTAAAATTGTTCTTTATGTGTGAAAATAAAAGATATTAGATTTCCTGATATTTAGTGTTTAATTTTGATCCTTATAAAACTATTTTATTAAATCTCTATTTAAAAAATATCTATATTAATAAGAAATTTCCATTTTGAGGATGCTTTTTGGAAAAAATCTTTTTGTACCTATATCTGATTAAAAAAGCATCATTGTAGTTGTTGAAGTATCATTAAGTGCTACATAATTAAAGAAATTGTATAAATTTACATATTTTATAATTGTCTATGAAAAAGCCTTAGATGGAATCCCTTGATATGATCACTTTCAAGTGGTCAATATTCAAAGAATTGAGAAATATTTTTCATTAAGAATTATTATAATTAATATCTTGGTAATAGTGTAAACCAAATAGAAAGTCCCTTTTTATATGAAGTGGTAGCAAATTACAAATAGGTAAAAAAAAAAATGTTTTCAAATCTGGTAAATAACAGGTTTTGGTACCACTAAATGCTTGTTTCAATGAGGGGTACATAAAAGCAAAATCTAAGGTGCAATGTACCTTTCTAGTTAAGAGGTACATTGTGCCTTTCATTTTTAAAGGTACGTTGTGCCCTTAAAATTCAGGGGCACAAACGATTCAAATTTGCCTCTGAAATCAGAGGTACAGTTTTTAGAGTGTATTTATTATTGATGTGATAATTGTTTGTTTACTTAAACTTTTGTCCAAATTATGATCGCGTCAAATTGACGCATATCCGTAGAAATAGGTATGCCACATAGAGAATTTCAATATTTCAACGCTTTTGAGGTAAATAGCATTTAATATACATTTACATCGATCAATGGTTAAAAGTAATTACAAGAGATAAAATAAAAATTCAAACGGGTTTTACAATTTTCCTTACAGAAGTCGAATTCCGTCAAAATGACGTGTCCCGTGAACCTAGTGTTAAAATAAAAATCAAGTATAAATGTAAATATCTTATAACCACATTAAAGATAGTAGTAAAATCTTCCAGAAAATCTGGAAGCATTTGCATTTATGTTGTTAGCAGCTCTGAATTTTTCATGTAAAAAGAATTGATACTAAATATATTTTTTAAATTACCACTTTTTAAATTCTTCAGAGTTTTAATAAATAGAATGAAAAGCAGTTGTCTCATCGTGTATTTTTATGTGTCGCTAATAAGTTTTGAATAAATCATAGCCACTATGATTTACGTTAAGTTTAATACCATTAGTTTTAACGGATGTTGTTATTGGTTCTCTTCTAAAGACGCAATTTTGACAGGGTAGAAATGAGGTTAAAAAAACGTTTTAGATAAATCATTGCACCTTCTGTTTAACTTTTTCAAAAATAAGAAAATATACAATAACAAATAAAACTAATTCTGATTAGATGCAGTCTAGTTAAATAGAAAACAAGAACAAGTTTGTTATGTCAATCCAACGAACTTTGATGCTGTCACATTTTATTTTTATTTTGTTTTATTTTTATTTTATGACATTATTATTATTTTTCTTTGACTGATTGTCCTCATTACATCTTACAAATGACAAAGCATTTAATGATCATTAATAGAACTAGTATTAAAAATTAAACATACCGTCAAATTAAAAATTTCAGATTGTAGCAGCTCTGATGATAAGTTCTTACTGATTTTGTTCTGGTTTAAATGTAGAGAAATATTCTGTCGTTGTTCTTCTACACTAGATTATGTGATAGAACAAATGTATTTTCTTAACGTTGTATTTGTTAAACAGTGGCAAAAGTTTAAAAATATATCTATCTACAATTATATTTACACTATCACTAACAAAATTCGTCAACGGAAAAATTTAAAATTTGCAAACACACCAGTGGTTGGCCTTCCTTTTTCAAAACTGCGAACGCTTGCACTTAAAATACGAGCCTGACTCCAATCACAAACACGTCAAATAAGGCTCTTGAGCCGATGTTTGACTCCCACTTTTATGCAGGGATACAAACTATCTACGCTTTGAAGGTACATTTCTTCTAGTGGTAGTAGCGAAGTTATTCTTAGTTTAGTGAATTTTATAAAAAGTTATGTTGCCCCACTACACATGAATGACAGAGATGCCAACTGCTCCGGACACGCCAAAATAATTAAAAAAACGGTATATAACTACAAAGTAAACTTTGCAAATATTTGACTATCTTTGCTTGCATTTTAAAAAAGCACAGCATGACATGAGCTCTATAAAGTGGTGAATTATATAAGTCAACAAATTATTTAGAAATAGTGGTGAATAAAAATCTACTAAATTGAATTTTTTAAACCAAGAATCGCAATTGATAAACTACCACTTTAAAATTTTTATTTGCTATCCGGAGCAAGTTGGCATCTCTGAAATGATTCAGAAGTTTATATAAAACTGGTAAACTGGTACTAAATACTGGTAACTGGTATACTGGTATAAAACTGGTAAACTGTGGTACACTGGTAAAGAGGCTTTTAAATCGTTGGCAAAATGAAATAATCTTCTAAAAGGAGCAGTTATTGAGTTTCTTTTTCTTTTTAAAAAATAATTTGTACAAAGGGTAGCAGTTGGAAGCCTTCTATATGTAAACTGTTAATAACCCTTTCCGGTAGCAAGCTAGAAATGACTACCAGTATATATGTTAGCGTGAGGGACGAAATCAAGAGAATGTCGACTTTCACCGGTGAATGTCAATAATTAAATTGTCGTTTTGGTGACTGTCCGAAATATTTGTTATATCCAAATCGATATTAATTTATTCTTTGATATTATTTTTATTTGACATTTGATTGATTAGGAGAAACATCAGCGTTCGTAGAACCGGTTAAATGAATATTGGACAGTGTCATTTGAACTTAAATTTCCTTATATATCCTTAAAAATTTTTACAGAATGTTTCATCAAAACATTCGTTTACAGTAAAATTAGCATAATTGCCACATTATCCCGACGGGATATTTTTCTCGAATATATTAAGTAGTAGGAAATATTATACTCTACCATTTTTTTATTATTTAATAAATTTTCTTTTGAAGGATTTTGCCTACTACATGTAAACAAATATGTAAGACCACATATTAACCCCTTGAGGACAGGTGATTCATAAAAGCATTCGTACAAAATCAGAATCAGGACGCAAATAAAATTTAAAAAAATGGTAACTTAAATGTAGGCGTTGCTAATTTGACAGACTTACTTTGCTTTTACTTTAATTATTGTTAGTTTAATGATATATATATTTTATATTTTATTTTATAACCGTCGTTGAACAGCCGACCCAATTTTGGGATCACATACCTGCCAACTTTTAATCCCTTCCATTATAATTTATCCCAGTGGTATTAAAATGGAATAAAAATTTCAATTTTAAGCAAAAAAATACGTTGTATTTGAAAAAACTTAAGCTGCCTACCATGATGGTAACACATATTAATATATATGCGTAATTTTCTTAAGAATAGTGGTGATGAAAATCATTTAAAAATTTAGTTTATAAAAGAAAAAATAGTATATATTTACTACCACTATAAGTATAAAAATTAAATTTTACGCCAAATGCGTAAAAGTTGGCAGATATGGGATTACAACTACGAATTTTCAACTCCGTTGCCTTGTAATTTGAACCTAATCCAGAAGACAGGAGAATTCCTGGATGAAGTATTGAGAAAAAGTTTGCCTTGGTGGAAGACGTTTTTTAGGAACCAACCACCATTTACGTTACATGTCGAGGAAAACCACGAAAATCTCTCACGGTTAGCTTGACGGCAATGGGACTGTAACCCATGATCAGCCAACCACTGAGGCTATTTTGCATCAGCACTGTGGTCGGTGCAAGCCGGAGGCGGAATTCGTATCGACCAGCCATCGCTGAGATTTAAACCGGTTCACCTCATTGAAGGCGAACGCTCTATCCCCTGTGCCCTCACGACTCAATGCTATAATATCAGTTGGTTTCAGAGACCAAAAAAAGGCACACACATTTGGGTGCTTGATGGAAACTTATGCTTGTAATTACATAAAATTGCACTTGGTTTCACGGTTTTACGATATATAAACATTTTGAATGACTTTCGAATTATTTTGAAATTTAAAAAAAAAAAAAAAAATACGAGTCTGTAAATTATGAGGAAAGTAGAAAATGTGTCAAAATTATGTATGTCAGGTTTATAATTATATAAAACTGCACTTGGTTTCGCTGATTTTGCATTGTATAAACACTTTTAATGACTTCCAAAATGTTTTTGAATTTGAAAAAAGGAATGAGCATGGAAAAGTGCCCGAAAAGTAATACTTTTGTAAAAATTTTGCATGTGACGTTTCTAATAATATAAAATAGCACTTGATTTTACAGGTTTAACTATATATAAACATTTAAATTACTTTCAAATTGTTTTGAAATTTAAAAAAAATAAGCGAGTTTGGAAAATTACATGAAAAGTAACCGTAAAAATAAACAATGAAAGTTTCCAAAGGAAAATTTTCACATAAGTTTTTTTACGTTACAGATTCCATAAGTCAAATTTAAAATATTCAGAGTGTTAAAGTTGGGAAAAAGTGCTCTGCAAAGTCATCAAAACATAGAATTTTTTAATATAAACAAAGGTAAGTTTTAGCATAGCATTTCTAAAGCGTACAGCACGTTTTTGAAAGAAGTTCAATTCTTTCGTTACTTTGTCATCAAACTTGTTAGAAAGCGAAACTAAGTGTTTGCTTCTTTATTGTTATAAAGCTACTGAATTCATGTTTTTTAAACAAAGTAGTAGTCTAATCTTAAAACAATCTAATACAAAAAATGTTTGTTTTAAATTAACGTTTATTTCTTATTTATTCATTTAAATTAATCGCTACGCAAAAAAGGATACCGAGAGTTCATCTTTCCTCAAATGAGTTTATAAATTGGTATTGAATTAAAATCTTTTCTGTAGCATATCGGCTAATGAGCAAATACATAAAAGCCTCATATGTACATTTATAGGTAAAAATATATTTGCTTATTTGCCAGAGTCTAAGCACGTAACTGAACAACTAACTTGAATTTATAATTTTTTGACTAATTTATCTACGTATAAATGTTGCCAAAAGTATTTTTAAATTAAATTTATAAATCAATTAATTAAAAAGAAGTGTATAATATTAATTACCTCTTTAAAAAAACTATTAAATATCTGTAAAAGCAATCCCGCAACAGCCCGTTGTGAACCATGAGTGTCATGGAGGTTAAGGCGCTCAGGCCACCTTTACTTTCCTGACAACATGCTACACATTGATCTGAAGCAGGGTGAGATTCCAGGGGATAGGGCATTCGCCTTTCAATGAGGTGAACCGGGGTCGAATCCCAGCGATCCCGCGGTCGGATCCCAGTCGGATACAACTTCCGCATCCGGTTTGCATCGACCACAGTGCTGACGTAAAATATCCTCACTGGTTGACGAATCATGGGCAAAAGTATACTTACTGTCAGGCTAACAGAGGGACGTTTTCGTGGTTTCTCCTTCCATGTAACGCAAATGCGGGTTCGTTCTCTAATTCTCCTCGATTTAAATATTTCCTCCTATACTTGATCCAGGAGTACCCTTGTCTTCTGGGTTGGGTTCAAAATTACAAGGCAGCGGAATTGAATATTGGGAGTCGTAAAATCCGTATTGGGTCTGCTGTTCAACGACCGTTATAAAATAAAAATAAAACTTAGGTGGTTATAAAAAAATTTCTTTCCAGTAAAAATAAAATTATTAAAAAAATGAGTGTTAACATATGAGTGTTAAATATTCAATTTCAACGAAATTTGTATATTTTGCTTTTACACCAATATAGCATAATTTTGATCGTGAATGTCTATTCAGTTTTTGATAAAATAATATTTTGTTTTTATCCCAGACTTTTCGATACCATTTTCACTCCAAAGCATTTGTCATTCTTAGAGATACAAACATAACTCCAAAACTGCACTTCAAAACAGCAAGAATCAATATTTTTGTTTTTAAAAAAATGATAAGTTTAAAACTGCAAACTCCTCAGCTCCTGTCGAATTTCGTTTCTCAAGGGTTTGGATTAAATAAGTCTGTAAAAAAACTATCTTAAAAATGATAGATTTTACTTTTTGCGCATCACTTGTTTTGGACATACTTGACACGTAAAAGTGTATACTTTTCTTGAAAGACAGAGATAAAATTTGCGGTCTAAATTCGATTCCAATAAAATAATTTCAGTGTGATGTTTAAGATAAAAAGTAACCAATTTTATTGAGTTCACAGTGGTGGTTGTTTTAAAATGTTTGCAAAACATTATACCCTTCAAGGAAAAAATATAAATGACAGATAGCTTTTTTCTTTCTAATACTCATTTTCCAACAAAATAATTAATTAGAATTTTTTTCTCCATATGGGCATTCGATTTTTAACTTACTTACCAGCCAACTTCATACCTGCCAACTTTCATTCTTTTTCGAGAATGGGTTTTCCAAGTGGTAGTAAAACAATTACCGAAAAACAGTTTACTCAAAAAGATATTTATATTTTAACCAGGTTGAAATTCGCTATCGTGAGGACTAATACAGAGATGCCAACTGCTCCGGACATGCCCAAATAATTTATAAAACGGTAAATAACTACAAACAATATTTTGCAAAGATTTTACTGATTTTCCTTGCATTTTAAAAGGTATAGCATAACATAACTACTATAAAATGGTGAATTATATAAGCCTACGAATTGTTTAGAAATAGCGGTGGATAAAAATCTACTAAATTGATTTTATTAAACCAAGAATCACAATTAATAAACTACCACTTGAAAATATTTATTCACTGTCCGGAGCAAGTTGGCATCTCTGCTAATATGCTTTTTATATATTTTTTGTAATTATTTATATGTAGTGGTGGTCAAACTCATTTATAATTATTAATATAACTCAAAAAGTTAAGTGAAATAACATGAATTTTGCTAGCACTTTAAATATGAAAAAAAAAATCTTCCTTGAAAACCGGAAGAGTTGGCAGGTATGCAACTTGTATTGCCGTTGAAGTAGATTTTGCAAAGTGGTAGTAAAATAACAAATAATAGTTTTGATTTTCCAAAAGTTTTCTAAAATAAGACATCTATAAACATAATTTGATAACAATGAGGTCTCATCTACATATTACTTTAAAGTTATTAATTCGTCGTGGTAGTTTAAAAAATATTTTTGAACTTAAAGATCTTGCACCCCAATACACATACCCTCCAACTTATGAGGATTTTGAAAATAATTCTTTCTAGTGGTAGTGAACCAAAGTAGAAATTTTTAAAGCAAATGGATCTCTCATAAAACTTTTCATCAGAACTTAAGAATCTAGCCATATGGCCTGCACTTTTATAAGTAGTAGTGAACAAGTCACGCTAAAATTAATTTTTTTTAAATATTAAGACATTAATTTTGCTACCGTCTGAAAAGAAGATTTCTGAAACTACGGAAATTCCGTAGCAGTTGGAGGGTATGCCAATACACTAACTTTGCTACCACTAAGAAAATTATTTCTTCAGCAAGGTGGCTGCTACGCACTATTATATTATGCTGCTATGCTGTCCACTGTATTTTTATTAGGTACTACTAATTTTTTTCTAAAAGAAATACCGTCAATTTCGCAGTCTCGATGACAATATTCCCATTATGGAACATGTCTCTTTTTCGAAATGTTTAAGACTAGTAACTCAAATCTTTCATTTCTCGATTGGAAAAACAGAATATTTCTATTAACCAACATACATTAATTCTGTTAAATTATACATATTATGCATGGGTGAAAGCCCTTATATAGCAAGACGGAAAAGAGAAAAACCTGGTACGTAAAACATTTCATTCCAGCATTTTTTTCGAAAAAAATGAAATATCTGTAACTATCAAGATTTCTTTTATAATTCTGGCATATATATAAAACTGCTTCTTTTCCAAGATAAATTAGATATTGTTGAAAAATTTAAAAAAAGAATAAGTAAACTCCTCCCCAAAACTAGCTATAACTGGAAAGGTTTCGCTACCAGCCTTTCCTCGTTTCCGTCTCGCTTTCACCCCTGATATTATGTGATATATATCTTGTTCTGGTATAAAACATTTTTTAACAACTTTAATAGCTTACTGAAGAAAATTTCTACTTAATTTACATGCAAATTTGCTACCATGTCTTATATAAATGCAATTTTTGCATTAGTGCAAAATATGTGTCCGGTATGTAAGCGGTTAAAAGGACTTTAGGCAAAAATTTTCTGCTTTTTCTGTCAAAAATTTTTAAAGTGATAACACAAGTGTTACATTTTTAGCAATTATTTTATGGAAGTACAATATTTTCGTATACCATAATATATGAATATTATGAATATTTATAATATAATCTAAAATCAAGTACAATTAATCCCATAAGCTCAAGTGGTAGGTAACAGAAGAATTCATTTGATTTAAACATAAATGAGGCACATTTTTAACATTACCTTTTCATTTGTAGGATGCAGCAATAGATTAAGTATTTATAAAAAAAGAAAACATTAAAAATCATTCGCAAAATTAAAATTATTTTCTTAAAAAAAGATCATTAAAAAAATAATTATTGCAATCCTTCAAACAGAATATAAATAACTAAAATTATATTTCAAAATGCCAATACTTTTTTATTTGCTTTCTCAACGGAGATATGTTTCATTTTATCCTTTAAAATCAAGTTTCGGAACTTCTAAATATTCATACTAAAAATAAAAATACTTTAGAGAAACGAGAATGTCACTGATAATAGTCAAGAAGGGACTCATATTTTTGGATAAGCGAGACTATTTCAGTCTTATCAACTCGTGTAAAATATAAACCCATCTTTTAAAGAGTAAGACTTAAGAGAACTACCTAAATTTATTCATATGCACGTATTTCCAACTTTATTCAGATATTCTCAAAGTGACGATTTTAGAAAGGGTTTCAGTTCTCCAAATATAATCAAATGTCTCGATATTATTTAAATTATATTCTCTAAAATATATTTAGATAAATTGTTGGATTATATTTGTGAAGATAGGTGATAACATGAGAGTTTTTATGTTTTCGAAATCAACGAAATTGTTTTTGTTTCATTTTACATATCTTTTCTTATTTGAAGATTATTTTGAAGCTTTATGAAATAGGAGAAATTAGCATTATAAAATAAATGTAGTTGATAAAATTTTTATTTTTATAACACAGCTTAAGGCACGAATTATAAAAAAATATCTAGCTAAATTGTTGGATTTAATTTGTGATTGTAGGTTTTTTATTTTTAATAGTATTATATAACTATTTTATTTGTAATATTAGGTAATAAAGAGATAACTTCAAATTATAAGATATAAAGAAACAACAGGTTTTCTTTCATATCATATTTAAAGAATATTTTGCACTTTTGTGAAATATGAAAAAGTAAGATTAAAAAATAAATGAAGTTGGTAAACTTTTTACTTTGACGTAGCTGAAAAAACGAGTTATGAAAAATTTTCTAGTGAAATTGTCGGATTATTATTCGGAAGATAGGTGGTAAAGTAAAAACTTAAACTTATAAAATAAATGAAATTCTACAGATTTATCTTCATTATGCGTACATAGCATATTCAAATATAATTGTGCAGCTTTATGAAATACAAATATTTAACATTATAACATGAACATAGTAAACCTTTTATTTTGAGCATAGCTCAAGAAACGAGTTATGAAAAATTATCTGGTTAAATTGTTGGACTAATATTTATGAAGATATGTGATAAAGAAAAAACTTCATAAAGAAAATGAAAAAAAAAATTAAAGTGATTTTTCTTTATTATACGCTTATTGCAAAGTCAAAGATAATTTTTCTGCTGCATTAAGTGTGAATATTTAGCATTATAAAATTAATATACGTAGTTTCTAAACTTTTATTTTGGGCGTAGCTCAAAGAACGAGTTATGAAAAAATATCAAGTTACATTGTATTGTATACTCAAAAATTATTCTGCAGCTTTATGAAATTCAAATATTTAACATGAAATGAATATAGTTGGTAATTTTTCTTGGGGGGTGGGGGGGGCAAAGCTTTAAAAACGAGTCATAAAAAATATCTAGTTAAATTGTTGGATTATCATCTGTGACAATATGCAATAAAATAAGAACTTTAAATTATAAAATAAGAGAAATTCAACTTATTTTCCTTTATTATACGTATATGGCAGATATAATTTTGCAGCTTTATGAAATAAAATTATTTAGCAACAAGAAATTAATACAGTTGGTAAACTTTTTATTTCAGGCATAGCTTAAAAAACGCGGTTTAAAAAGAGTAATTAATAGTTACAGTTAAATTTCTAGATTATTATTTGTGGAGATAAATGATAAAGGAAGAAAATAGACAAATAAAAGAAATTCGAAACATTTTCCTCTTTTTTGCGCGCGTTGAATGTTGAAATTTCATTTTGAAGCTTTATGAAATTAGATAATTAACATTCTCAAATGAATATTGTTGGTAAATTATTTTTGGACACATATAAAATACCAAATTATAAGATAAAGATATGGCTTAAAATACTCATTCATATATAAAAAAAAATTGATCTAGCTAAATGGGTTTACAAAAATGAACCTCAGCTGTATGCACCCCAGAGAAAAGAAAAAGCTGATAATAAAACCAATTCATTTTTAATTTTTTAAGGAGAAAAATCAAAATTTCTCCTACCAGAACTTATCAAAAGCTATAACAGGGTTCCCGCGGCCCTTGAAAAATTTAAAAAGTGGTAGTAAATTTAGGGTGGAGCTATAAGATATTTTTTTGTTTTAATATGCTTTTTCATCGTAAAGTGCTGAAATTTTCGTGAATATATATATTTTTTAGAAAACATCTTTTAGTGGTGGCTACACAGAGATAAAAATGTCAAAATTTCTTTTATTTTTATTACCACTATTTAAAATTTTCAAGGACCGTGGGAATCCTGTATAAAGAATAAACTAGACTGTTTTCCAAGGCGTAATATAATCACCGCGAGCGGGTAGTCCATAAACTCCAACACTGTCCTGCGGTAACTCTAAGAAAGCTAAATAAATTGAAACTTGTTGTCTAGACTTAAAGTTTTAGATTGAAGTTATCCAACATTAAAAAAAATTCTTTTTAACGAACTATCCTGATTATTAAAAGACCAAAATGTCTTGTCTTGGCTTTAGACAGCAAAATTAATTGGAAAGATCATGTTAAATCAATAAGGAACTAGCAGCTTGTCACAGACTACAAATTCTTCTTCAAAACTCGAAAATGAAGCTCAGATCTCAATGATCCGTCCCATACTGGTTCCAGTCTGGTGTAACATCTCCCCATCACTTTTAGTGAAACTCAGAAGATGCCAGAATAAAACACTCCAAAAACAACACAGTAAAGATGGTTTATCGGAAATGTTAATATAAATTACGATCTGAAAAGTGATTTTTCAGACCTTCTTATTGAAAAGTATAATTGCAATTTTTAGAAAAAGCCATAAACTGTGATGCCGCAGGATTTAATGAAATTCTTACTTTTGAAAACCGAAAAGAAAACATAAACCACAGGCCAATGGCTGCCTATTTTCGTAGTAACGCATCTTTATCATGAATACAAAATACTTAATTTTCTTTTCCTTCTAATTTACATTTTAGTTACCTGAATGTACCACTTTAAAGTAAATATTTCTAGATTTTAGAAAAAAGGTCCTTAAATGGCCTCAGGTTTCCAAATAAATTTTGACGATGACATTGTCGGAAAATAATTATTAATAAGCTTTTTAACAACGGTAATTTTTTTTCTAGCAAAAAAGAGGCTGAAATAAAATAGTTTTGCTACCAATTTCTTTTCTCTCTTTTGAAGTACAAACAGCACTGATGGGCAAAATTTGAAAAGCGTGTTTAAAAAATAAATATGGCACGGAATGCGTATCTATTGAATTTTGCATAGTTTGATATGCGTGCTTGAAATAAACTGGCTTAGTTTAAAATATACTGGACATAGCAAGAAACGCTTCTTTTCATTGTTTACCTCTTCGAGACGAGGGAGTCATATATGCATTCTCAAGCTGTCGATAATCAGGGTAAAGAATATAAATCTGGTAGCCAAACTATTTTCATAGCAGTTTATTTGTGGACGGGGTAATAATACTTTTCTTTATTTAATTCACCCCTACTTAGTTCGAATTAAAAAATTGATAGTTACACTTTCAACGCACAGGGATTGGGTGTGTTAGATTTAAGGTGAAAACAAAAGTAAGTCTGTCAAATTTTAGCTATGCCCAAACTTAGGTTACAGCTTTTTATTTTTTACTATGCTTATTCTGATTCCGTACTAATACATTTATGACTCGCCTGTCCCGAAAAGGTATAATTTTTTTAACACTCTATTTTTTAACACTTATGGTACTTTTAAAATCCATGCGCATCATATCACAATTTTTTTTTTAAATTTTTGCTTAAATACCATGATTAACACGGAGAACAAATTTCGTTGCACCTATACAAGTACTTGATCTTACCTAAATTGGGAGTGAGGAAGTCAAATCTGAAATAGGTTTTTTTCGGAAAGCTACAGATTATTTACGAAATTGGCATTTTTAGTTTATTTTTCGCCTAATTGTACAGGTTTATAAAAAACGTATTAGGTTTATATACATATAATAAATTGCCTTCAAAGGCTAAATAATCCTAGAGACTATATAATTCAAATAAATAGGCATCTTATTAATTTATATTAAAAAAAATTACAGCTAACAGTTACTCATATTTTTCCATGTATTGCAATGATGGTTTCTCATAACGGGGATTGGGCTTTGGCACAGATTTATCTAGGCATGAAAATATGAAAAAGTCAAGCATTCGATGGCTCACACTATTAACCCTTTCAGGACAGGCAAGTCATAAATGTATTCGCAAGAAATCAGTATCACGATGGTAAACTCGGCGGCAAGAGGATTCCAACCCATGACCCATCTACTACTGTGAATATTTTACATCAGCAATGTGGTCGGTGCAAGCTGGAGGTGGAATTCGTATCAACCAACAGCCGCTGGAATTAGAACCTGGGCCAGCGCATTGTAAGGCGAACGCTCTATCCTCTGAACCGCCGCGACTCAAATGTGTTTACTGCAGAAATCAAATTGAAATAATTTTATCATTAACTCCTTGGGGACGGGTGATTCAGAAAAGCATTCGTACGAAATCAGAATCAAGTTGTAATTAAATAAAAAACGGTAACTTAAATGAAGTCGATGCTAATTTGACAGACTTACTTTGATTTTACTTTAATTATTGTTAGCTTAATCATATATATAATCAATGTTAACTCGAAATATAACTAAATAGTTTTATTTTGAACAAAGTAATGCTGAATTAACACGTTCACGCCGGGAAAAGTGAAAATACTGGTAGAAGAACTATTTCATTATTAGATAATATTCGGGAGGAGTTAATCTATTATGAACAATAATAATTCACTGTAAGGAACTTTATCACGGTGAAGAAGCAATTCAATATAAAAATTGCACCCGTTGAAAACAATTAGTAGTTATGGATTTTTATTATTCCCGGAAAAAAACTGAAAAATGAAATTTATTTGTTACCAGTTTTTACTCCGGTGCGCCGCCAAGATGAGAAAATCTAGCGTGACCCACCGGTGGCTCACCCCGGCGTGAACGTGTTAAATAAATCAAACAATTATAACTCCACCCACAAATAAACTGCTAAAGAAATACTTTGATTACCAGTTTTATCTTTTTACCCTGATTAATACGGTTTTACGCTGGCACGTATTTGTGACAGTCGGCGCGAAAGGGTTAAAATCTCTGTAAACAACTAAATAAATAATAACATAACTGATGGTTATTAAAAAATGGACCTAAGGGAAGGTTAAAAAGAAGTTACCGAAAAAAAAGGACCTATTTTCTATTGCATTTTCGTATTATAAATAAACAATCAACATAACCTTAAAAAACCATGACATAATCCCTAAATTAAATCTCGCCATTCATAATATTTTTAAAGAAACTTAAATAGCACTTTACACTTTTCGTTAGAAAAATAAATATTACACCAAGTTCGTATTCTTCTAAGTTAATGCTTCCTTTCTTCCACCACACGCTATTCTCTAATTATTTTTCTCAAGCTCGTTTAGTTCGTTCCTTTTTCGAACGAGTTTTAACCATCGGGAGCATTAAGTACTTATTATCCCAAGAAATCGATGAAGGTCTTTCAAGTTAATGTCATTCGCTGAAGGAAACACGAGAGCTCGTTTATTTCAAGCAAGATTCGTTTTGACCCCTATATATGCTAATAAGAAGAATTTTCTGACAATTATTGGACCCACTAAGGGTGAGCATAATTAGTCATTGTGGTCCATTGAGAAACATGTTTTATTAATGAGAACTAAGAGGTATTGACCCCTTGAATTGTTGCGATTCTCACTTTAATTTCCTAAGTGTATGAACTGAATATATAGGGGAAATGTCTTGAGTAAGAAATAATTATAATAAAATATATATTTCTTTTATATATTTTGAATCTTGCTCGTTTTTTTTTAGAAAAATTCGTTTTGACCCTTACATATGCTAATAAGAATTTTCTGATAATTATTGGACAAACTGATGATGAGCATAATTAGGTATTGTGGTCCATTGAGAAACATGTTTTATTAATGAGAACTAAGAGGTATTGACCCCTTGAATTGTTGCGATTCTCACTTTAATTTCCTAAGTGTATGAACTGAATATATAGGGGAAATGTCTTGAGTAAGAAATAATTATAATAAAATATATATTTCTTTTATATATTTTGAATCTTGCTCGTTTATTTTTAGAAAAATTCCTTTTGACCCTTACATATGGTAATAAGAATTTTCTGATAATTATTGGACAAACTGATAATGAGCATAATTAGGTATTGTGGTCCATTGAGAAGCATGTTTTATTTATGAGAACTAAGTGGTATTGACTCCTTGAATTGTCGCGATTCTCACTTTAATTTCCTAAGTGTATGAACTGAATATATAGGTTAAATGCCTTGAGCAAGAAATAATTTTGCTAAAATATCTATAACTTTTATATATTTTAAATATTGCTGGTTCATTTCGAGAAAAAATCATTTTGACCCTTACATATGCTAATAATAAGAATTTTTCTGATAATTATTGGACAAACTAAGGGTGAGCATAATTTGGCATTGTGGTCCATTGAGAAACATGTTTTATTAATGAGAACTACGTGGTATTGACCCCTTGAATTGCTTCGATTATCACTTTAATTTCCTTACTACATTGCCTGAATAAAGGTGAAATGTCTTGAACAAGAAATTATTATAATAAAATATCTAGTACTCTTAGAAATACAATTTAGGTAAATGACTTCTTGGATTAATATATTTCTCACTTTAATTATCTAGCTATATTTTTGGAGTATGGATGTAATACGAATATCATGAATAAAAAGTAATACAAAGAAAAAATTGCATAAAAAAATTTCCACTATAATAGACCTCATTACGGTATTCAAGGATAATATACATTTAATTGTAAATACATAGCACTTCGGAATTATATATATTTTTATTATTTCAAAATTTCTTTCAGAATTTTTTTAAAAATATTTTATTACATTGGAATAAATATTTATTCATCTGTAATAACCATTCCAAATGTAAGTAAATTATTTCTATACATTGAGGTAATCACCAAAATTTTGAATTTGCGCGAAAAAAATCAAAAAACGGAAGAGGAGTTAATATTTTTACTGGGCTGCAAGAAATTTCTTCTGGCTACTAGCATTTTGCAAATTATTTGTATTGCATAAATCCCAAAAAAAGTTATGAAATTATTTTGCATACAATCCCAAAGAAGACAAGTAGTTCTTTAAATTGTTATATTTCCTTTTGATATTTATTTTCTTTTTAAATTTTTTTTTATGTTTAATATTTCTAGCGATAGCAGAATGTCTTTATTTTATTCGCTTATTTTTCATTTTTTGCGTTTTCCGTTTATTTTTCTCAGTTTATTTAAGAAATATTAATAAATTGCTCCTAAGTATAAAATTTCGATGATAAAAAAAAACTTTTGTAAAATTCATCGCTAATTTTGCTTACAAGTAAAAATATCATTTCAAAATTCCAATGGATATGTGATAATGAATTCTGCTTTTTGAGATTTAAAACTTTTTATAAGACCTTTAAACAGAGTATTAAACCTAGCTCAAAGCTATGGAAGTTTCAGTGAACTGTTTTTTCTCGTTTCTCAATTTTTTTTTTTTTTTTGACATTTATTTTCTTGGTAAAAGTTTTCATTTTTCAAACAAGCACATAAGATCATTTTTTTCTGTTGATAAATTTGTAGCAAACAGTTCCCTTAAGGAATGAATTTTGACACGATATTCCTTATTAAATTTGCACAAATTAAAAACAAAAATTAACAAGAAAGTACTATATCGAATTTTATGACTGCACCAAAATATATCTGAACAACAATGTTTTTTTTTTCCTTTTTTACAAAAACGCATTAGTAAATTGAGTAAAATGTCAATCTTAAATTTTACGCAATCGTTGCGTATCAAACTGAACTGGATGGGCGAATCATGGAGCATTTTGTTATTTTAAAACTTGGCATACTAATCGCGATTGGTTCTTTCAGCTATGACATCCCTTCAATACACGGCACAAATGTTATGAGTTGCTCTTGTGGCCTTTATTAAAGGCAGTCAAACCAAGGAAGTGTCAAAAACACTCGTTTTCTGTTTTAGTGTTCTAAAAAATTAGCATAAACTAACTCGAACAACCAAAAAAAATAGATTTCGGTAGAACAAAACATTCCCATTCGAATGCTCTAAATTATTATCAAAACATGATTTTTAAAAAAAAAATATGCCAAAGACATTTAATGACATGCAAAATAATATATTCAAAAAATTGGTAAGAGCTTGAATGCCGAACCAACAAATTATCATCTCGACACTCGAAAATTTTATGTAATAGTCAATTACGTATTTTTTTGTTGTTTACAACTTCTAACGTTCCTCGTTTTAATGCTAAATTTGGTATTATTGCTGTTTATTTAGCACAACTGAACAGACCCGGAACATACACCGAAGAGCCATTACATTATGACCACCCTCCATCTATAACAATGTGCTCGTCCAGGTTTTCATAGTTTCTCGCCCAGGAGCAATGTTTTCATGGGGCACATTAGGACCCATAATCCTCATAGAACAATCCTTGACGACTGCAAGCTACTTGAACATAGTTGCAGACCAGGTTCATCCAATCATGGCAACAGTTTTTCCTGCGGGGGATGGTGTTTATAAACAGTCACCATGTCAAAAGGGTCGGATCGTCGAGAAACATTCCAGTGACTTTCAAGTCATGTTTTGGCCTCCAAATTCACCTGACCTTAATCCAATAGAGCAGTTGTGGTCCTACTTGGAAAACCAAATTTGTGCTGCCACGCTACCCCCTCGCAATGTGAGGGAATTGCAGGACCAGTTGGTGAGCTCTTGGTACCAGATCAGCACCTCGTGGAATCAATACCACGGCGGGTGCTAACAGTTTTGAGGGCTAAAGGTGGTCCTACCTGTTATTAGAAGGGTGGTCATAATGTAATGGCTCTTCGCTGTAGGTTTTTAAGGTCAAAATTTCTATTTTAAGACTTGGCATGCCAATGAGGAGCGGTTTTTTCAGCTATGGCATCCTTTTCGTACGCATCATCACAAATGTTACGATCAGCGTCTGCCGTCTTAGAACCCTTATTGAAATAAAGCAAAAGAAGAAAGCTTCAAAAACGCTCATTTGCTTCGATATTCCTTTTTAATGTTCTGAAAAATTAAGGATGCAAAAAACTTGGATGCAAAAAAAACAAAGATTTCTGTAGAACAAAACATCCTCTTTCGAATGTTCTAAAACATTATCAAAACACCATCTTTATTAAAACATTGTGCCAAAAACATTTAATGACTTCGGAAAGGTGAAATTAAAATATAAAATGACGGAAGCAAAAAAAATCATCATCATTTCGACACTTGAAAATTTCTTCTAATAAATTACAATTTCCAAGCATTTATTTCAATTGCGAACTTTACGTTCCCCGAGTATTCCCCTAGAATAATTTCTAATTTAAATACTAAATGAATAACACTATAACGCAGTAATTTATATTACATTTCGAACGTACTGCGATGAAAATAGCCCAAACTGTAAGATAAACTTGATTTATGATCTTCATAACATTATTAGGATACATTTTAGAGATTTAAACTAATTCATTTGTTTATAATAATTTGGCTACACTCTGGAGAGAGAACCAGAGTATTCACGCATTAAAAATTTCCAGGACATAGGATTAAAATCCACTGGCAAATTTCCAGTTTCATAAGTCCAGTTAAATTATTAATGCTTAAACAAGCGTTAATCTAGACTTATTGTTACAATAAAATAGCTGTTTAAATAAATTGTAATATTTTGTGTCTTTAAATAGCCATCAGGAGCTATAATGTTTTTGGAAAACAATAAAAATTGTGAGTAAAGGTCAAAAAGATGAATTCGTCTAAAATATTAGATTTTACAGTTTTAATCAATAAAAGTTTAAAGCCTTGTAGAAAAAACAGATGATTGATTGCATATGTTATCGTGAAGGAGCGAAATCAAGAGAATGTCGACTATCACCGATGTATGTCAGCAATCATATAGTCATTTTGGTAAATGTCTGAAATAATTGTTATATCCGATTTGATATTAATTTGTTAATTGATATCATTTAATTTTTTCGATATTTTAATATATGCTGAGGATAGATTAGGAGAAATATCAGTGTTCATAATACCGGTTAAATGCATACCAGGCAGTGGCACTTAACCTTAAAAATAAAACATTGATGTAGGGTATACCGGGCAAATGTATACCGAGCAGTGGCACCTAACTAGACCTAGTATATATTTCTGACATTTACCAAAACAACCATACGATTGTCAAAATTTACCAGGAGAAGTTAACAACCACCAATTTCATCATCATCAAAATATATCTGGGCGCCTGGGGCCGTGTTAGCGGCATTTTTCTCATTCGTCTTGAATTGTGATCTTTAAGGTGGCTCTTTCTGGTAATTGGAATGCAATTGGAGTATAAGGAAATTAAATATATTGTATTTCATCCACCAATTTCGATCATTCACTGTGTATGCATATGAAAGAAAAAAATATTAAAATTTGGTAAAGGAATTTTTACCAAGATCCTTTATTCCTTTTCTAATAATAATGCAACAAATGGCACTTTTTTAATATTTTAATCTTTTAATATTGTACTCTTATTAAATACTTTAATATGTCATTATTTTGGGGACAACCTGCACATTTTTATAATTTAATTTGTTCCAAGTTGATTGGAAGCAAATATTTCTGGTAATAATACAACGAACGAAGATTTTTTTTAAAATTCTACTCTTATTAAATGCATTCTAAACATTCTGAATAGGTCAATAATTTTGTGGACATCCTGTATGTTTTAATAATTTCATTTATTCCAAGTTGATTGGAAGCAAATATTTATAATAATAAGACAGCAAACGGCGCTTTTTTTTTTAAATTCTTCTCTTATTAAATACACTCTAAATAGGTCAATAACTTAGTGGGCAACCTGTAAATTTTTATGATTTCATTTGTTCCAAGTAGATTGGAAGCAAATATTTCTGGTAATAATACCACAAACGGAGCTTTTTTAAAATTTCTACTCTTACTAAATGCATTCTGAACATTTTAAGTAGGTCAATAATTTAGTGGACATCCTGTATGTTTTAATAATTTCATTTATTCCAAGTTGATTGGAAGCAAATATTTCTGGTAATAATACCACAAACGGAGCTTTTTTAAAATTTCTACTCTTATTAAATGCATTCTGAACATTTTAAGTAGGTCAATAATTTAGTGGACATCCTGTATGTTTTAATAATTTCATTTATTCCAAGTTGATTGCAAGCAAATATTTATAATAATAATGCAACAAACGGGGCTATTTTTTAATTCTTCTCTTAATAAATACATTCCAAATAGGTCAATAATTTAGTGGACAACCTGTAAGTTTTTATAATTCCATTTGTTCCAAGCTCATTGGAAGCAAATATTTCTAATAATAATACAAAAAACGGCACTTTTTTTAAAATTCAACTCTTATTGCATGCATTCTAAATAGGTCAATAATTTAGAGGACAACCTGTATGTTTTAATAATTTCATTTGCTCAAAGTTGATTGGAAGTAAATATTTGCAATAATAATACAACAAACAGAGCTATTTTTTTTAATTCTACTCGTATTAAATGCATTCTAAGCACGTCAATAATTTAGTGGACAACTTGCATGTCTTTATAATTTCATTTGTTCCAAGCTTATTCGAAGCAAAATCTGAAAAAAAACCTTATTTATATTTATTCCAAGAAAAATAATATAAACATCTCTTACGATATCTTATCCCAGAAAAACTACCCGAAATAAAACAAAATGAAAGTAAGCTAAAATTTAGTGAATTTTTCCAAACACTAAAGCTACAATGAGAAAACAGCAAAATGCACTTTACGTAGCTCTCTTAACTGCAAACTACTAACACAAAGCTTTATTCGCAAGCGCTATTATATGACATAATTTAAGCACTTTATCCTTACATTAAAAGCTTATCATACGTCTCTTTGTTTCTTCAATAAACCTACGATTATAGTTACAGAAAAGAAACTGAAGAAATATTGGAATGCTTGATATTCTTGAATGCTCTTGAGAGTTGTGGATTTAGGTCAAGCCCTAACTGTCAGGAAAAGGATAAACTGTTTGAGGATAGAGAATTTTTTGACTTAAGAAGTATATGTCAACTTGAGTGACAACTCCACGCACTCAAAAATTAAATATCTAAAATAGAATTTATTGAAATCCCGTATATGAATTTAAAATGACACTTTTCTAGAATCTCAAAGCTTCAGATTACTGAAAATTATTGAGGCTGCTTTTTAAGTTAGCAAATGGTTTGTTAACTGTGAGTATTTGAATATCTGCACTGTGAAATAAAACCAGAAAACCCTTAATTTAAATAGAAGATTTAAAGCTAGTATTAGACCTGAAAATAACCACTCGCCATGTAGTTGTGAGTCAACAATAAATTAATTATGCAAATGGTCACTTTCTCTCATCTCATATTTTTTTTTAATTATTGTTGCTCGTTTAATGATAAAAGAATCCTAAGAAATCCTAATCCATCGAAAAAAAGGTATGTTTATTCAGAGAAAGTACGTTTTCGGACCTGATTTCGAAACTTAAAATATCGCCTGCTAGCTAGCATATTTGAGCATATTTGAGAATTATTAATTAGACTAATTAGCTAGCATATTTGAGATCAATCCCTCGAGCCATTAAGAATGGGTCCTAGAACGTGAAGATCGAATCATTAGGATCAAAAGTTATTCAGGGGGATACGTTATTATTTTTTTGGAGCCCTGTATATTCTAAGTGAAGCGATATATTCTAGTTAATTGTTGCTTAAATGATTGTGGTTGATAAACGTCTAAAACAGTTAGTGTTATTTTATTTTATAACCGTCGTTGAACAGCTGTCCCAATTCTGGGTTTAAGGCTACCAATGTTCAACTCCGTAGTCTTATAATTCTAAACCCAATCCAGTTGAAAATAAAACACCTGGATCAAGTATTGGGAATAATGCTGCCTTCGAAGTTTACTTTTTGCTGGAACTAACCCGCAATTGAGTTAAATGGAAAGGAAACTCCCGAACGTCTCCCATGGTTAGCCTGACGGCAAGGGGACTCTAACCCATAATTCATCTATAGTTCGTTCACCAGGAGTTGGCACTTGGCTAACCTCCTCGGAGTATATTTCAGCGCCGTAATTAGAAGAGAAACATCTCCGCGCTTGAAATTAAGACAACCCTTAATGTATGCCAAACACAAACAGTGAATTCTTTTTCAGTCACTCACTTCGCTTTATCATCTGCTATTATATCTGTCGTTTCTCTAGATAATTGAATATATTTTTAATTTAAAAACTGCTGATCAAAATGTCTCAAAAAGGACAAACTATTCACTCAAAAGAGAGAAATATCATCAAATTTATGATATATTTAATGTTAAAAAAATGCACATAAAGTATGCGAAATAAATATTTTCGCCATACGATCGCCAAATAGCAGCCTTGTTCAGGATTGCTCACAACCTTCTCCCAAAAACAGCGAAATCATATCGTCATATACCACGTGATGAAGGCGGAGCCAAGTGCTAACTTCTGGTGAACGATCTATACCACTGAGGATATTTTTTTCATGAGCACCATGGCCGGTTTAGCTGGAAGTGGAATTCTTAATTCTGAGCCACCACGGCTCAAACATTAGTCCTTAGAGATAAGAGATAAGATAAGTCCTTAGAGAAAAATTAGTCCTTAAGATATAAATATTAAATGATTGCATTAGTGTTAGTTTTTATTACGAAACGGATACAATTATAACTTCAAGCTAAAAATTTTACTGTGAATAAAATTTAATTGCTGTCAGAATTCAAAATATATATCTATGTTATGCTTCTTTTTGTATCCTTTGAGAATCGCCAATCTTGCTTTTGAAATGCAGTATTAAAATGCACTGCGATAGATTATATTAGAAATAAGTAATGCACACAAATGATAATTCGGTGATTTGATATATATGCTATTATAAATACGAAGTAGAAATATATTTATATCTAGTTCGGAATTCAAAATGTTATTCCTTATTTCACTTTGTTGAGAAGGAGGCCCATGAAAGATAATCTTTATCGACCAAATAACTTTAAGATACAGACATAAAATATCGTGTTCTGAAATTGATCAAAATGACAAAATATAAATATACATTTTTTGAGATTTTTAAACTACGATAGTATTCAACATCAAAAATGTCATTTCAAACTGAATAAAATATTTCAGTAAAAAGAAACATTTTTATTTATAGATTCATTTTTGAATGCTTGAATGCTTCTGACAAAAT
This sequence comes from Parasteatoda tepidariorum, assembly GCF_982258835.1. Lineage (NCBI taxonomy): Eukaryota > Metazoa > Arthropoda > Arachnida > Araneae > Theridiidae > Parasteatoda > Parasteatoda tepidariorum. The sequence goes on from NC_141766.1 coordinate 45,454,415, forward strand.
CCTGGCTTATAATATTTTCGAAATCAAAAATGGTTTTTTATCTTGTTGCATAAAAGGCAAAACACAAACATTTAAATACCTTGCTTTCTGAGTATCTTTTTTTTTTGTTCAAGTGTTAAAATAAATCTCCGTCTTTGTGAAATTTTTACACAATATTTGGACATATTTACTCAACCACTATTTATTTATTCATTGCTTATTATTACTATATTTATCAATACCATTTATTTATACCGTAATATTTAACGATAATTACGCTGTGTGATATTTTCATTTCATATCTAAAACTTTGCGACATAAAAATGAGGAAAAACCGGTTTATGTTCATTTCACATAAAAATTACGATTGTATCGCGATCTTTTTCATTTTGAGGCTAGCTAAGTTTTGACAAATCAATAATGTTAAAAATCTGTTCTCTCCGAGAGCTATTACAAAGTGAAGATTGGCCTCACAAGATTAGTTGAATTAGTGTTGGCAGGTTAGTTACACTGAACTGGATCCCCTTTGCAGAGGATCAAATTTGTAATGGCATGTCTTCGGATCATCCTCAGGGATGCTTCCCAGACCGTCGCCAATAGCCCATTGTACAGCTCTAGTGCGACGTAAATGAACAACAACATTATTCTTAAGTAATTTTATAAATATAAGAATGAAATAAAAACGCAAAAAATTTACTTTCACTTTATAGAAATAAAATTTCTGAGAAATCCATATATTGTCTGCTTATCCATATATTGATTCACAGTAAAGTGTCCAGTTTTGGTCAGGTGGGCGAATTCGTATTAAGTATTAAATTGCGACTTCTATATATATATTTCACGAAAGTCCTAAACTAAATAATATACAAAATACTGAATTTTGCAATGCAATAAATAATCCCATGAATATGAAGTGGTTAGACATTACTTGATTAGAACTTCATTCTCATTAAAATAATACAAATTGGAAATAACAATCGACTTATTTTAAGCTCTAAAAAATAGTCGCCCATTTTCAAGACTTGTTAGCCATGAATGAAAAGAAACAAAAATATTTGAAATATAAAACGTAAAATTACCAACGAAGAATGAAAAAAAAAAGATTAGAAATAAAACTACAAGAGCCGCAGTAGCCGAGAAAGGGAAATACAAGAGGAAAAAAAACATTGGCAGAGAGGGGGCAAATCAAGGCAAAATGCCACAGGTAAATTTCATCGCTCTGAAAAAGTAGTATTGCACTGTAATTAGTATTTCAATTTCCCTGTGTTACGTGGGCAATATAATCATAAATTAGGACCTCATTAGGGTTAATTACCATCAAATGAAACAATTAATGCTTGTAAGACAAATTTATTACTTATATACAAAAAATGCACATTAAAGACATTCCCCTAGTAAAATAAATTAAAAAATAAGAGTTTCTTTTAATATCTACACCACATTATTTTTATCCAAAATATTGTAAATCTTACAATAACGGCAGTAATATATTTGCATATAACAGCAAAATATATATTTTTAATCAAACAAAAAATAATTCAATTAAGTTAAACTCGCATGATTAAATTATTTTCGCAATCAAAATAATAGTTGAAGCACGCTAAGAGACAAGGATAAATCTAAATTTAATTAAAAATATTTCTTGAATTTTGATGAAAGGCATTCACGAAATTTTGAATAATTTTTATAATTAAATAAGTTGGTTCAGTACTTAAGGAATGATTCTAGTGAAATAAAGAATGGTTCCAGTAAAATTAGATTTACATCTCTTTGCTTTTAGAGATGGAATCGCCTCTGCATTTAAACAAGCAAAAGTATTTTGACTTCAATTGAATATTTGAAACATAACTGAGGATTCAGAGTTTATTTTAAATGATTAAATAAGACATGAAATTTAAATTAACAGTATATACTCGTTTTGGTTCAATTTGGGACTGTGAATATATGTAAATATTATATATTAGATTGAAAATAAAAGAACTAAAGTTTTGATAAGGGTTTTTTTATGTGTAAGATTTTTAACATAATCTTCATTTTAACCAAAATAAAGATTTTCATTAAATTGAGGTAGAATTAGACAGGCATATAGGGAAAAAGGGCAAACTTCCACGTCTATTTTACACATTAGGTGGTAAGGGGTCATCCATAAATTATATCACACTTTCTTTCAATATTTTTAGCCCGTCCTTTCTTATGTCAAAAAATTTCACGCACTTTATCATCCTACCTCCCCTTGTCACATGTCACGCTACATTACATAAACAATAAATAACAGTTTAGAAACAAATGGTATAGATCATATTTCAAATTTAATTTTTTAATTTTTAACTGGTATATGTTTCGTACCCCGCCGTCCGGAGACTCCCCGTGTAGTAAATGGTGGCTGATGCACGTTAAATCTGTCGAGTCGCAAAGTCCTCCATGCTCCCATAACAAATCAATAACTCTGGGGGTACTGAATTGGAGAATGATCGTTCTCTGATTCAGGTCAAAATAACGATCTGTGGATGAATGAATGGATGTATGAATGGGTCCGCCCTATAAACAGGTATAATGTATGAGTGTGGCCAAAGTCGAATTCTTGCCAATAGATGGCGCCACTGAAAAGCAAGAACAATCGCACCCCTCTGCCTTAACAGGCGTTCGTCAACAACAACTAATATATGTTTTAATGGCATTCGTAAACGTAAGAGTAATAAAGGTTAGATGTGTTCCTGTTTTGATTAAAAATAGGAAATCTTATTCTTATTCTTCAATTATATCTTATTCTTCAATTATATAAAAATCTTATCAAATGTTTAAATTTTTCTTCAATTTTAAATTTTAACTGAAATTATAGTTGCACATATCTTTGGACTCCCTCCATTCCCCTTGTCACAAACTGTAACAATTTTAACAATTATTTTCTCTCTCCTCCAAACATGACATCATTTATGAACGTTTCATAACGTTAAAAAACTGGCCAACGTAAAAAATTCGTAAAAAAATTATCGCTCAAGCACAAAATTGCAAAAAAAAAAAAAAAAAAAGGATTATTCTGCTACCACTTTATAAAATTTTAATTATAAGGAGCTTTATAAAATCATAATTAAGAAGGCATAGACGACAATTCGATTTGATATTGAAGTGTGTAGGACTTGAATTAAAGATGGGTATTATTTTACACACTCTTGCCAGCAATCACTTGTATGAAAATAGCTATGCTGTTGTTGTTGACGTATGCCTGTTTAGGCAGAGGGGGTGCGATTGTTATTATTTCCCAGTGACGCCATCTATGGCCGAGAATTCGACTTCTGCCACACCATACATAACATCCGTTTATAGGGCCGACCCATTCATACACCCATTCATTCATCCACAGATCGTAATTTTGACCTGAATCAGAGAACGATCGATCTCCAATCCAGTACCCACAGAGGTTATGATTTGTTATGGGAACATGGAGGACTTTTGCGACTCGACAGATTTAACGTGCATCAGTCACTTTACTAAACTGGGAGTCTTCGGCCGGCGAGGTTCGAAACCACGAACTCTCGGATATGGGCCCTGGGCCCTACCGACCAGGCTATCCCGGCCACGAAAATAGCTATTTAAACCGCTATACATTCAAATTTCTGCTAAGGAGATTATCATGGTGCATCGGGGTATTTTTTTTTCTTTTTAATGGCAGGTACTGAACTTAGGTTTTTCACTTCGGAAGATGCCGGAAGTGTTGCTCATTTTACGTTATGAAGTGGGCACCTGTGTACCTAAGTCATGGAAGTGAGCAACATTACCCACGCCACACTGCCATAGATATCCGTTTATTGTATGGGCCTCTTTCACATATCACACTCAACAAAGGACAGAACACAGAGAGAAACATGAAGACCCTGAACGGGATTCGAATCCGCAGCCATCGACTGCTTCTTACCCCGATAACTGGCCATCGGGGTAAGATGTGAAGTGAAATCCTATCCATAGAAATTTTTACACTACTGCGACCCACATTGTAGTCTCCTAGTCGTATGAAAAAAAATATGTAAATAAAGTTCTTAGACCAATGGTGATTTGGGGAACTATTTTGAAAAGAAGATTAAGAAATATCCCTTTTTTTTAATAAATAAATGTAAAACATTGAATCCACATTCATGGTTAGTTTAATCAGACACTCCTCCACGAAAGCACGTTTCTCTTAATACTTGATTCAGGAGTTCTCTTGTCTTCTGGTTTGGGTTCAAAATTACAAGGCTACGGAGTTGAACATTAGTAATCGTAACCCTAAAAAATTGGATCAACTGTCTAACGATGGTTATAAAATAAAAGGAAATTGCCTAGAGTGCATCTCTAGTACAACATGAATAAAGTACTACTGCAGTGCTCAGTAACGCCCGGTGACTGAGAGGTAGCGCTTCGCGCTGTCGTGCCACAGGTCCCAGGTTCGATCCTCGGACCGGGCAAGATTGACTCAGTCTGTCATCCCTTCAGCGGGTCGATAAATGAGTACCAAGCATGCTTGGGAACTGAACACTGGGGGTTCCGCATTCGATTGATCACTTGACCGGAACCTCTTCTCCTGCACCCCAGAGCCCAAGGTCAAGAAAACTGAGATGATCTTAGTAGGCCTTGGGCATCTATGGGCTGTCGCGCGATTGAGTTTAGTTTAGCTTAGTTTAGCAGTGCTCAGTATAAAATCTGCTTATAAGCTTTTTTTCAAGTTGACAACAGATAGCAAAAATTAAGAGAAGATGCATCCAAGATACAGCACAAAGATGCATATCTAGAGGTGGTGGAATTAGAACCAGCTACATCCTCGCTACCTACGATTGGCGAAACGGCGAGACAACTCGGCCAGGGGTGAAAGTGAGACGGAAAAGAGGAAAGGCTGGTAGTAAAACCATTTCAGTTATAGCTAGTTTTGGGGAGGAGTTTACTTATTCTTTTTTTAAATTTTTCAACAATATCTACTTTATCTTGGAAAAGAAGCAGTTTTATATATGCCAGAATTATAAAAGAAATCTTGATAGTTACAGATATTTCATTTTTTTCGAAAAAAATTCTGGAATGAAATGTTTTACGTACCAGGATTTTCTCTTTTCCGTCTTGCTATATAAGGGCTTTCACCCATGAACTCGGCCTGGGAAAACCAACAACTTTAAATAATTATTAAGCTTTAAATTTATAAGTTTATATTGTTATTAAATAATGGCAAAAAATCATTTTTAATTAATGAAATAAAGAATGCGATATAAAAGCATACACGTTGCGTCTGTTTAAAAATGAAAAATACTTTCCGGCAAATCCCGAAAAATTGGCAGCGACGTATATACTCCAAAATATTTGGTTTCGATAGTGAAATTTTAAAATACGATTATTACTTAAAATAAATTACACGAGTTCTTTCTTTCAACAAAGCATTTTAATCGAATTTTTTAGAGTAAAGAAAAAATAAACACTGAATAAATTTATCTTCGAATACTCAGAGAAGTTGTAGAGATAAAAAACAAAATAAACGAAAAGAACAATTTTCTACGACTTTACTCTTGAGTATAATCTTTGCGGGACGTGTTTTTTAGCTTTGTTCAAATAATTTTTTTAGTTGATGTTTGCAATATAGCAAAGAGAAAAGTGCTATACTTTCGAAATCTTTCACCCATTTACAAGCAAAGAAAGGGAAATAAGTTTGGCTGGAAAGATATCAAAAAACTTTCAACACCTTTTGGTGTTGCATGTTTACAATTCATAAAAGATACCAACCTTTGGTACTGAAAAAGTGAAAAAAATATGTAAATTACGGAAAATTTTATTTTTTAAATATTCAAATTTTTAAGTAAGATTGCATTTGAAAAATCAAAAATGTGTTTAAAAAGATGAAAATGCATTTTTCATATAAAAAATCATTTTTATTTTAGGGGAATTGTTTTTGGTGTTGTGGTTCAATTTAAGAGATGGATGAATTAGGTTTTTCTTTTAAATAGAAAGTTTCTTATTTTATAGGTAATAGCTAAATTCTTGTTTCATTAAAACATATATGTTTCATATGTTTGCATGTTATGAAGCATATATGCAATATGTTTCTTATTTCATAGTAATTTTTTTACATTAAATATCAGATCGATAGCCTAAAGTTATGAAAAAAACGCTAGTTATGTTTGAAAAATGCTATAAATTTGAGCTAAGTGGCAAAAACTATTATAATGATTAAAATATATTTTTATCTTAACCAACATTGTAAGCAAAATTATTCCTAAAACTCAAAATGTTTATGACTTTAATAAATAATCTTAACGAGTTAAAAAATTATTTAAAAAAAAGGGACAGTTTCGTGGTTTTTAGTAAATTTGATGAAAAAAAAATTTCATTTTTGATCAATTTCAAGGATCAATTTCAATTTCAGGATTGATTCAGATTCAGGTAAATTTTCCCTCTATATTTATACGGAATAAATAATTAAAAAAGATCATGAAAAGCCTTTTAATTTCTCCCGAATCAAGATTTAACAAACAGAAACTGAAAAATCTTCCTACATTTTTAACCAAGTGAAATTATTAACCAAATAATACAGTGATTGACCAAAATAAAGAGAAAGTCGACATTCACCATTGAAAGTTCATAATCACGTAGTCACTTGGTGAATGGCCAAAATATTTGTAATAACCAATTTGATATTAATTTATTATATATATATATATATATATATATATATATATATATATATATATATATATATATATATATATATATATATATATATCATAATAAATAAAAGCAATAAAACACGAAGAAAATTAAGAAAAACAATAAGTTTTATTTATCGCTCATGAGCTGCAAGTAAATAGAACTCATAAAATAACTTCAAAATGCAGAGAAAGCAAGGGAAAAACTGCAGAACAATGAAAAAAGGAGAAAAAGAATAGTAAACATTAAAAAAAAACGAAAAAAAGGACAAACAATTTTAAAAAATCCGGAAAATAAGAGATATAATCTTTTCAGCAGCTCACACGATTATATCCGCAAAAACGAGTGCTTTCTAATATTGCATCAATATAGCCAAAGCAAAATATATCAATACAATAGTGTGAGAATCACTCAATAATCGTGTGAACTGATGAAAAGATTATATATCTTTTATTTTCCGGATTTTTTGTCCTTTTCTCCGATTTTTTATTATTTTTATTATTATTTTCCTTTTTCCCTTTTTTTCATTGTTGTGTGGTTTTGCCCTTGTTTCCTCTGCATATGTGTGTGCGTGTGCGTGCGCGTGCGCGTGCGTGCGTGCGTGCGTGCGTGCGTGCGTGTGTGTGTGTGTGTGTGTGTGTGTGTGTGTGTGTGTGTGTGTGTGTGTGTGTGTGTGTGTGTGTGTGTGTGTGTGTGTGTGTGTGTGTGTTACGGCGAAAGACCGAAATCGGTGGTTGTTGACTTTCACTGGTGAATGTCGACAAACACCAAACACGTCGGTGAAAGATAGAATATTTCATTACATTCCTGTACATTCGGACCCTCAATGGTGTATGTCGACAATCACAGATATGCTTTGGTGAATGTCCGTAATATTTATTACATTCGATTTGATATGAATTTATTCTTGGATATAATTACATTTATCCGATATTTTAACCCTACACTGATGCTTTTTTAAGGTTAAGTGCCACTTTCCGGTATACATTTGCCCGGTATACCCTACACTGATGTTTTTTTAAGGTCAAGTGCCATTGCCTGGTATATATTTGCCCGATACTCCAAACACTGATGTTTCTTCTGATCTATCGTCAGTAAGTATTAAAATATAGAAGAAATATAAATATATCAAATAACTATATTAATATTAACGAATAAATTAATATAAATTTGGATATAACAAATATTTCGGACATTCACCAAAGCGACTATGTGATTGTTGACATTCACCGGTGAGAGTCAGAAATAAAGGTACTATTTAGCAAATATTTCGGACATACACCAAGCGACTACTTGAATGTCGACATTCTCCAGATTTTGGTGTTTCATCGTAACATATATACTTATTGTTCCGGGAGTAGTAAAACTATCATAAAAAAGCGGAAACTGCTTCTTCTCTACTGGTAATAGTTGTAAGAAATAATGTATCTTAAAAATGTAACAAACGCAGATATGGACATAATAATTGAATTAATAGTTGATTGTAATGAAATTATGATTAAAAAAATGAAATAATACAATGTTGTATGCATTTATAATTATAAAAAACATTTCGTGCGTTTGCAACTTTTTACCGAATAATATATATATATATATATATTTTTACATTCTCCGTAAGCAAGATTAACGTAAAAATTACGGAAACTACTTTTTCGTAAGGTAAAAGTAATACATAATGCGCTTCAAAAATATATTAATTGAAAATATATTGATTGAAAATATTAAATTGAAAAAAAAATATATTAATTTTAAATGCATTCAAGTTCATCAAATAAAATTTGTGCATTTTAATATATTATTTTCTGAAGGAGGTATTCTTTAGAATATTCTTTAGAAAAAAAAAATTTCAAAAAATGTGAAAACTGTTTTTTTTTTTCTATTGTAAAATTAAGAAATAATAAGGTTGTAATAATTAAAATGAAGAAAATAATAATTAAAATGACTACTCTAAGGAAATGAGGTAATTTATTTGTTGTTTATAATGGCCTCTTGCCAACCACCATGAATGCTTGATGAAACCAAGCGAATTTAAGGCAGAGGGTGCATTTCTGCTTTTTCAGTGGCGCCATCTATAGCCAAGAATGCGACTTCTGCCCAACACACATCACAGCTCGTTTATAACACGGACCCATTCATCCATTTTTTCATTGCAATTATGACCTGAACCAGAGAACGATCAATCCTTAATTAATAACCCCTAGATGTATGATTTATCGTAGGAACATGGAGGACTTTGTGACCCGACAGATTTAACTTGCACCACTGACCAGTCTTAAATCTGGGGGAATCGAAGTCATGACCTCTTGTATATGGGACCAAAGCTACCAATGAGCCTATCGGGTCCCATTTATTTTTAAATGTATTAAAATTCACTTGTGCTCTTTGGCACTATTGTTGAACAAATATTTGAACTCTCTTCAAATGCAGTTCGATTATTAAAAAAAAACAAGAACTACATCCTTTCTGATTACAATAAGAAAAATATATTACTTTCTTTTTTCCAATACAATCTGCCAAAGTCAAATTTTTATACATGGTCTCTACTACCGTTTTTCCTTTATTTACTTTTAAAGGAAACTCGAATAAATTATTCACGAAGTAAAACATGCAGAATTCAGTATTCGAAAATTTTCATCCAGGCTATTAATTACAATTTATTACGATTAAAATAAAGCGATACATTTCATTTTCTACCAGGAAATATTTTTCCTCTTTTCGAGCATGCGAAAAATAAAACTGAACTTATTTTATGCAGAAATCTTCTTTATAAGATAAAAGAAGATTTTTTGAAAAACTACCTAAAGGGCGAGTAGTTTTTTTCATGGTGTCAACAATAGAAAAGTATTTTCTTTTATTTATTTGCACTTGTTTACAAATATTGTTTTTCTTAAACTATGAAGTATTTCCTTTTTTTTAAAAAAAATTTTAATAACTTTCTTCAACAAAAGCATATAATTTTAAAAACAAATACTTCGAGTAAACATTTCCTCAATAAAATTAATAATATATAGAAAGGAAATAAATATTCTTTCACTCTATGAATAGAATTATCGTAATACTGTCTTTTTATTCTAACAATTGTTGTTATTTGTTTTAGAAATGAAAGAGAAATATTTTTCATGCTTAACTATTTTCAGATTTTTTGAAAGATAATAAAAAATTGTTTGATAGAATTATTTTGATTATGAAATCATCAAATGCATTTTTTAAAATTTTAATAATCTAATAAAAATATTTCTTCTCTACGGCTACATGTTAAGCAAACTGTGTAACGAAAGACAAATTTATGATTTCAGTTAAAGGTTATTTCACGAACCTACATAGCTTTTGAAAAATTAACGATGCATTTCAATGATTAACTGATGGGCTTATACACTGTAAAAATATTCGGAACAATTTACGACGAAAAAGGTACATGACACCATACATCCGTAAAATTATCTTTACCATGGAATCCATTTTTACTGTAAAACTTTATACCCTAATTTTTCCAGTAATATTTATTAAAGTAGCCGCCTTTGGTGACCAACTTAACCGTTCAGAAATATATTTTTCAACATATGAATTTTAATGGTAACTAAGTTGATTGCACCGCACAACTGTATTCAAATATTCTAATTTTTCTAAATGCTCCTCCAACCTTAACACCTTGATTACTTTTAGACACTATGTTTACTAAATATTTTCTCAACATCTAGCTTTTGCCTTTAAAATCTGCTTGTCAGGCTTTAAATCATGCATCTATATGTAGTGAAATAAAATAGAAAACTCATCACAATACTCCATTACGTGCTGTATTATTCCCTCAAGCACTTCTCAAACTATAACTTGAGTATAAAATAATACGCAATACATGCTGTTGACCTAAAAAGGAAGCTCTGTTGCTAATAATTGGTTGCACCATATATATATATATATATATATATATATATATATATATATATATATATATATATATATATATATATATATATATATATATATATATATATATATATATATATATATATATATATATATATATATATATATATATATATATATATATATATATATATATATATATATATATATATATATATATATATATATATATATATATATATATATATATATATATATATATATATATATGCCGCGACACACAAAAGTGTGAAACATGATAAAGGAGTTTTACTTAAAACAAATATAGTCATAATTAATGTCGAAAAAAATAGACTGCTCTTTAATTATTAGTAAAATTAATTTCGATTGAGGTGCAGTGTTGCCAAAACTGTTTTAAGATACCGTAAACCGGGGCGAGTCTACCCATTTTTTCAGTTTGTCAAATTTCAAGTGGTCAAACTTTTGTAAATATTAAAGAAAAAAGGCTTTTAATAGGTGTTTCGGAATCGCTATTTATCCCTCTTTAAAGCTGTGAAATCGATTTTAGAAAATATTACAGTTACGCTGTTACTGTATATTTTTATAGAACTGCTGACAAATCTCTCTATGACGAATCTCGTCCCATTCTACTAAAATGAATGTTAACATTGTAAATAATCAAATTTTACTATTAAATTGTTATTTCAGTTACTATATAGGACATTTATGAAGTAAAATTCATAACTTTATTATATATTCCATTTTTTTATTCATAAAATAACACAAATTGAGTATTTGATCGATTATCACATTTTGATCACAGTTTTGTTTTTATAATCATTAACATTATAAAATAACACGTTTTTCAGATTATTGTTGATAAAAAAAATTAAAATTAATATTGTTATTGTTTGGCTTTTATCCTTTGGATAGCTTTTTCCATCTCAGGTGGCATTTTTTTGTAACATTTAAATCCATTTGTCTTGCGAATATAATTTCGAACCATCTGTAATAATAAATAATAATTTATTTAACTTGCATTAAATAAAAAAAGTTAATTTTGTAATATAAAAATTGAAAAAATAGGTAAAATAAGCATATTTTATATTTACATTTATATTTAACCTATAAATTTTCTTATTAATGATAAATTTATCAATGCAGAATTAAAATAATATACTCAAATTCATTTAAAATGACTTAATTTTAATATAAACAAAGTCCTAAATTATATTATTATGCTTTATTAAAACTAAATACGAATGGGTAGACTCGCCCCGCGAATTCTGGCTTTTCGTTTGCAACAGCAAAACTTACATTCTTTTTGTTTTTTTTTCAGATAAAATTAATGTAATCTTAGTCTTAGATAAGTTTATCACTTAACCAAAGTGAAAATAGTAATAATAATAATATACTTACGGAGCACCAACTAAAAGTTTGCTGATTTTCAATACAAATCTCTCAAAAGACGTTTGAACAGGTCGGTTAAAAAGACACCAAATAAATAAAAACGGATCAAACTACTACAGCGCCATCTTCCTTAGAGTCTGAACTAAGTCCTCCGTTGGTAAAAAAAATTTTACTTGCAATTTAAAATAGTGAAAATTAAATAAAACTAAAATGGATAGACTTGCCCCTGGAAGGGTAGACTGGCCCCGGTTTACGGTAGCTAAAATGGGATATAATATTAATATTTAAAGAGTATTTTATCATATGAAATTTATGATTATTTATTTCAATATATGAAACAAAATTCTTAATAATTTTACTAATAATTACTGTCGAAGATTGCTTTCAATTAGGCTGGTAAAACTGCATTCTTACCTCAGTTTTTCTTACCTCAGTTCCGTAGTTGTGTAAATTGAGAGACATTGAAAGAAATGCGACTTGAAGATAAAACATAGGAAACAAGAAATGAAGAGAAAACAAAGGAAAATTACAGATATAGGAAAAAAGGGGGGAGGGAAAAGAAAAATAATAATAAACAAAAATAACAAACAACTGGGAAAAAAAGGATGGAATTATTTTAAAAAATCAGGAAAATAAAAGATATAATCTTTTCATCAGCCTACACGATTACATCCGCAAAAAAGAGTGCTTACTGATATTGTATCAATATAGCCAAGGCAAAATATATTAATACAATAGTGTGAGGAGCACTGAAAAATTTTTTACAGAAATTACAACAAGTAAAATAGAACACAATAAGTAAAAATAAAATGTAGAAACTGAAAATAAAGGAAAAGAAAAAGAAAAAAACAGAATAAAACAAAATCTATAAAGTGAGTAGCGAATTCAAATGTACTTATATGAACGGTAAATTTTTCGAGAATGATTTAAATAATATTTTCGTTACAAGATTGCCAGATTGCAAAATATGAAAACAAAAGCGCAAATTGAGTGTAAATAGAGCAGTTTTGTTTTAAAGTGCCGTTCTTACTACTTTGCTGAAGTGCGTTTGATTTGCTAGTTACCAAGGATGGGCCCGAAATGGATGTGCGCAAGGGAATATTATACTGGATAATTTAAAGAAGTTGACCATAAATAATTTTAGAAAATAAATATTTATTTGAGGAAAAGTATAAAATCGAAAAGAGAAACATGAATTGCCTGCTTTGCACATACTTCTAGCCACGAATTTGCCCGAAATGGATTTATTGTTTTTCTTAATTTTCTTCGTGTTTTTTTGAATTTTTTATTTTGTTATATATATATATATATATATAGACAAAGACATTAAATACCTAATAGAATGTATTACGCTTACCAAAATAGAGGAAATTAAAGTTAGTAACGTTTGTGCATGACTTGAAAAGATACCTGTTCCATATGCTGTTACTCTGAAAAGTGTGACACATGATAAGGTAGTTTTACTTAAAACAAATGTAGTCAGAATTAATGTCGAAAAATAAGACTGTTCTTTAATTAATAGAATAATTAATTTTGGTTCAGGTGTAGTGCTGACAAAACTATTTTAATATTGTTAGAATGGAATGTAGTATTAATATTTGAAGAGTATTTTACTAGAAAATTAGACTCAAGTGCGGAAAGCTTTTATGCTCGCATTTCACGAAATAAAAATATGAAATATACATTACTTCCACTTAATTTCAGTTTGTCATTACATTCTAGTGACACGAACTTTGTTAATTTACAGAATTCCCAGGAGCGCGATTTAGAAAATTACACCGTTCTCATGGCAAGCTGCTTTATTAGCACACTCTCTTTCTATTTCTATAGTGCTTGGATACAAACTGTTTATACATATAGTTTCTGCTATCCGTAGAGCTATGTTTAACTTGACAATATATACTGTAGAAAAAACAAAGTATTTTTTATTTTATGCTTAAATGCCTTAATCAGCAATAATTAGGTGAACATTGGGAATCAAGAATTTGTTAATTAATTTTAGCCGTTGTCCTTTTTTGAGTACATGTTCTATTTTTCAAAAAGAATGTTAAATTAATAATCTCATTTTTAGTATTTATTTTGTAAAATTAAGACCTTAGTATTCACAATGATAAAATATTAAAATAATCAGAGTTCTCCGACATAAGAAAGATAAATGAGGAATAGCTATGATTTTTTTAAATTACAGAAAAATGCTTAAATTCAGTTTTCATTTGAGAATTACGAATTTATTGACCAATACATTCGATATTCTCAAACAGAATACCAATGGAAAATACCAATGGAAAACCATTGGTATTTCTTGCACCCATATATTTCTTTGAAATTAAAAATTAATTACATATAGTAGCTTAGAACAACTAAATTTATCCTACTTATGCTACCACCTCAAAATATTGTCCATAACGGGGGAATCCTGAACCTTAACAATAATTAATAACTTAATTTCAATTTGTTTTATCTAAATAATATTGGGGATAATAGAATATAATCAATTTGTTTAAGCACAAATATTTTCATAATATTTTTGAAAATGCGGTTCTCTAGTCATACAAGTTATTGCATAATTACAAGACGTCCAACTGTCAGTCAAAATTGCTACAGTGGTAAATCGCGTGATTTAGCATCCACTTAAATGATACAAATTTCAACTCCGTCTATAACATAACTCTTTTTATGTGTTTGGATTATCGAAACATTGCGGTGATGAGGAATGTTTCGTGTAAACTTTTTAAAACTATGAAATTTCTTTTATGACAAGTATTTATATAGCACTATAATAATTTTGAGGAACCACTGAATGGCCTGTTATTACTAATTTTTTAACAGGTAATGGGTTAAAGAACATGTTATTAAATACAATTTTACTAAATTACGTTTTCAGATAAATATCTTAAATTATTTCTGCAGCATTAAAACACACTGTATACGTTAAGCAAAATTTGTTTACGCTATGAGTTTAATAGAAAAAATTACTAAATTTTTAATGACGCAATGGTCTTTTTTAAAAATTAATTTCGCCAAATTTCATCAACTAAACCTGCGGCGTTTTTCAGGGCAAAAATTGTTTATAAGTTTGAATTGTTTATAAGTTCGTCTACTGGATTTACAAAGTTTTCCATTTTTATTTTTGGTTCAAAGAGAAGAGATCCCAACTGCTGTGGATCCGGCAAAATATTGTAAAAAATGGTAGAGAACTACAAACTGAAATTTGAAGATTTGCAGTTCATTTCTCCATTTTATAAGAGGCTCAACACGGCGTAATCGTAACAAAGTGGCATTTCACATATGCTATTTAGAAGTAGTAGTATGTAAAAACCCTATTAATCAAATTTATTAAAACAAGAATCATGCATTAAAAGACTACCATGCGAAAATATTTATCTGCTGTATGGACCAATTTTGCATCACTGAAAAAGGAACAATTTTACATCACTGACAAAGGAGCAATTTTGTATTATTGAAAAGGAGCAATTTTGCATCACTGAAAAAGGAGCAATTTTGCGTCACTGTAAAAGAAGCAATTTTGCATCACTGAAAAAGGAGCAATTTTGCATCACTGAAAAAGGAGCAATTTTGCATCACTGAAAAAGGAGCAATTTTGCATCACTGAAAAAGAAAGTGTTCAATAAATTATTGTAAAAAATAGAGTAATACTTTAAAAATAGTTATGTTAAGAATATTTATAATAAGTTACTTGCGAAATTTGTATGGTAAAACTTCTATTTTTAGGACATAAATAGTTCTTGCTTGTCATGGAACAAGAAAAAAAGTCGCAAACTTCGTACTAGAGAAGTAAATTTTTCAAAAAAAATTACCTTTATAATTTCAGTATATTATTCATTTTCGCCTAAAAGATTTTAAATTGGTGCCGATACAAAGTCACTTTAGAAAAAAAATTAACCACATTTACTTCACGAAACCTTTATTTTAGTTCATACATTTGCTCGACGCGTAACATACTTTAAAATGATGTCACATACTTTATATTCGATGCTTCTTTGAGTGAAACGTTAACATACAGTTGACGTCTTTTTTCTTAAAAGTGACTGAAATTTTAAAGAGACAATTCATATTTCAGAAATACCTTTCAAAATGCTTCGCCAGTTACTGAAATTTACAGAAATTACCAAAAAGCTACTGAAATTTCAACAACACAATGCATATTTTAGAAATACTTTTCAAAATGTTTCGACAGTCACTGAAATTTAATGATATTGTAAAGAGTTACTGAGATTTCAAGGATACTATGCAAATTTCAGAAATATTTTTCAAAATATTTAACATGTTACTAAAATTTGCTGAAATAACAAAAAATTACTGAAATTTCAAAGGTACAATGTGCATTTTAGAAGTACTTTTCAAAGTTTTTGCCAGTTACTAAATTTACTGAAATTTCAACAATACAATGCACATTTTAGAAATATTTTTCAAATATTTCGCCAATTACTATTATTTACTGAAATTACGAAGAGTTACTGAAATTTTAACATTACAATGCACATTTTAGAGATAATTTTAAACATGTTCAGCCAATTACCAAAATTTACTGAAATTTCAACAATACAATGTACATTTTACAAATAATTTTCAAACTGTTTCGCAAGGTAACCTACTTTTTTGTAACAAAAAGAGATTTTACTCATGAACGTTCGGTAAAATGACGTATTGCGCGTTAGATTTGCTTTGTAACTTAATCCGAAAATAGCGATAGAATTTTATAAATGATAGGCAATTGCGTATCAAAATTTACCAACACTGAAAAGTAAATATTGACGATGCATTTAAAAAATGTTTCATTTCACGAGGAAAGGGGAAATTTCCTCGGCAAATTTTTGTAAAAAATTTAATTTATTTTTTTAAAAAAGAATCAGCCTATAAACTCTTTCACAGTAAACAGTAGCTCTTCCAGTAGGAATAAATTAAGAAATGTATTCTTTGTAACCGATTAAATGATGGTTCTATAATGAAGCATTTTACACATAGTTTACAAAAACATTAATTTTTTTATCACTAAACATACCAGCACTTTACCCGGCATGTTTAGTGCTAATTTTATTAATAAAAATAATTAGCTATTTCAACTTGAAATCAACAAAATATAGTTTTCATGCTTAAAATAGTTTAATTTTAATTTTCAGTTTACCATTTAAGTATCTAATTAAACACCATTAAATATCTAATCGTTATCCTCGTTACTATTGAAATATCAAATTATTATATCCAATTAATTTCTCTGATTTTTGTTAATAAATGGAATTAGCTGCATCAATCTGAAGTTAGCAATATATAGTTTCTATGCGTGAAATAGTTTATTTTGAGCTTTTACATTACCATTTTTTTTTGTCGTATACCTGTTTTAGGCTGTAGGGGTGCGATTGTTCCTGTTTTTCAGTGGCGCCATCTATGGCCAGGGATTTGACTTCTGCCGCGCCATTCACGCAACCACAACCCGTTTATAGGGCGGGACACATTCACACACAAAGGAAAAAGGACATATAGCACACAGAGGGAGAAAGAAACATACATGCCTTGCCCGGGATTCGAGCCCAGGACCTTTCTGATGCAAGGACAGTTCCCTGCCCCCTACACAGGCTGGTCGGCACGTTACCATTTAAATATCTAATAACGAGATGAAATCTATAGTCAACATTATTTACCAGCACAATTATCTAAAATTTATAGTATTTAAAATGCTAGAGGTAACTAAAAATAAAAGTTGCATTGACTTTGAGCATTGACTAAAAACATCGCTAAAGGCTCAAGATATACTATATAGTTAAGTAACTCCGCTTGAATAAAGTAATAAAACAAGTTAGAGAATACTATTAACATAGCTTTTATTGGTTAATAAAAAGGACAATAATCGTTACCAGCTTAAAATATATTTATCATACGAAATTTAAAAAAATTGTTTTGATACATGTAAAAGACTAACACAAAAATTGTAAGAGACGTGAACTTTGATTACACTCAACAAAATTGTATTTTTATATTTTTTTTCTCTATTTAACAATCGCTTTATATCTTAAAGAATTTATTCTAATTATTTCTTAGATCCCTCTAATTTTAGAAGCTTTAAGCTATTAATAAATCCTTGCAATTAAAAAAATATTTTATTTTAAAAGATACTTTATATTTAAATAAATACGTTAAAATTTATTAGGATTTAAATACAATTGTTTTGTATTTCCTTCTCTCCTGTTTTGTAGATAAAACTGAACTATTTCCATATAAAAGAGCTTTGAATACAAGAAAACTGGAAAGCTCGTGTAACTAGAAAATTTTCTGGAGACGTTATTTCTAGACAGTGGCTGCTATTTATGTCACTTTGCAGCTATCTAGACTTAAATTTTAATATTGTGCACCATAAAAACTAGGTGTTTTTTTACTCTATTCTCAACTATGTTTTCGAAGTTTGTACAAAGCAAATACAAAAAATTTATGCTTATAACGATTACAAAATCATTAGCTTTCCTCTATTGCAACTAAATTTTTTTAGTGAAATTTTTCCACATTTCTCTTCTTGACAACTGCACTATTGGAAAAATTTCGTTCTAAAATTATGGTAAAATAACCGGCAACAGTGTGTCTATCCGATTAAAATTAAAGTTTACGGTAAAAATCATATTTTACCTTTACGGTTTTGAAACAGTTTACATTTAATATGTTTATATGACCATGACTACAATGTTATATGGTTTTTAACCCGTTTATATACAATTTATGTTCATTTATACACAAAAAAACTAAATGTTTATTTGAACCACTTACAACTAGCATAGTTTCAAAACCATAAAAAAATTTAACTGACCATAGAAGCAAGGCAGATAATACCTTCCTGAGGCTCGAACCCTACTTTTGTCGGCCATGAGACTGACAGATTAGCCTTCTTGGCAATAATATATATACACAGTTGTAAGAAAATAAGTGGCTTCATTAGATGAGCTTCGATTGGTGCAATAAAATTCTGATTGTTTAACTGTATTAAGTGAAAGCAGTTAATAAACATTTTTTCTCACAGTTAACAGTTTGATTACCATCTTATTTATGGTTATTTGACTGCTTTGTTTTAATATGGTACATAAATAATTAATAAATAATTAATAAATTGTTATTTGACCATTTTTTCTGAGACATTTTAACATTGTAACTATTAAAATCAATATTCACGGTTATTTATGATGTCAAAAGATATTGCACTTCATTCCTTTGACTTCTTGGAAAAGTAGGATATGATTTGCAAACTTGTTGCTAAAAGATTACTGACGTAGGCATTTCTGTCTTTCGTAAACTGCGCAGTAATTCAGTCTGTAATTCAGTCTAGTAATTCAGTCTGCAATTTGTAGGCATAAGCTGTCTACCGTAGATATGTATCTCAAATCAAAATAATTGTTCAAAATGATAGAAATAAAATGTCTATAAAATTTTTCAGCCTTTTTACTTTTAACATTACATATGATATGTTTAACATTACACATTACAAAGGTACATTTAACATTACATAAGTTTTTAGCAATACTTCTGAGTATTTACTTGTGACGACAAGGCTATCTACACCGTAAATTTCATCTGCTACTCTGAATTGTCGTTATAAAAGACTTTTACTACAATTATCATTTCTAGAATAATTAAAAATAAAAAAAAATTGAAGCAGCAAAAATATTTATTTCATCTGAATAAAATGAAAACTTAAAATGATGGAAGTCATTCACTCCTATTGTAATTTCTTCAGTTAATCATCCTAATGTAAAACATTTTTAGTGTTATCATAAAAAAGGAAACTCTTTAATGGCAGATTTATACATTTTAGCTCTAAACTTAGTTCGTAAAGGCTGAAAATCATAAATTTAAAAATAACTTCGACTTATAAGCCGTGACTTCTCCAAGGTTACGAAACACGTAACAAGAATAAATATGTTAATTTATTTTTTGAGTGTTAATTTCCATGAGTGGTAGCGTACACTTTCTTCATGAAATTATTTAAGGGAAGAAAAGAGTACTTCAAGTAACTTTAATGTTTGCTTAATAATTCAACTAGCTTTTGAAACATACTTTTTATATTCTTTATTCAATTTAGAAACTTCAACATTAAAAGATTTTGATTAATGAGTTAATTACAAAAGAATAAAAATAATTTTAGTTTATCAATAAATGAAAAAAAAATTTAATTAAATTACTTTCGAAGCACAAAATCTTAAAGTGAAAAAAAGTGATAAAACTATATATTAGAAAAATAATTCTATTTTTATTTCAAACAAATACTACTTAAGTTGTACAATATTCTATTATAGTATTTTTTTTATTTTCAAAACTTAAAAATGATAAGAATTATATTTTACAAATGAAAATTTTTGTATACAAATCTTAGATTGCTAATAAATCAGAATTTTGTAAATTTTATTAATTTCCAGAGTACCGGGTGATATTTAAGAATTAATTGTAAAAATGAGTTTAGGTTATATTTATATATTAAAACTAAACAATCTCAAGAGTTATATTTTACAAATGAAAATTTCTGTTCATTACCTTTGTATACAAATCTTAGATTGCTAATAAATCAGAATTTTTTAAATTTTATTAATTTCCAGGGTACCGGGTCATATTTAAGAATAAATTGTAAAAATGAGTGTAGGTTATATTTATATGTGTTTATTTCCTTTTTTATTTTCCTTTATTTAATTATTTTTTTGGTACATGAGATATACAATAAGCATATAAAAACCCTTTATAAGATATTTTAAAGAAAATAATTTTCTGATATTATTGCAAATGTTGCAATTGAAAAGTGTTTTTGTTCATTTTGAATACATATATCGTACTTAAATTTATCTTGAAAAAGCCTTTTCAGCTATAAAAAGCAGGCAAGATTGGGTGGTTTTTCCTGATCAAAGTTGTTAAAATAAAACATGTCGCAGCACCTAGTCTCCATCTATCTCTAAGTTACCAATAAAATTTTTAGGGATATATATATTTTTTTACAGCAAATAAATAGGAGTTCGTATTTATTTGCAGTAAAAAGCAATTCTTTTAAAAAGACACAAATATTGGCGAAACAAGAGATATAGACATGGCGAGATATGATAAATTCTTTAAGGAAATAATTTCTCAGTCAACATTCTAGGGCTCTGTTATTAGGATCGCACGTTTAATACAACAGTTACATCATGAAAAAGCCACTCAGATTTGGGTTGTCCCGTATTTTATTTAGAGATTCTTAAAGGAAATGGGATGTAGGATTTTACTCATTGTAATCGATCGTTATCCATTAGAAAAAAATTAACCGTATTGATTCATTTTAACAGATAACGCTGCGTAGATTATAGGGAACACTTAGGAAATTCTTAATGAGTAAATTTTCAAGAACTGTTACCTTTTAACTTATATATTGACTTCTTATGACTCTTATGACTCTTTGTAAAAGACCGGTATCTGCATCTTTAAAAGTAATACGATAATCTGTTTTAAGCTGTGAATTGTAATAGAAAGACTCGTATGAGACATTGCATTCCGAAAAAATCTCAATATTTCAAATTGTTGATTCGAAAAACATATCTAAACTTGCTTAGAATGCTTATTAAAAAAAACTAAGTCAGCGCTTTGAAAGTCACCTTAAATCAAAAACAATTTTCAAGTCTGTCATCTATTAAATTACATTGCTCGTGTTATGCGGTTTTCTAACATCAAATTAAATATTGGATGAACTTCGTTGTTTATAATAATATAATTTATTTAAGTCCGAATTTGAACTAATAAGTAAAGGTTTTGCACATTTATTTACCGAGTCCTAAAAGAAATTTCAAATGTATGCTATTAATTTAATATTGACAGCTGTTTTTGTGGAATTTATTCGTATGTATATATATATATATATATATATATATATATATATATATATATATATATATATATATATATATATATATATTTAAATTTAATTTTTAACTTCGAATAAGATATCACTTTTATGAAATGTTGTTTTTTTTATGTTTTATATGAAAACAGATATATATTGGAAGTAAAATATTAGTAAAACTTGATAAAAAATAAATTTTATTGTACAAAACAACAATCAGTCTCATATTTAACCACAAAGTTATTAACGAAATTCTCGCTATTATTTAAATATGATATTCTACCAACAATTTCATATATTATTGAAAGATCGTGTTTGAATATCTTATTGTTTCTTTTTCTCACGTCACATCAAGCATAAATATAATATTGCTCAAGTGCATAACTTTCTAGAATAGAATATATATTAACTGACTGAGACAAAATAGAGACTTCATCCCTGTTTCTCTCAACTGTAGAAACCGTCATTTATTTTCTTGAGATTTGGTTAAGAATTTCTATTTAAAAAAATCAATGGATGTTACCTTTCAAAAATAAATTCTTGACAGTGATGTATCTAAGAAACTTTAATCTTATACAATAAACATATTTTATTTTTATCTTATATAAATCTTATAACCATATACTCAATAAATCAAATAGTATGTGCATTGTAGTTTTCAAGGAATATATTTCGTTTTTTCGTAACTACAAAATAAGAATGACAATTTGTGATTCGTTTTGCAAAAAGCTGATTTACTTTGGTTATTTGAAGAAAAATTGCAATAAACATACATCAGAATATAGAGTTCTTGTTTCAAGGATTTATAACAAAAACAATAACAGTACCTTATAATCAGTTCCGAAATTCTTACAGAAATATAATCTTATGCCATTGTGACAATGAAACATTGTCAACGATTAATAAGTGACAGCGAGACAGCTAACAGTAAGGAATTATTAAAAATAGAGCATGGCATTTTATTTTTTTAACAAGCGTTGAACAGCCGACCTAGTTTAGGACTATCAATGTTCAACTCCATAGCTTTATAATTTTGAATCCAAACCAGAAAACAGGGGAACTACTGGATCAAACATTGAAACAAACTAGCTTCTGTAAAGGACTCTGATGGAATTAACCAACTTTTGTGTTATATAAAGTGGAGAACCACGAAAACCATCCACGGTTAGCAGGGGATATGGGGATTCTAACACATCATCCGTCTACCATTGAGATATTTTACGTCAGCACTGTGATCGATGCAAGCTGGAAGCAGAATGCGTATCAACCAGTCACAGCAGGGATCCTAACCTGGGAAACCTCATTGGGAAACGAATGGACTATCTCCTGAGCAACGACAAAACATCGAGTTTTTGTTTGTTTTTTTGAGCAGGGCTGAGCAATCACATTTTTGGGTAATTTTCTCATTATGAAATCAAATTATATAATTCAAAGCCGCAAGATCAATTTCCCTATATTTTTTGAATTGAACACGAATACCATAATCACCACCAGGAAATTGATTATTGTATCAGAGTTTCAGTAACATTTAGGTGAAAAAAAAGTCATTGAATGGTACATATATACCACCAAATCAAGGGAAATCTTCTTCCCCTTATGCTGCTCTAAATATTAACTTATGCAGTATACTTTATGTATCAAGGATAAAAATCACAATTTTAATTTAAAAACTGTTTTTTGGACAAAAATGTTATGTTCGTAAAATTTGAGACAGCAGAAAACAGAGAGTCAGAATTAAGAAATCAAGTAACTAAAGAGATACTTTTTAAAAAAATTTCATTATTTTTTTTTAAAAAAGTATAATTTATTTAAAGAAATGAAGCTCAGTAGCAGCTCTGTCACTCATTTGATTATATTACAAGAATTCAGTACGAAACAAGTTCAAGTTTTATTTCCATTATTTCTAAAATATTCAAATGTAGTATTTTTGTGTGTTCTAAACTTATTTATAGTTCAGAAAGTTTACTTAGTTAGTCTAAAATGCCATTTTTTCTATTTTAAAATCAAAACGCTGTATTAAAATTATGTTCAGAGTGGAATATTAAAAAAAAATTCAAAAACATTACATTCCTATCAATGATTATAAATACATTCATAAATATGTTTCAGAATTACTATGTAACTTTTTATTTTAACTGAAAAATACCTTTTTTTATTCAGGCTTGAATCAATGTCAGATAATTTGATAAGTTTATGGTGATGCTACTTACTAACTGTGACAAAAATGAAAAAAAGTTAAGTTCAATACAGTGTTCTGGAAAATAATTTTTAATGACATTCTCAAATATTACTATTTATTGCACGAATTTTACAACTGTTTTTTAAACAAACAACAAGTAATTTATTGGCTTTTAGCCTGAAATACTTCTTGGGAAATTTTTGGAGTTTACATATATTTAGATTTATATATAGTATGCGTATAATCAATTTCAAGTTCTGATAATAATTTATTGGACAATATAATGCAGTTAATGACAATAGTGGGGAAGATATTTCTTATTAAAAACAGGCCAAAAAATTTTTCAAAATACATCAAGAAATTTTAATATTAGTTTCAAAAAATAAATGTTTTTATTCCTTTGAAAGCAGCATTTTTTTTCTAAAACTCTTCGTAACAGTTCCTTAGAAAACAGCAGCTCACTTAAAAGCCTTACTGAGACATTTACATGTGAATAGATGCAGATAAAAATTAGAAGGAAAAAAATATTAGTTACTTTAGATAGCTCTTTTACAAAACACTTGTCAAGTTCTTCTATCTTCGTAGTTAAGTGTGCAATCCCAGCTGTGCCTTAAATTTAAACGTTTAATAAAAAAGGAAATATTCAGATAAAATAGTTAATGAAACGTGCAACGCAATTTCACAACTCCTTTTTAAACTTAGTTTTCAGATTAATAAGTTTCGCTAAAGGTAGCATTATAATTTAATTTTTATTTTATTTTCTTGTATAGATAACTTTCTTTTTTTCATATTGTCACTAAAATTTTTTATACTCTTCAAAGAAAATATTAGTGAAACTCTGTTTTAATTTAATAAATTGATAGTTGTTTTAATGTAAAATATCAAGCGGAATACGCGAATAGAAAAACAGAATACATGTAACTTTGGATTTAGTGATCGGATTTCAACGTTTACACGAGAACTTACTGGAACTCGTTTATCAGGTGTTTAATTTAAAATTACAGAGAATTTGCATTTTACAGAAATAAGGTAAATATAATTATAAAATTACATCGGTGTTGTTAGACACTAAGATTTTTCGAGGCTGAAATCTCGGTGATTTTTATATTAAAAAGGAAATAAAACACTGAAGCGCAATTGAAGAAAGCGCAATCCGATGAGACACCCAGATTTAGGTCGGGGAATCGTACCCCAGTCAAAAATCAACTCGGCAGTGAAGAAGCGACCCACCATACCAGACGGGCTATTCCTTTATGAAATAAATAGCACTGTATTGAAATACTTTTAAGAAAAGTCCCTTCAGATATACGTATAGGAAAACCTGGTATTAATGAGGTCTGTTAATGGTCTGTTAATGAGGAGCTTCGCTGTACGTGTATGAACAAGAACTTGCTTTATTTAGCAGAGGTTTTTGTTTTTCTCTTCCGATTTCTTTTCAGAAATATTTTTACAGTGTACAAATATGCAATCTTAATATTTCGAGGCTCCAAAACTTAAAATATGTTGACAGTTATAATTTTTTGAACATGAACTTGCCTTATTTAGCTGAAATTTTTGTTTTTGTGCCAGGATTTTTTTCAAAAATATTTTTACGGTGAAAAAATATGCAATATATTTCGAGATTCTAACACTTAAAATATATTAATACTTTAACTATGCTTATGGTTATATGTGTTTGAACAAGAACTTGCTTTATTTAGCACAGATATTTGTTTTTCTCCTCCGATTTTTTTTTCCGAAATATTTTTATAATGTACAAATATGCAATCTTAATATTTTGAGGTTCTAAAACTTAAAATATGCTAGTAGTTATATGTTTTTGAACATGAACTTGCTTTATTTAGCTGAGATTTTTGTTTTTGTGACAGGATTTTTTTTAAAAATATTTTTACGGTGAACAAATATGCAAACTATTTCAAGATTCTAACACTTAAAATATATTAATACTTTAAGTATGCTAATGGTTATACGTGTTTGAACAACAACTTGTTTTTTAACAGAGATTTTTGCTTTTCTTTCTGGATTTTTCAGAAATATTTTTAAGGTATACTACTATACAATCTTAATATTTTGGGGCTCCAGCGCTTTAAATATGCTAATGAATTTGTATAAATTATATTTCAAGCTATGAAATCAGTCAAAAATATCTTTGCCGATGAGTAAAAAAAATTTTTGGGCAGATATTTAATTCTTGAGTTCTTGTTTTAATTCTTTTTTTTCTCAAAATATGGAAGATATGGTTTCAACAGTTCTCGACAATAAGTCTTAACAGGACTTTGCGCATGAATTCGGAATTTTGTACGGCAATCGAACTTGCAACTTCGCCTTTTTCACGATTGCCTTTTTCACGATTTCTAGCCTTGACAGTTGAAAACTTTCATGAAAGAACATAGTTTTGAGGCAGTTGAAAAAGTCAAGAGGCTTACAAATCACGAGATCAAAGTCAAAAACCGTACAAGTCAAAGTCTAGAAGCACCGAAGTTCTAAAGAATATTTCTGTAAAGGTCAACTATCACAACATCGATGAATGAAAATATAGCTTGGAGGGATTTTTAGACACAGAAGGAACCTATTTAAGACTTTTTTTAACTGATTGAATCAATCATTGATCGGGTCAATACACTGATCGAATCAATAAAAGTTTTTTTATGACTCAGTGACCTAACTTTTTCAGACAAACTAAGTACTTTCGTTTTTCTTACAAGAATTATCTGAAACTAAGAAAGCTTTTTCTTCGTGGCCAATATTTTATGTTATTTCTAACATTCAATGATAAATTACATTGTTTAATAGAAAGAACTGAGTAAAGTTGCAAAGTAAATATTTTTGTTAGTTTACTTTCGTTTGCTTTTTGAAAATTTACTATTAAACAGTTTTAAATTTTATTTAACATTTTTTCCTATAAAATAATAAAAAGATAAACCATAAAAACTTAACTTTAAATTTTCTTAAAAGAAACAAATAATGAAAAATTCTAGAGAAAAATTAACAAATTAATTTCTTTGATCAAAATTAAAGAATAAAATTTTTCAATATTGATGCATAGGGGAGAGTGGGGTCAATTGTAACAGGGTACGATTATAACAGAGCAAAAATTTCGAGTTTCGGGTTCTAGATTTGGTTCCTAGGTGGCGCACAAGGTGTATTTAATAAATCTACATGCACACCCCTGCTGGCAATCATTTTTATATACTTTTGAAAGAGTTACATCACAAAAGATATTTTCACGCTACGAAAGTACTTTTTTTGGAATTAGAATATTATATTGTAACAAAGTAATTTTGTTTAAACAAATAAAAATTATTAACCGAATATGTAAGTGGACACCTTAATTAACATTTCAAAAAAAAGATTAATTTTGTTAATTAACTATCATTGTTTTTAACAAAAGAAGCTGAAATGGCGCCTTGAGGACGATTGTAACAATAAGTAAAGGGACGATTGTAACAGCTGAAAATAAATAATCTTATGTTTACAAACCATTACTTAACTCTTTAAGAACCACCAATAGTTTCTTATATCATTTATATTATGTTGCACGTGCATTATTTTATTTTTCACCTTTCACAGCATAAATTAAAATTTTTAACCCCTTAAAGTTAAAAGTTTAACCCTTTAGGTCTCTGCTCATTATTATTTTTACTCCTAAAATATCACTACTATTTTGATCAATAAAAAAATGAATCACAACTATGATAATATGCATAATTAACTATGTTATAGTTGAATTTATGAACTGCTACAATTGACCCCGTACATGGGGACAATTGTAACAAGTGCACGACTGTCAAAAATTTTTAATAACTAATATAATAACATTTAAAATAAGGTATTTATTTCTTTTCTAGTAGAGGATAGTCTACTTTACTCGTCTGTCAATTTATACTAATAATAATTTGGATTTTTTGTTAGTTAAAAATAGTTAAGTAAAAAATGTTACAATTGACCCCACTCTCCCTTACTTTGGTTAAATTAAAGGTTCAAGGCATCTATTTTCTTTTAGTTTTAACTGCTTGAAAGATTTCTCATAAGACACTTATGATAACATTTAATATTCACATAATTACTATACAAAAAATTTAAAGCAAAGATACACGCGTGATTTAAAAAATATTCAAAAATGTGTTTAGATCCTCTTAAAACCTTAATACTTTACAACAAATACATTGTTAAATTAATAACAATATATACTAGTATTTACTAGTTCTTCTTCTTAACTAGCAAAGAAGGATAAAAATCTTTTCGGGAACAAGTTAAGACCCTTAAGAAATTGCTTAGCTGCTTAATGTTACAGAGAAAAACTTTCTATTAAATAGAAGAGATGACTTTTAAGAAGAAGAAAAAAATCTCACTGTCTAAACACTGGAATAATGATGATGGATGATAAAATATACCTCGAGCAAAAGTACGAAAAACAAAGCATAAATTGATTTTCACACATTTTTCGCTGTTATACTTTTCCTTTATATTAAAACTTAAAATCTTAGTTTTTTTCACAGTATGTAAAGATCACATACAAAAAACGTTTTGACATACTAAGAAATTTCATTTTTAAAACTAGCTTGTTTGTGACAAAGTAAATAAATCTTTGAAGTTCGTTTTAAGAAATGGGGTGAATTTAAAAGCTAAGATATTCTTTTCAAAACGGTTCAACTTGCAAATCATCTGATGGTTTTTGGCAAAGTGTAAAGTCTTCTAATTATTTGTGTGGAAAAGGAAACGATACTTAAAATTAAATTTGTTTTTAATCTAATGATCAGATTTTCATTACTGTAAAACCGCTGGAGTAATACTTGTACGAATTTTGTTGTAGAAAAATTCTAATAATTGCTTGAATGATTATATAATTTATTTCATCTAAATATTGAATCGATGGCTCATACACATTTTTAAGGGTGAAGTTCAATCTTAACACCGATAATTGACGCAGCCTACAACAAGATTAGTTGTTTTTATTCTAGTTATGATTGACAGTTGATCCAAAGATGTACTGTCATTTTTCAGTGCCTAATAAAGTAAGGAATATAAATTATTTAGATTATATTTGTGCTAAAATAGTGATAAAATCGAAAACAAAAGACTGTGTTGGTTGGTTGGTTCTAATGCCACTTGCCACACGGGCAAGCCTACTTGGAGAAACCGAGCAAAATTAAGGCTATTCTTGTTTTTCAGTGGCGCCATCTATGGCCAAGAATTCGACTCCTGCCACATCATACGTCACACCTGTTTATAAGGCGGACCCATTCGTACATCCATTCATTCATTCACAGATCGTAATTTTGACCTGAATCAGAGAACGATCAATCTCCTAACCAGTACACCCAGAGGTATTGATTTGTTATGGGAACATGGAGGACTTTGCGACTGGACAGAAGTTGAACGTGCATCAGTCTCCAACTACACGGGGAGTCTTCGGACGGCAGGGTTCGAACCCACGAACTCTCGGACATGGTCCCAGTGCCCTACCGACCAGGCTATCCCGGCCCCAAAATACGGTAGCTACACATAATGAGTTTACTAAATTATCAACATTATTTCTGAAAATATGAAGTTTTTTAATTTTCGATCCATGGTGACGGACATTGAAGCCTAACTAGGCTTAGCTATTAAATCCAGTATCACCAGAAGAAAAAATTCCAAAATCATTGCCGATTATTTGTCAAGTACTTTCAATCTTCTTGTCAAATTGAGTTGGTAAACAGATTGTAACCTATTTAACACCAATTAAGCTACAGTTCTTTTACAGATCAAACAAGAATATTGATTTTGGTAGAATATTTACCGATTTGGTCGAATATTATGAGATGCATTAAAACTTTTTACAGCGCACTTATTGCTTTGTAAAAAATTTTAGTGTATGGTTGCCACCAGTTTTGGTGGCGAGGTAAACTAAATGCATTTTTAGTAATAGAACTGTAGTTATAGAGCGAAAAATATATAAAATTAACGAAATAATAATTGTTTGATATAGTTAGTGCAAATGCATTGCTAAAAATGTGCTTGTTTTGTAAATGATTTTTTTTTTTTTTGCAATGAAGAAATAAATTGATTATAATTCTCATGAAAATATGTGTTGTCAGTAAACAAGCAAACAAAGCATGAATAAATAAATAAGCAACTTTATAACAGTTAAAAAGTAAATAAAGATGCGATACATTATATTTTTCATATTAAATATTTATTTAATCTTTATCATATTTTTATAAGAAATACTTTAACAAAAATTTCACTTAAAAATTATCTCTTGAAATATGGTACAAAAAAAACAAAAACAATTAAGGAATTAACCATTTTTTCAAATTATATCATGATAACAATTTTATTTTCATTTTAATCAAAAAAACAAAAGTACACACTTTCATCTGTCTTTAACTACTTTTAAATCTCACTTTTCTCATTTCTACCTTAATTAACCTATAAAGAAAACAAGTTATTTGCAACGAATTTTTATATTTTAAACATAAATGTTTTTATATTTGTTCATAAAAATTGTAAGACTTTGAGGATTAATAATTATCTTTAAGTAGTCTTGAATAGAAATTTCTTATTTAAATAATTGTAAATTCAAGTAATTGTAAGGAATAATTTGTTTCACTTTTCTTTTCATTTTGTGTTCGCGAATTAAATTGGTTTAAAAAAAAGCATATAAGCGCAAGTTACAAAAAAGAGCACACTAGCTAAAATAAAATTCAACTATTAAAACGTATTTAGACAAAATCCGTTATAATTCAGTCTTCCCTTGAAATAAGTAGTCTTGAATAGAAGTTTCTTATTCAAACCCTATTTTAATTCAAATAATTGTAGGGAATATTTTGGTTCATTATTCTTTTCATTTTGTGTTCACGAATTAAATTGGTTAAAAAAACATATAAACGCAAGTTGCAAAAAAAGCACACTATCTAAATTAAAATTCAACTATTTAAACGTATTTAAGCAAATCCCGTTATATTTCAGTGTTCCCTTAAAATAAGTAGTCTTGAATAGAAGTTTCTTATTTAAACCCTATTTTAATTCCAATAAGTGTTTTAATTCCAATAAGTGTAAGGAATATTTTGTTTCATTTTTCTTTTCATTTTGTGCTCACGAATTAAATTGGTTAAAAAAAAGCATATAAGCGCAAGTTACAAAAAAGAGCACACTATCTAAATTAAAATTCAACTATTAAAACGTATTTAAGCAAAACCCGTTATATTTCAGTGCTCCCTTGAAATAAGTAGTCTTGAATAGAAGTTTCTTATTTAAACCCTATTTTAATTCAAATAATTTAAGGAATATTTTGTTTCATTTTTCTTTTCATTTTGTGTTCACGAATTAAATTGGTTTAAAAAAAAATAAACGCAAGCTACAAAAAAAACACACTATCTAAATTAAAATTCAACTATTAAAACGTATTTAAGCAAAACCCGTTATATTTCAGTGTTCCCTTGAAATAAGTAGTCTTGAATATACGTTTCTTATTTAAACCCTATTTTAATTCAAATAATTGTAGGGAATATTTTGTTTCATTTTTCTTTTCATTTTGTGCTCACGAATTAAATTGGTTAAAAAAAAGCATATAAGCGCAAGTTACAAAAAAGAGCACACTAGCTAAAATAAAATTCAACTATTAAAACGTATTCAGAAAAAACCCGTTATAATTCAGTGTTCCCTAGATAACAATTTCATGCGCAAAACACATCTCATAATGCTTATCTATTAAATAAATAATCCGCCATTATTAATAAAAGTGGAAGTACGCAATAGGAACTAAGAGTAATTTAGTAATGCATCACGTCATCTTGTTTGTGGGTTCTAACTATTCCTAACACCACATTTTTCCGAAACTATAAATTACTGTGTAAATATTTCTGCTGTTATAGAGTAGTATTAGAATTGACATCGTATATTTACTTAGATAGAGTAAAGCTTTTGTACAAACATGTAGCGATCAGTGAAAAATAAAGAAAATTGACAGAAAAATTGCTATGCTTGTTATTTACACTAATGAACTTATCATCTTTACTTAGATAGAGTGAAGCTTTTGTAAAAAAATGTAGCGCTCAGTGAAAAATAAAGAAAATCGACAGAAAAATTGCTATGTTTGTTATTTGTACTAATGAATTTATCATTTGTTGATGACTGAAGCTGGATTAAGATCATAAGCGATAGTAAAATAAGATTTATATATTTTTTTAAGAAATATATTTGAATTATCGAAAACCGCGTCATTTAAATATCAATAAACAAACTGTGCTTCGCTGAATTTTTTAAACAGTAATGAAATCTGACCAAGTTTCATTGTTATTAACTTCTAAAAAATGAGGAAAACAAACAAGAAAACTTTTACATGATGCATTTGCAAAAAGGAACTTGGGTAGTCACAAATGTGGAATCATGAAAATTATAAATTGGAGCATAACATAGATTAAACTAGAACTAGTTGAACTAGAATTGATGAGAATTTTGATACACGTCAGAAAATATGCATGATATTATGATTCAGATTGTTTTAATACTTCACACAATGTTAAAAAAGTGGGAGGGGGTAAAATTAATCTGAATATGGGGAATGAAATCTGACTAAAGCTTGCAAGCATCAGCTTTTAAGAAATAATAACTAAACAAGACGTTTCATTTGCATGATTAACTCTAAAACGGAACCCTCCAAACACGTATGCATTCAGTAACGTTATAATATAGAATCAGGGTAAAATGCATTTCTACATGCTATGGAGAATGCATTTCACCCTGATTTGCCTCTCTCGGTCACTGCTATGTTTCTTGTTTTATTTTTAATCTATATTTTCCTGTTTCTCTCTCGACTATCGCAATCTTTCTAGTTTTGTTTTTCATCTTTTTTGTTCCTTTTTTGTTGTCAACTTAACGTTTTGTTTCAGATTACGTTGGCTTCCCTCATTTACGTCCGGCAAGTCTTGAGACTAGGTGTCTATTTTTTAGCGTTGAAACATATTGACTTTTTTATGATCTTTACATTTTTTGGAAAATAATGAAGCTTTGATCAAGTGTGTCAGTTTCTTGAGATTATTTTTTAAATGCTTAAGTTACCTAATTTTTTCGTGATTTAACTAAAAGGAGAAATCAACCAAAACACGCGAATATTCGACAGCGATTAATATTCATGATATAGAGGAATATGCATATTCGACAACGATAAACAATAAATTCGATAAATTTAAACTTAACATAGATAAAATGCACGGCAAATTTAACGCGGGGGTAATTTTCATCATATTTATAGTAACTTTTCATAATATTACGACACTCAACGTTTCAATCTTTCTTATCAAGAGTGTTCTTTCTTTCCTGAATATCAATTTCTTGTGTGTGACATATCTTTTACACTCAGATATAAAACTTACATTTCGGGTAATTCAGCAATCCTAAAGGAGTATGTATATCATTATTTTTGATAATCATTTCAGCTCGAATTCACGTGAATTTTTTCGAGACGTAAACTTTCAGTAATTTGACGAAAATTCATCACCCATCTCTGTATGTTTGGGGATTTTACTAATATACTTTATTCGATTTTAAAACCGAAACCGTGACATTTCAGTAATTTAGCGAAACTGCATCATTCGCATGCTATCGCGGTTCATTTAGGGAGTTAACCTATGCTTGTTAAATAGATATTTTTACGGATTTCTTGAACTTTTATAGGGAGATAGTAAATAGTCATCATTTAATAGCATTTTGATATTCTCGTAAATATGCGAGTTCCATAAATATCAAGTTTCATTTCAATTGAATAAAGAATTCATTTCTCCATTAAATAAATTGAGTTTCCAATTAAGGTGTAATATTAATTTTGAAATCAAGAACAAATTATTTAAAAAATTGAATATAGAAGGGAAATTTTCAAAAAATATCAACTTTCCTTTTGATTGAATAAAGAGTTAATTTCTCCAATTAATGAATTTAGTTTCCAATTTAGGTGCAACATTAATATCAAAATTAAAAAAGTAGATCATTTAAAATAATTGAATTTCGAGTTGAAATTTTCCATAAATATCACCTTTCATCTCAATTTAATTCGAAATTGATTTATCCATTTAATAACCTAAATTTCGAATTAGTATGTAATATTGATTTCAAAGTCAAAACCAGATTATTTAAAAATCAATCACAAGTATTTTACACCATAATTCAGGGTGGAAAAGTGTGATGAAAGAAGAACTATTAAAGAGCTTAAATCATTCAATCTTTAATCATCTTTATACAGAATTGAATATAATGATAAAAAACGTTAAATTTCGAAATCAATAGCTAGTATTTCACACCCTAATTCAGAAAAACGACCTCATTCTGTTCAAAGGGAAAATAAAATTAAATTATGTGAATCAACAATCTTCTTTATACGAATTTGAAAATAATAATCAAATTCCTAACTGATTTAACGAAAAATGGCCATATTCAGAATTTTTATTAGATATTGATATTTTTTTCAATTGATATTTTTTATTCGATGACATCATAAACATCATTGTATTTATTAGTCAATAATCTATCCTATTTTTGCAATTTTTCATCAAATGTAGCACTCTTATTTTAATGACCTTTAATATTGGCCTATAATCATTTAATAGTCCTATAATGTTGTTGATTTACAGACGAATTTTATTTTTATTTTTATTCGATGACATCATAAACATCATTGTATTTATTGGTCAATAATCTATCCTATTTTTGCAGTTTTTCATTCAATGTAGCTCTCTTATCCTAATGGCCTTTAATATTGGCCTATAATAATTTAATAGTCCTATAATGTTGTTGATTTACAGACGAATTTTGTTTTAATTTTTATTCGATGACATCATAAACATCATTGTATTTATTGGTCAATAATCTATCCTATTTTTGAAGTTTTTCATCAAATGTAGCACTCTTAGTTTAATGGCCTTTAATATTGGCCCATAATCATTTAATAGTCCTATAATGTTGTTGATTTACAGACGATTTTTATTTTGATTTTTATTCGATGACATCATAAACATCATTGTATTTATTGGTCAATAATCTATCCTATTTTTGAAGTTTTTCATCAAATCTAGCACTCTAATTTTAATGGCCTTTAATATTGGCCTATAATCATTTAATAGTGCTATAATGTTGTTGATTTACAGAAGAGTTTGGAAAGAAAAATATTTTAGCTGACGGTATTTCATGGACAAATTTTCTTATGATACAATATTCCTTGTGATGCAATATTCAGCATAAAGAAATACACATTGTGAATGATTTATCAGATTTCATTTTAATATCTAACAAGCTTGTCACTTTTTGGTCTTACACATTTTTCAATACAGAAACAGCGGATATTACATTTTTGTACTATTGCAATATTTCGTTACCTATGACTTCTAAAATTATTATATAAATTTAATGAAATTTTGTTACATTTATTTATTTATATGCAAATATATTTAGTAAAAAATTCAGAGTTTTGCACTTTTTGTTTGTAATTTTATCCTTAAAGCCCAAAACTACGTATCTGTTACATTTTTGCAGTATTTTTAACATTTTGTCTCGTTTTTTGTACCTATGTATTATGAAAATTACAAATATAAAGTGACTGGAATAGCCTGGTTGTTAGGGCGTTGGTTCCATGTCCAAGATTTCGTGAGTTTGATTCCCGCTGGCCGAAGGCTCCCCGTGTGACTGGTGCATGTTAAATCCGTCGAGTCACAAAGCTCCCCATGTTCCCATAACAAATCATACCTCTGGTGGTATTCAATTGGAGATTGATCGTTCTCTGGTTGAGATCAAAATTACGATCTGTGGATGAAGGAATGGGTTCGCCCTATAAAAGGGCAGTGACGTGTGTGCAGCTGAATTTGTATTCTTGACCAAAGATGACGCCACTGAAAAACAAGAAATGCACCGTCTGGCTTATATTCGATTGGTTTCTTCAAGCAGGCTTGGGAAGTGGCATTAAAAGCAACACAAATATAAAGTAAAGTATTCCTGCTGATTGGTTGTCTGCCAAAACGAAAATGGAAATTTAAGCTTTCTACTTTCATCTCTAACATCATGATAGTAACAATGTGCTTCGTGTTGCGCATCAGTCGCCTTTGCATTATAGACTTACCGATACTTAATAGATATGAAACTAAATGTACAGTACGCAAAATAAAAAATGGACCACCCTGAATAACTTTTTATTAAATAATTGGATCTTAAAGCAATACTCAATCCTAATAGTTCGAAGGGGGGACCTCGTTGATGCTAATTATTTAGTGCAGAAGGTATCTTAAGTCGCGAAATAAGACCCGAAACCTACTTTCTCTGATTAAACATACCCTTTTTTTCAACGGATTTGGATATCTGACTCACAAAATATTCGGGGTAGCCGCAATCCGGGAAATACGGCCTCCATAGTTTTTACCCCTTATCGTTAATTTTACTTTTTGCACACGACTGTAAAATTTTGTTTCCATAGATAATTGCGTGTAAAATATAACTTTTAGTAAATGTTTAGTATTTTATTTAATAACGGTAAAAAATTTTTGAATTGCAAGGAACATAACTTTATACATCATTTCAAGGAATGCAATTTTAAATGGCAAAATAAAAATTTGTGCAAATTCGGTTGCATGGTTCCTGTGAAATCAAATTGTGAAAAAACTTTATTTTTATAATTGTTAATAATATTATTGCTACTATTAATTACATACAGTTATTAACGTAATATCATGTATTATTATATCATTAATATACACTGCATATAATTATTAATAATTATAATTAATTATATGCAGTCATTAATATAGCATATAAAATTGCATATAGCATATAGCATATAAAATTTATGTTATACATGCATGTAAGTTCCTTAATATTTTTTTATTCAAATCAAGAGCGTAAGTCTGATCAATACACGATATTGATTGCCTAAATTCGTTTCCTATTTATGCAACTCTAACAATTAAATCTATAACAAAAAGTATTTATTTCAATAAAAAATATATATTTATGTTGCAATATTTTATTGACTATTCTCTAAGCCTAAAACCCTTTTGATATTCCGTAATACAAATATTTATAATTTCTGTATGATAATATGCACATTAGAGTCAATAAAGTTATTTTTACGCTACAATATAAAGTAACAATCATTAAGTTAGGATGCACATATACACTAATTTTTAAAAAAATATCAGTTTGTTTATCAAATATACGCGTAGTACAGAATATTAACACAAGTTTGAATTAGACTTAACAGAACCAAAGCTTAATAAATGACTCATTATAAAATTATTTAAAACAGTTTACAGAGACTAAAAAACTAAAATTTGTTGTTGGTGTTGTTGTTTCTAATGCTACTTGCCACACGGACAAGCCTACTTGGTGAAACCGAGTAAATTTAAGGCAAAGTGTGCGTTTCTTGTTTTTCAGTGGCGCCATCTATGACCAAGAATTCGCATGAAAATTTAAATATCCTTATAACTAAATACATATATATTTTGCGGCAAATTTTTGTTTCTGTAAATGTATAGCAGCTTTGAAGTAAACCACAAACTCTTGCCAACTTACATTCAAATGTAAGCAAATCTAGAGACGATATTTAAAGCGTGCCAACATTGGTGTTTTCGGAAGTAAACATATTTAACGTATGGTATGAAAGGGCGTGAACTTGGTGTAAACTTTTACGATTATGAGTGTTTTAGAATTATTTACACCCTTTAAATTGTATATGAGTGTTCGATTTTGTGTTAAACTTGAAAAAAGTGTTTCTTCACAAAATTACTTAGGCTTGGTTAGTAGAAAGTTCAGAGAAATTTTGATCTTGAATAATGCAACATCACAGTTTTTTCAGTGTGATAAAAAAACAGTTTTTTTTAAGGGGCTTTTTATGGAAATTGAATTCATTTTATAATAAATAAATAAATTAACTAAATAATATATTGCTGCCTCTTGTTTCTCTTTTTTTTAAATCAACTTAATTAAATTGGAATAAAAATAGCTCTCGACATTCCATTGTCAATGAAATATAAATTAATACTACAAAAATTTCCGTAAAGTCCAAAAATTTTAAAACGCTTGCTAACAATACCACGTTTAAATAATTTATTTTTCTTTCTTTTTTTAAAAATTTCTTTAATGAAATTCTTTATTTGCAAGCAAAGAAATGTGTAAACAAAAGAAATGCACAAAAAAAAGAATTTTCTGAAATAAATTCGATTAAAAAATATTTTAGCCACAGTAATCTTAAGAGAATTAATTGTATTAAAAATAAATTCTTTCATTTAGTTTTAATTAGTTTTTTCATAAAATTCCTCTTGACAATCAAAGAACAGCTGAAATATTTATTTACTTAACAGTTATAAGAGAAGCATTTAATTTAATTATAATCCAGAAGGAATTAACCGCATATTTATTTAAATTAAAGGATTGTAAAATTTTACTGTGATTTGTTCATTTATTATTGGTTTTTTCGATTTCACAAACTAAGAACTATATTAAAAATACATGAATGAATTCTTTATTTGAAGTTTTGAAATTAAATAAAATTATGAGTTCATCGTAATTTTAAAAAGAAGACCAGAAAAGAATGACAATAGTTAGTATAGCATCTTTCTTAATGGAAAATAGAATGCTGTCCTTTATAGTAAATCTTTACCAGCTAGATTCCAGATTTTAGTAACATAAAAAACCTAAAAATTCCTTTAAAAATAGCAAGAAATTCCTCTAAAAATAGCAAAAATTTCTCTAAGAACACGAAAACTGTCCTTATAATGAAAAAATCTCCTGCAATTAAACAAGAATTTCAGTTAGAAATATTATTTCTTTCTCAAGAATTCATGTAACATGTATTTATTTTAAAAACGAAAATGCAAAAAAAAAAAATTGAGATGTAATCTTTATTAAATTTCAAAATTAATGTTGAATACAAAAGTAACAAAAGACAATTAATTCATTAATTGACAATAAACGTCTTTTTTTCTTTTATGCTTTCTTAAATTTTATTCAGAAGTACGGTATAGCATTCATTAATGTAGATTTTTCTCAGTGTAAATTCATCTGACAAAACATTACCAGTGCATCTTTCTAAAAACTGACATTAAATAAAAATTATTTAGCTTTTCTACAATGCAAAAAATTCTGGATAAAATTACGGTATTAACCACCTGCACTGACGGTGCATCATTCGTGAAATATTATACCGTAACTTATACAGTAATATTAAATTAATTAGAGTGATTCAGTGATTTTACAATACTGTAAAAATTAAGATATATTCTTTGTTCCGTAACATGTTCTGGTTAAAATGGATTCTGGAAACATGTTCTGGTAACATGATCGGTAAAAAATACCATCACCTGAGCACCAGTACTTTTTACTGTAATTTGCTCTGAAATTTGTAGCAGATAATAATGCACAGTGTAGAGCAATATTTATAAACACGAAATTCTCTCACAATTCTTTACAAAATGATGATTCTTCCTTGACTCTTATTTAAAAGCTCCTATGTATTTAACCAATACTCAAAATACCCAGTAAAACTCAAAAATTCGCAAGAATGCAAAATAAAAATCTGAAAATTTTGAGACATGCCATAAGAAATCTACGAAAAGGTTCACAATGTGCGAATCCGAAAAGACAAAAAAGTCCGAAAAGGCAAAAAATAAAAATTTTATCAAATTTTAAGTATTACTTATCACGTTGAAAGAGAGGGAGTTTTTAATTGGAATGCAAGATACACATAGTACTATGTATAGTATTATAGCATTATATGGCACATATCAGTTTACTGAGGAAAAAAGTTCACAATGGAAAAAGATTCCACTTAAAGTGGTCTACAATAAAAAAGAATAATGAAAAAAAAATATGAAGAATAGTGCAATGAAAAAGAAAAAAATAAAGAAGAAATATAATATTTTAGCTAGAAAATTTTTG
The DNA here is from genome assembly GCF_982258835.1 of Parasteatoda tepidariorum. Classification (NCBI taxonomy): domain Eukaryota; kingdom Metazoa; phylum Arthropoda; class Arachnida; order Araneae; family Theridiidae; genus Parasteatoda; species Parasteatoda tepidariorum. The sequence continues at coordinate 45,494,257 of NC_141766.1, forward strand.
GCATATATTTATACTAGACTTGTAATAATATTTATACAGCTGAGTACAGTTTTTATAGAATACTTTTTGACATTTTTAACAAAACAGTAATGAATTATAGAAGTATTTTTACCTCTATGTTGCTTTGGATGCAAAAATGTTTAACGTTTTGCCTGTTAAGTTTACCAGACTTCTCCTGTATCTGAAAAAAGAAATTGTACGAAATATCCATCCTATTTAATTCAGTATGTGGCTTTTTAGTTGTAAATTTAATACTATTTATAGTAAAACAACAATTTTCAGGAAAGATTATGAAAATATAAAATGGATAAAGGAAAGTGTAATACACATTTTAAGTAACTTAATTAACTTGAATTACTTGATTATTAAGTAATTTATCAACGGAAATATGCTTAATATATATTTAACAGACTTCTTTAATGCATCAAAAATTACGTTATAGAGGACAAAAGTGAAATTTTGATAATTCAAACAGTAATATTTGTGCAAAGTAAAAGAATATAAAACTTTAATAGCTTACGTTTAGTTATTAAAGTAGTGTTAAGACTACCTTTTCTAAGCTAATTTTGAAGAAAATATCATTTTTCTTCGTTTCATATATATCAAATGAAACCATAGGCTTTTCACTTTCAAAAACCGTTTCAATATTGTTTCTGGGTCAAATAGAACAGAATTTGTAGTGTTAAAAAACATTTTAATTAGATATTAAATTAATAACTGTTAACTGGAATAGCCTGGTAGGCAGGGTGCTGGACTCCCCATACGAAGACTTCTCATGTAGTAAATGGTGACTGGTGCACTTTAAATCTATCGGGTCACAAAGTCCTCCATGTTCCCATAACAAATTATATTTCTAGGATCACTGAATCAGAGATTGATCGTTCTCTTGTTCAGGTCAAAATTACGATCTGTGGATGAATGAAAGAATATATGAATGGATGTATGAATGGGTCAGTCCTATAAACGGGTGTGACGTATGGGTGTGACGGAATTCGAACTCTTTACCACAGAAAACGCCACTAGTAAACTGGTATAATTGTACCCCTTGCTCATGGCAGCAACAACAATTAATAACTGTGTCAACAATTAATAACTTTTTTCTCAAAACTAAATTTTCGGCATATTTCCCTTATTCTAAAAGCAATATTTCACAATATTTTGGGTCAAAATACTTGAAATTTCGCATGACTGTTTTCTATTCATATATTTAAAGTACAAACTATGTTATTTAGTTAATTTAGAAATAATATAAATTTTTAGCCTTTTTTACCAAATAAATTTCTATTTTTGCTATAAAATATCTAAATATTGATATTCTATCCCATACGTAGTTTTTTCTCCCTAAGTTACATTTTCATCAGAATTATAAATCAAGAATAATGAAAAATGATAAATCTTTATAAAGTTGACGTAATTTCCTAAAGGGTTAAATTTTTGGGCATTTTTGAGCAGTTTTACTCCTTATTTTCTTTGAAAAAATTTTTTTCATTTTTTTTCCTGTATTCACACAACGTTTTAGTGTATAATGCACACATAAATCTAAATAAAAATATATAAAGTAAAACTTTAAATTTTTTCCTCATAAGGTATTCAGGAACATTAAAAAAGAAAAATTTCCTGTAAGAAAAATAAATTGAATAAAAACAAAGGACACACATATATCCTTCCAATTTGAAAGTGATTTTTAACAATTACTTTTATAAAGGATATTGATAAAACACTAATTATCTTAGTAATATAATTTCAATGATAAATAAACGAAATAATTTTATTCCTGCACTTTACTTTTTTGTGACTTGAATAACCAAAATTTAAAATGCCCTAAAAAAATTTCACTTCTAGATTGCGATAAATAACGGGCAAAAAGTATTCCATTCACTGAAATTAACAATAAATTTATATTTGTAAAGTTAACTGGCCATAAAAGTCTGCCAAATACAGGTCTGCTCGTAAATTTCTTTGCATAAATACAACGAAGAGTCATTACATTATTACCACCCTGATAATAACATGTAGGGCCACCATTAGCTCTCAAAACTGCTAGCACCCGCCGTGGCATTGATTTCGCAATGTGCTGATAGGTAGTCTGAGGTATCTGGTACCAAGCGCTCACCAACTGGTCCTACAATTCCCTCCCATTGCGAGGGGGTAGCGTGGCAGCACGAATTTGGTTTTCCAACTAGGACCACAAATACTCAATTGGATTAAGGTCAGGTGAATTTGGGGGTCAAGACATGACTTGAAAGTCACTGGAATGTTCCTCGAACCAATCCATGACGATTCGACCCTTATGACATGGTGCATTATCCTGTTGGTAAACACCATCTCCCGCAGGAAAAACTGTTGCCATGAATGGGTGAACCTGGTTTGCAACTATGTTCAAGTAGCTTACAGACGTCGGGGATTGTTCTATGAGGATTATGGGTCCTCATGTGCCCCATAAAACCATTGTTCCTGGGCGAGAAGCCATGAAAACCTGGACGAGCCCATTGTTATAGATGGAGGGTGGTCATAATGTAATGGCTCTTCGGTGTATATTGTCAATTGGCCACTGAGCCAATTGACCACTGAAATTAGCGTTATGCGGAAAATATCTTATCGTTGTTTTATTCCATTTTATAAGTGATATTAATCCTTTGGCGCAAATGAGACATCGATGAGCCTTTTATACATATTCTTTCTGACGCTCTAATTACAAGAATATTTAATATTTTTTAATTATAAAAAACAGACTAATAGTTTCTAAAAAGGATATCTGTTAGAAGTAGTTTAATTGTTTTTTTCATTCATATTAAAAAAGTATCAATGATTGATTTAATGATGACATTTCAATGATCAACTTATGTTTCTCTTAGATAAAAATAACCACAAATGAATTCAAATTTGAAAAATTACTGTTTGGAAGTGAATTATGTATGTAAAATTTTAACTTAAACGATGGTGTTTGATGCAGTATTTCAGAATCCAAAAATTATTAAAATTATTTTCATATTAAAATTATTATTTCATTAAAATTATTAAAATTGCTATTATTATATTAAAATTATTAATATATTAAAACTATTATTACATTAAAATTGTTAAAATTGTTATTATTATATTAAAATTATTAAAATTATTATTATTATATTAAAATTATTATTATTATATTAAAATTATTATTATTATTATATTAAAATTATTATAATTATTAATATTATTATTATTAGCATTATTATTATTATATTAAAATTATTATAATTATTAATATTATTATTATTGTTAAAATTACTAATATAATATTTCGCTCTTATTTAGACTAAATTATAACAAATAATGAAAACAGTGTGAAAATATCTTTAACGACAATTCTGCATCAAAGGATTAAAGAAAAAGCATTAATTTTATAACCGATAATGATAAATTTCTAATTTCATTAACAATTTTTTGATATTGAAAAAAATTGAGCAGTGATTTCATTCAGGTTTCCTTTTTGCTTTCTTATTAAATAACTAAAATTTAAAAATTAACTTTATTTCAAAATATAGAATCATTTGAAAAAACTTTTTTTTTCTTATATTACTTACTTCAAATTTCATTCTGACAAATATCACATTATAAATTAAAAGTAAGGCAATATCATGAAACATTATGCTCCGTTAAGAAACACAAATAATCGTTTTTATAAGTATTATTAATAAAGTATAACTATTTCTAGTAAAGTATAGGTATTTCTATTCGTATCAAACTAATCGACCAGAACAAACTGAGTTCGAATTTCTGACATATTTGAAGGCAATTATTTCAAGCAATTAACAGTTTTTAGGTAATTATCGTAGAATGTTTAAAAGCTAATGACACTTTCAATTCGTTTCATTTATTTTTGTAATCAGCTACACAGTTTCAGCAATTTATAGCTTAATCGCTTCACAACGATTGTCAATTATTTTATTGCTCAGAAACATTTTTCAATTCAATATTGCTTTGGCAAATAGCGTAATTTGAAACATGAAAACTAGATTAAGTAGTTTTCGCATTCATATTCATTATTTTTTTTTTGTATTTTATAGTATTTATTATTCATTAAACATGCTTAAGCACAAAGCAGTTAAAATGAAATTTATCTAAATAAGTTTTATGAAACGCAATTCAAAATTCTTTCTTCTTTCAAAGTTTTCTACAAAGTGATGAAAATCTAGTAAAAATCCCTTTTTCTAGGTAAGAAAAAAATGGAAAAAAAATATATGCTATGACCGGTGTTATTATAAGTGATTTGACATCAAATATAAGATCTCTAAAGAGATCTTATCATATGCTAATTCATATGCTAATGAATTAGCATATGGAATCATATGTTAATTCACGCTTTTTGTATAAAGTTATTTATTCTAAGTTTTGCCTTTTAATCTGTTTTTCTCAATTCAACATTTTTAACCTGGGGAGCAATGTGTCTTGACTTCAAATAAACCTATTAAAACTTGTTAATAGGTTGAAGTAAAGCAAATCGATTAAATTCTCGTTAGCAATTGAACATTCGGCGCAATTTACATAAAGATGCACAGCTTTCAAAGTTATGACAAGGTTGAAATATAGCATGTTGATCAAATTCATATTAGCATTTGAATATTTAGCACAATTTACATGAACATTTAACAACTTTCATAGTTATGACTGTTATGGCAGGGTTGAAGTATAGCATGTTGATCAAATTCCTATTAGCACTTGAATATTCAGAGCAATTTTGATAAACATTTAACAGCTTTCATAGTTATGACAGTAATGGCACAGTTTATGACAGTTTCACAGTTTTTGAAAGTCTATGCAGTGAATCATACATTTTTAAGCATATTTTTCTTCCAATTATGTATTTATTAAAGAATAATACTGCTTAAAATAATGGGAACTACTTTATACATGACTCTAAGTTTTCCAATTAACGGCCTGAAGGTTTTAAAAAAATACTATAACTCTAGGTCTTCCCGTAAGCTTACTTTTTACCATATAATTTTATATTGCAATTTTGAAAGTAATATTTTTAATTACAGTGATTCAGAGATTTTACAGTAATGATTACTGTAAAGCTTACGGTATATTAAATTTTTGTTCCGTAAAGTTTTACGATGAAAATGGCTATTGTGGTAAAAGTGCTGAATCCTGAGTACTAGCACTTTTTACAGAAATTTAAGACTGAATCTTTTACAGTTTAATAAATAAATTATTCTACAAAAACAAGCCTTATAAATTTTTTTAAAATTTAAAGCTTGTATGACAGATTTCTAGTGCTAAACCATAAACATTTAGCTTTGAATTACCGTTAATAAGTGAGTGTACGCTCAACTTTTTTACACTCTAATAATCAGTTTTAGCTCAGTAAACTTTTAAGCAATTTCTTGCAATATTTTTATCTCTTATTTAAAAAAAATATTTTGCAAGCAATGGAAGCTGCTTTTATACATGCTCCTTATTTTTTCAGCAAGCGGCTTGAAGTAACAGAGCTTTCAGACTATAATTTTGTTTCTATGGTCGTACTTTTAACATAGTTTATTTTATTTGTTATGAATTAAATATAGTTTGAAATAATATAAAATTAAACTAAGAAAAATAAATATTGCCAAAATTGTCTGAATACGGCAAAATTTACAGTGTTTCAGTCCCCATGGGAACACCAAATAATCACGGTAATATTTACAGAAGTGCTATGGTAATGACTTTCGGTAAAATTAACAAAAAAACATGGTTTTATTACTATGCTGTTTGGCTGCTAATGTGGTAAAATTTGATGAATTTTTCATGATATTTCAAAGTATGGCATAAAAACCATAAGTTCTGTAAAATTAACCATCCCGTTTTGTCTTTTTGTGCAGTAATATAAACTATAATTTAAAAAACTAGAATTTTCGGTAAACCGTTTTCGCATCAAACAAAAAATTACCCAGTGAATGGTTTTAATTACGTATGCTACAAAAATTATGCATTTTTTTTTACCAAGGATGCCATTACCGTGCAATTATTGTAATTTTACTAAATTTTTTTTCAATTTATTTAGTAATTCCTACAAAAACAAGTTTTGTACTACACAATAATATCTACTTTAGGTAAAACAAATGTCTAAACATTTTTTGAATATTTCGTATGATTTTTCGAGGAAGGACAGGCTTAAGGGATTACAATGTATTTAGATGTCCAGCACCGAGGCAAAAGGAATGTCAAATTTATTGAAAATATGCATAAAAAAGTTGTATTATTTTATTGCTGGACAAGGAAATAGCATAGGAAAATTCCTAACACGAGCGAATGAAAACTTAGAAATTCGCCTCCATATTTCATCAATAATTTAGAACATGTATGTATCGCCAAGAATAAGTTTCAGTGTTTTTGGTTTATTCTTCATTCAATCTGTATCGTTAGCGTTTTCTTATACCAAAGCAGTATTTTTTTTAAAATTTTACTGGCACACGGAATTCGGATATCGAAAAGTATACATCAAGCAGTAAGTTGCATGATTTTTCGAATTCATTTTTATTGTCTTTTTTATTTTATAAAATGTTACATTAATTGGCTTTTAAAAATATTTTAATCAGTCTGTGCCTAGCATCTTTTCGGTTATATTTTCTTTGCAAAAAAAATTAAAAAAATAGCACACAAGTTTTTTATCTTTCAGTAGTTACTCTACGCAAGCATAATAGTTCTTATTTGCCCCTCCCTTAGTCACTGTGATTTTTTTTTATTCTGTTATTTATTTCTTTTTTTTCAGCTACTGTCGCTTTTCTAGTTTTGCTTCTGACCTTTCTTTCTTCCAATTTTCGTTGCAACTATACTTTTCAGATTTTAAGACACTTCCATTTCTTCTAATTCACACCTGTCAAGTCTTGAAAATGGATGCCTGTTTTTGAGCATTTGAACATGTCAACTGTTACTTCAAACTTGTATATTTTTGAGATACTGAAGTTTTTAACTAAGTAAGGAAATTCCGTCTGCCATAATATATTAATAACAAAAATATTTATTATTGGATCTCAACTCTAAACACAGTGCATTTTTAAAGCTAGAGTTGTACGTATCAGAAAAAATTATCCATTTGGCATATACAGTGTGCAAAAAAAGCAAACACTAAATAACTTTTCATCTAATTAATGAATTTTCATGTACAGTGCACAAAAAAAAACAGACCACCTTGAATAACTTTTGATCTAATGATCGGATCTTTATGTTCTAGGACTCTATCTTAGCCGCAATTTGGGAAACATGGTCCCAATAGTTTGGTCAGGAGAGCTTTCCAAAATTTGGATCCCTTAATGTTAATTTTACTTTTTTAGTATTTCGCAATATCTCGAGAACTTCTAAAGCGAATTGAAAACTATTTTTCTACAACTATAAAATTCGTTTATCCAAAAATGATATCATGCAAAAAAATAACTATTGGCAAATATTTATTATTTTTAATATTTTATTTAATAATAGTCGGAACATTTTGAAACAAATTTTGAACAAAATCGTTCGAATAGATGGAGAAATCGAATTTTAAATATCTGACTGTTTTGAAATTCAATTTCTCAGGTACTTTTTAATTTGTCAAGGTACATTTCATACAAGGATCTCAGGTGCATTTTAACTTGACTCAGGATTTTTTCAATTCTCCTAAAAAGTTCTCCAGATATGGTGAAAGACCAAAAAACATAAAAATAACATTAAGGGGTATTATTATAAGGGGTAAACATAAAAATAACAAAAGATATTAGATGAAAAGTCCTAGAACGTGATCATTAGATCAAGTGATATTAGATCAAAAGTCCTAGAGCGTGATCATTAGATCAAAAGTTATTCATTGTGGTCCATTTTTTGTGTATTGTACACGTATGTCCCTAAATGAGACAGAAAAGGGTAGTTTTTGACGTGAAGTAAAAATAAATGCTTTGAAAGCCTTATGATCGCTGGCTGATCAAAAGTCCTAGAACGTGATCATTAGATCAAAAGATATTAGATCAAAAGTCCTAGAACGTGATCATTAGATCAAAAGATATTAAATCAAAAGTCCTAGAGCGTGATCATTAGATCAAAAGTTATTCATTGTGGTCCGTTTTTTGTGTATTGTACACGTATGTCCTTAAATGAGACAGAAAAGGGTAGTTTTTGACGTAAGGTAAAAATAAATGCTTTGTGAAACCTTATGATCTCTGGCTGATCAAAAGTCCTAGAACGTGATCATTAGATCAAAAGATATTAGATCAAAAGTCCTAGAACGTGATCATTAGATCAAATGATATTAGATCAAAAATCCTAGAACGTGATCATTAGATCAAAAGATATTAGATCAAAAGTCCTAGAACGTGATCATTAGATCAAAAGTTATTCATTGTGGTCCGTTTTTTGTGTATTGTACACGTATGTCCTTAAATGAAACAGAAAAGGGTAGTTTTTGACGTAAAGTAAAAATAAATGCTTTGTGAAACCTTATGATCTCTGGCTGATCAAAAGTCCTAGAACGTGATCATTAGATCAAAAAATATTAGATCAAAAGTCCTAGAACGTGATCATTAGATCAAATGATATTAGATCAAAAATCCTAGAACGTGATCATTAGATCAAAAGTTATTCATTGTGGTCCGTTTTTTGTGTATTGTACACGTATGTCCTTAAATGAAACAGAAAAGGGTAGTTTTTGACGTAAAGTAAAAATAAATGCTTTGGAAACCTTATGATCGCTGGCTGATTTGAGAAAGATGGGGAAAAAAACTTCTATTGGTTTGAAAACTGTACCTCAATACTGTAACTCGGATTGTTTTTTTTACTTTTTTGAATATTCTTCATTTTAATGATTCAATAAAATTACAAATTGGACAATCATTTTTGCATAAAAGAAGTATAAGATGTATAATATTATGAAAATGTTGTTTAGATCATTTTATGTAAAATATGCGATTTTTTCACTTATATCTACAAACAGGTTATGCATGCTTTATTCATATGATATAAAATTTGCAGTCTGAATGTGTTTGCTCAGATGTTAGAAAATCGTAAAATGAAATGGAAATATTAAATAAAATATGCATTGAAAGTTCCTATTTGAATGATTTTTTTCAATATGTAGTATGAAAAGAATATGCTCAACGATATCTCAACGAAATTGAGTAAAGTGTTTTCAAAACTTCTGTTTTTATATGATTCTGACAGGTTAAACAAAACAGAAGATTGCAATAGTATAAAATACTGTTTTTTTTTTAGAAAAAACTGAAGAAAAGAAATTTTTTTTTTTTGAATTTTCCAGATTTATAAAAAAAACTGTCCAGATTTTTATAAAATAAAATTCTATAATGCAAGAAAAGTTAATGAATGGAAATATGGAATGTGCATTTACAGTTTATGTGAAGTTGTTAATTTTGAATTAATAAGAACATTCCGATTATTTAACGTTTTTTTGACTAATGAATAAAAAGATTTTGCAAAGCGTAGAGGTTTCTCTTAGCTTTTAGATTTTAACTTCCCGTCACGTGCCCAATAATTTCCCGGCAAATAAGGAGCATAGGCGTTCTCAAAGTTTGAGGACAATACTCAAATTTCAACGTTTGTGACTAACAATTATTGTAAAATCACTGAATATCTGTAATTGAATAAATATTGCAGTAAAAATTAAGGCATGCATTTTTACGGTAAAATAACTTTTACGGATGATGCGTTCAGGTTGTTGTTATAGCTCATTTACGTCGTACTAGAGCTGCACAATGGACTATTGGCGACGGTCTGGGAAACATCCCTCAGGATGATCCGAAGATATACCATCACAATTTTGATCCTCTGCAGAGGGGAAGGCACCCCCGACGACCAGCACGTGAAGTCGAGGACTTTACGGTAGAATAGTTTAACGAGGACCAATACCGCACACCCTCGGTCCCTATTCAGACTGATCCAAGTGGTCACCCATCCACACACTGACCTCAGCCGGTGTTGCTTGACTTCGGTGATCTGCTGGAAACCGTGTCTTAACGATCAGTCCACTGCGGGACGATGCGTTCAGGATACCAACTTTTTTACCTTTAATTTATCGAGAATTTTTCACAGAGTAGTAAAACTATTTTTCCCCGTTTTCCATCAAGTTGTCCAGTTTCTATTACTAATAAAATACGAAACGAAACATTTAAATTACATACTAAATTGCATTTTCTGCAAACAATAAAATCTTTGATAAAAAAAATGTATGTTAAAATACTTTTAACGATTATAGTTTATTAAAAGTATCGGGAAAAAGTTTTCGTGTTAAACTACCTGATAAATAATTATGTTTGACATGCGGAAAATCAGAAATACTTTTTCACCGAATTACAAGTTGATAAAAAAAATTGGATCTCTCATGACGTGAAAAAAATTTACTGGAATTATTTTCCACTGTAATTACTTTCACACTGTAAAAAATAGATATTTAAATTTTACTAAACTTACAGATTTTTTGTGGAAACAGCTTCCTGGTATATGCTCAGAACAAACGTTTTGTTAAAAAGCAAAGATACGTACTTCGTCATTCTTATTTCTTCAAATTAAGAATTACTCTCGTAGATTTAAGTTTTGAGACAGCGATGAGGTGCAGAGACGAGAAAACATTTTCGCCATGCGTTTGAAAATTCGTATTTCGTCCAAATGACATGATTTCGTAACGAAATGGTTCTCATATTTAACAAAATACAGCTCTAGGGTTGCTTAATCGTCAAAAGATTATTTCTTGGAATGTTGCTGTTTTCAAAACTTGGCGTTATTCTGATCTTGGAGCGAAATCGGTAATTATCAGAATGTCTGAATGTGCAATTCTAAAATAGTAGTGAACTTTACCTTTGATATTTTATGCAAGAATGCAAAATTAAAAAATAATTGCATTTGTGCATTGCTTTTTGTGGAAACCGATTCCTGGTATATCCTCAGAATAAACGTTTTGTTAAAAATCAAATATTCGTACTTCGTCATCCTTATTTTGTCAAATTAAGAATTACTTTCGTAGATTTAAGTTGTGAGACAGCGATGAGGTGCAGAGACGAGAAAACATTTTCGCCATTTTGAAAATTCGCATTTCGTCGCAAATGACGTGATTTCGTAACGAAATGGTTCTCATAATTAACAAAATACAGTTCAAGGGTTGCTTAATCGTCAAAAGATTATTTCTTGGAATGTTGCTGTTTTAAAAACTTGGCGTTATTCTGATCTTGGAGCGAAATCGGTAATTATCAGAATATCTTAATGTACAATTCTGAAATACAAGGCTCATCCAGAAAGTAAGTTTCCCTAATTTATAAAAAAAAAAGAACCCGCACTTTCAGGAACATATTTATTGGCAACAAGTACAGCAATGCTCCAGCTATTTTTCAACATAGCCACCACCAGAATTGAGACACTTGTCGCATCGTGGGATCAACTTTTGTATCCCTCTGTGGTAGAACTCTGCCGCCTGTGAATGGAACCAGCGTGTGACAGACGTCTACCGTTACTGGGAAACACTGCGGAAAATGTGACGTGCCATTCAAAACGAGAGTTGTTGAATGCTTACTGCAGGCGTTGCGCTCCTCCATGCAATGCTTGTCCACATACGGCACGACGCATAGTAGCTGTTTTGACAGAATTTGGCTGGGAGTTGTTTGATCATCCATCCTACAGGCCTGATATTGCTCCCAACGATTTTCATGTTTTCTTGCACCTCTAGAAATTCTTGTCCTCCGGTGAACGTTTTGGCAACGATGAAGAGCTGAAGACGTCTGTCACACGTGGGTTCCATTCACAGGCGGCAGAGTTCCATGACAGAGGGATAGAAAAGTTGATATCCCGATACGACTAATGTCTCAATTCTGGTGGTGGCTATGTTGAAAAATAGGTGAAACATTGCTGTACTTGCTGCCAATAAATATGTTCCTGCTGAAAGTGGGAGTTCTTCTTTGTAATTTAGGGAAACTTACTTTCTGGATGCGCCTCGTAGTAGTAAACTTCTCCTTTAATATTTTATACAAGAATGTAAAATTAGAAAGTAATTGCATTCACATTTAGAAATATTACATTTCTAAACACACTGAAAATTACGAGGAAAAAATAATACTGTAACTACTTAAGAGAATAAATAAGAAAAGCCTTACTTTATCTACAGATAAAATGAGAAGAGAACTCAAGATAATACGTAAAAATAGTGTACTGGTTATGGTTTCTTAGCGATATATTTCATGTACAAATCAGTATTTCAGTATTTCATGTATTACTCTTGTTAAAATAGTGTAAAGGTAATCAAGTTCGAATTAGTTTAGAGTTTCTCAATGAATTTTTTTAGAACATTAACTAAAAAGGCAACTCATATTAAGTCGAGGTGATGAATAAAAGATAATTTTAAAACAGTATTGGATAAAAGTGAAGTAATAAATTAGGGTAAGAATTTTTCTTTTATAACGTTGCGTTTTTTCATGAAGACTCCATGAATTAACATATAAAAGCAATAATATTGCATAAAAATAAGATTTATAGAAAATTGCAGCGAAAGGAAATTTTATGTTCAAATAGAAGCTATTTCTCCAAAAATTCCGAATTTAATACACTCACGCAATAAACTAAATATAAACATTAAAAAAATATAAAATTTGAGCAAGAAGCAACATTTCAGTACATTACTCTTAGAAAGACACGCAATTTAGTTCATTACAAATATTTTACGAAGCTAATAGTTTAGTCCTTTTCTGACAACCAAAAAATCATTTTTTAAACCTAAAAATTTATAACAATTCTACTTGAAAGAAGGTTGAATAAACATTTTAAAAAATTAATAATTTTCAAAAACATTAAAAATAATAATTAAATAAAAAAAACACGTATCTAAAATCAACCCACAATATTCAGAACGGGCAACACACATATTCTTAATAGACATATTCTTGATAAGTCAAGCTAGGAGAGTTTGCACACCATTAAACAAAATAATGAAATCAATTCGAATATTTTTATTCTAAACTATCTATGAACAATGTTGGCTTCCTTTGTTCTTTATGCATTTCCACTGTTATTTTATTGTTATGCTTTAACCCATTAACGTGTGGTAATTTTATTGTTATGCTTTAACCCATTAACGACTGGTCATTTTACTGTTATGCCTTAACTCATTAATGTCTGGTTATTTTACTGTTTTGTTTTAACCCATTAGCGTCTGGTTATTTTATTGTTATGCTTTCAACTCATTAACGCCTGGTTATTTTACTGTTATGCCATAACTCATTAATGTCTGGTTATTTTACTGTTTTGTTTTAAACCATTAACGTCTGGTTATTTTATTGTTATGCTTTAAACTCATTAACTGCTGGTTATTTTATTGTAATGCATTAACCCATTATCGTCTGGTTATTTTATTGTTATGCTTTAGCCAATTAACAACTGGTTATATGCCGTGAAGCAAAAAAGCTTCTATTAAAAAAGTAGTCATCGTTTAAACTAAATGAATATTTTCCTGTGTTAGCAACTACTTGTTTTTCGAAAGTAAAATAAAATATTTTCTGGATGTATAAATCGTTGTTTCAGATAAGAATTCTCGTAAATCGTGACGTGTATGTCACGAAATTTGCACAATATGGCTCCTATATAGTTGGAAAGGCTACTCACATGTATGAGAAGTTGCTAACAATGATAATTTAAATTGCGCTTAAATGAAATTTTGTGAGATTTTTTTAAACAAATACCATTGTATTAGAAAAGAATGCTTCTCTTAAACAGCAAAAGTGAAAACTCTCCCCTTTTTTTAAGAGAGATTACATGGCCTTTTGTATAAACATTACCACTTCTAAAGAGAAACGTCACCGTGCATATCGTTAGCCAAAGTTCATAGCTTATGCTAAATCGTTTCATTTTAAAGTATACTATGCTATAAGCTGTTCCAACAAAATTTTGGCAAGGAATCAAAGAAATTCAAGTACTGGCTTTAGAAAAACAAAATAAAATATTTATATTTTATACCTCATGCTTGGTTATTCAAATAGGCACTGTTGTACAGCTACCTTAAATGACTGCCAGAGTATTGCACTTTCCGCCAATCTTTACCACCAATACTTTTCTTTATCTTTATATCTTTTTACCAATATTTTTCTTTATCTTTATATCTTTTTACCAATACTTTTCTTTATCTTTATATCTTTCTACCAATACTTTTCCACCAATCTTTTCGGTGAACAATCTCATCTAGCTTTGACTTGCTTAAACATTCATTTGGAAAATTAATAATCCAAAAGCAACACACAAGTATCCCAGATTCGAACCTGTGTTAATAACAGTTACTTCACTCACAGAAATGAAACTCTCACTTTTGACAATTCAACAATCCTCGAGCTGTATTTCGTTATTTTAAGAATCATTTCGTCATAAAATCCTGTGATTTGGATCAAAACACTAACTCTCAAATATATGACGGAAATGTTTCCTCAATCCTCATCGTAGTGCATTGTGGGAAGTTGTTAACTAGAATGAAAACTGAGAGATCAAAAATAAAGTGACGATAAGTTCTGACCGGCCTTGAAATAGCTTCGTACCGGGACGATCCAGGGTTCGAATCCCGCTTCGGACATTGGTGTAATTTAGTTCACTGTTCTATCAGTCTTTCATGTGTAATTTGTGCGCTAAATGGTGTCCGTGGTTATTAGAAAAGATGTATACATTAAGTGCCACGCTTTTTTTTTCTGGAAAAGAAATAGAATGGTGAAATTCTTTTCAATTCTGACAGAATTCATTTCCTCGAAGGATTCATTTTTCGACTCTGAATTTTAGGAAACAAGGACCTCAAGGATCTGCATCTCACGATGAAGGGGTAAAGGGCCGTTCCGTTCATAGGCACCCCGACCCGCCGACAGGACTAAGATTTCCTTGACGAAATGTTTAGTCGGAACATAATCCTGGAAACGGTTTCGTCAGAAAAGAAGAAAATTTTGTGAAATTTGAGTATTTATTTTTTTACAACGCTTATACTGTGAATATCTGTATTGCTCTAAATTAGCTCCAAAGATACAAAAATTGTAGATATTTAGAATTTAGGGGCAAGTTGTAGCTAGAGGGTAACAACTTAAAAGAAATAATTATAATGAGTACTCTAGGTAACATTTTAAAACAGCGCTAGAAACCACGTCTATCACAAAAAATTAGAAAAAGCTCAAAATAGAAAAAACGAGGAGAATTTAGTGAGAAATGAAACAAATTAAAACAAGATTCTGGGTCACTTTAGAGTAATGAAACCCATTAAACATCCTCTGATGCGCCAGTGGTAAAATAATTGTCATTTTAAAAATGGATCTAGTGGAGATATTTATCTATTACCTGAATGTGTACAAATGCTTGTAACATATGTATAAACGTATACAAATATATGAACTCATATACACCGAGGAACCATTACGTTATGACCACCCTCCATCTATAACAATGGGCTCGCCCAGGAACAATGTTTTCATGGGGCACATTCGGACCCATAATCCTCATAGAACAATCCCTGACGTCTGTAAGCTACTTGAACATAGTTGCAGACCAGGTTCACCCATTCATGGCAAAATATTTTCCTGCGGGGAATGGTGTTCACCAACAGGATAATGCAACATGTCATAAGGGTCGAATCGTCGATCCCCAAATTCACCTAACCTTAATCCAATAGAGCATTTGTGGTCCTACTTGGAAAACCAAATTCATGCTGCCATGCTACCCCCTCGCAATGTGAGGGAATTGCAGGGGACCAGTTGGTGAGCGCTTGGTACCAGATACCTCAGACTACCTATCAGCACCTTGCAGAATTAATGACACGGCGGGTGCTTGCAGTTTTGAGGGCTAAAGGTGGTCCTACATGTTATTAGCAGGGTGGTCATAATGTAATGGCTCTTTGGTGTATATAACGTGTAGAAATGCTTGTAGCCTTCTTGTAAGTCATTCATACTATCCTTCTTCTTGGCTCAGTGAGTAGAGTTCTAAAGTGGTGAGCCAGATTTGAATCCAAGTGGTGGCTGGTCTAGTCTTTTAGTTCTCCTGACTCGCACCGACCACAGCACTGACAAACTTTTTCCTCCATATAACGCAACGATATGTTAGTTTTACCTAAATGTTTTTTTTAATCCCAAATGCGTGTTATAAGAATTCCTCTGTCTTCCGAGAAAGGTTTAAAATTACTAGTCTACAGAAATGGATGCTAATGGAATTGCAAAACCAATATTGCTTGTCTGTTAAATGGAAAAAATAAAATAAAATGAAATCCAAATGCTTGGACACAAGAATTGATTCTGTGTTGATATCAAATTTACAAGGATTCGGAAATAAATGCAATTTTCTCAAATCCATAACGGGGCTAATCCTATCAGATGACAGCAATAAATTTATCCATAAACGACATCGCAATTTAGCTACAGCAAACTTAAGTTTATTAATCTTCGAAAATAAGTACTTTAAACGTAGCAGGTTAACAATAAACAGAAAGTAAAATCCCAAAGAGAGTAAATAAAATAGAAAGAAATGAGTTAAATTGACTAAAAAACAGAACACTCTTTACTTGTTTATATCACAAATATTTCAAGACGTTGGGAAGAAATTCGATGGGAAATAAATGAGGAAAGGATTGTATGGAAAGTTAGAAAGGGAATGTTGAATATTTCCTAAAAAAATAATGTAAGCCCGTTATCAAATTAGGGTGTTGTTTAAATCAAGCTTTGTTAGAAAATTAAGATCGAACAGTGAGAAATCAAATAAGGCTTCTTGTAATCGAATTGCTTGAGAGTTAGATGTCGTTGTCAATAATGACTTCCGACGAATTCAATCAAAATTTAAAGTGCCTTTTCAAATTATTTAGTACCTAGTAATTCGAGAAAGGTTTTTCTTCATTTATTTTAAGTTATTTTTATTTATTTTTATTTTCTTAAATTAAATTTTTGACGGCTGGTTTGTTTTTATTTTGTTTTTAATTTGTGCAGTTTCATATTGCAAATTTCACTGAATTTTTGTTTTTGACGCAGCCATCACCAGAGATCAGCTTATATTGGACGTTTTGTCAAAATAAAGAGATTATTAACTTTAATGGCTTGATATTATAACTTCTATCAAAAGCATAACGTCTTATGGAGCATGTATATTAATATTAACTATTGAAATGCGGAATTTAATTTTAGAAGTGCGGTATTAAAATCAAGCTATGACGCATATATGTGTCAAATGCAGGGCAAATGATCCTTTGTTTTAATTTTACTAAAAGAAGCGGAAAAATTTCCTTTTTATTTTTTGCTAAATTAGAGGTTGAAAAGGTTAGCCTAGAAAAAACTTCTTGAGTAGGCCAAGGTCCGTCCTGGGCTGTCGTGCCATTGATGATGATAATTTAAGAATGAAAAATCTAAATATGCCGAATCTACATTTATGATTTCAAGTAGTGTATACATTTTTTCACGATGAGTTTAATTTATTATAGTGTTAAAATTATGTTAATACTCAACAAATTTTCACACGAAAAGTTTTTTTATGTCAGGAGCTGAATTTATTGTAGGCACTGAATTCGCCATAAAAAGTGTCGGAAAGCGTGGCTTGGTTGGCACCTTGTGACCAGTGTCACGGAGGCGAGCAACATTACCCACCCCAGACTTCCACAAATACTCGTCGAAAGGGTGGCCCACATTCACACAACGCACAGTTGTTGTTGTTGTTAATTTAAGTCGCACTAGAGCTGCACATTGGGCTATTGGCGACGGTCTGGGAAACATCCCGGAGGATGAACCGACGACATGCCATCACAATTTTGATCCTCTGCGGAGGGGATGGCACCCCCGCTTCGGTAGCCCAACGACCTGCACGCAAAGTCGAGCACTTTACGGTAGAACAGTTTAACGAGGACCAATACCACACACCCTCGGTCTCTACGCAGACTGATCCAAGTGGTCACCCACCCGCACACTGACCGTAGCCAGTGATGCTTGACTTCGGTGATCTGATGGGAACCGTGTCACATAACGCAGAGAGAAAACATTCCTGGGCGGGATTCGAACCCGCAACCATTGGCTTCGCGGTCAGGCACGCTAAGCACTTGGCCACCTGGCCGGCTGGAGCCTAGTTGTAGGTGTAAAACTGGAGAAGTCTTAAAATGTTACTAAAGATCTATACGAAATATTCATTTTTGCAACTCAGTTTTTTTAATGCTATAAATTTCAGCACTATAACCAAAATGTAATTTTACTTTTGAAGGGTTTTTATTCTTAAAAATATGATCTTATTAACTATTTCAGAATGTCTTTTGGGAAAAAAGAACTGAAAAATACTTCATAAATAATAAAAGAGTAAAATTTGCATTAATAAAAAATTCATTATAGTATTAACTTTTATTAATTTAGCTAAAGCTTTAGTTCTTTGAGAAATAAAAAAGTTCATTTACAAAGTTATGAAAAGCATAAAAGGATATTCAAATAACATTTTAACTGCTTAAAGTCAATGCGTTTTTCATTTATCTGAAAAATAAACGGAAAAGTTGCACATCGTGAGAAATAAAAAAGGTTGATTTAATTATTTTCTTACAAAATATAAATTGTGAAATACATTTAAAAAGCTTTTAAGTCTGAATCCGAAAACTTAAATTCAAGATCTTCTATCAACAGTTTCAATTCTTCCAATTCCAAAACTTAATTATAAAACAGGCGCAACGTAAAATTAATCAACGCCCTTTGGATGCTATTTCTTTCTTAAAAAATAAAAAAAATTAACATAAAGAGAGTTACGTTTTTATGATTTCGTTAGCTAGAAGATGCATTCATAACTAAAAAAAGTGTAAATTTCCATTCATATGAAGAATACTATTCAATAAAAAATAATGAAATAAGCATCAAAACCCTACTCTAATATAAGTTTTATTACTAAAATGCTGTTTTTGACAGTAATTAATTCCATTTTAATTCAAAGAAGCATTTCTAAATTTTAAACTTGCATTTATAAAGGTTTTTATATAGTATAAAAACAATATAGTTTGAGAAAAATAAAATTTTCTTTATAAAATGCATCGCTTAATTTATTTTAAATACGTCTTATGTTGTATGCATGTATATAATCATTGGTCTTTGTTTCAATAAAAACTATATTTCATTTACGTTTGAAAATTCATCATTGCAAGATTCTTTTAATTCAATTAATAATTTACTTAGTTATTATACATAGAGACCTACATTACAGCAAATTAATATACTATAAAAACTGTTCGTGTTTTTACTCCGCAGCTTGATATTTTTAATTTAACTAAAAGCTTCATGTGGAAGAAAAAGTAAGAGTTTAGAAAACAATGTTGTAAAATTTGACGTCTGCATACAGGCTTTAAACTTTTTGCGATTAAAAAAAACTTAAATTTTTATTTTCTTATTGAGAATAATTTTAGTATTTGTATATTTATTAGAAATTCCTTAAAATAAGTAATGAAGTCATAAAATGGCATAATACTTTTAAAAATAGATAGTTTTGGAAAAACAATTTTCGTATTATCTCAGTTTTTTCTTTATAAACCGTCTAAGAAATATATAGTACGAAAATTTTAAGTTTTAAAAAAATTTCAAGGGAGCATGCAAAGTGAAAAGGATTGAAGCCTGAAATAAAACTGTTTATAAAATTCTAATTTTACTAAATCTTATTTATACAATATTTTTCTGAACACATCGCCTTTATGTTATCACCGTCATTACTGCGCTTAATAGTATTTTTAAAATTTTGGCCAAAAAAATGAATAGACATTGAGAGCTTCAAATTAATATTTAAACAAATCACAAGTGAGGAAGGTGGTTGTGCAGATTGCTAAAACCTATTTGTATACCGGTTGAAGTTCGAAAGTGTATATAATTATCTTTCCTCTCTCCTCTGTTTCCTTGGGCAATCAAACAGATTTTGATGTTTTGTACACCGAAAATTTTTAATCCGTAGAGCAGCAGTTTCAAACTTTTAGGAACCTAAATAGACGCCTTACTTTTGGCGGAACCCCGTTGTTCATTAGCAATAATGAACTAATTAATTAAAGACAGCCGTGGTTTCTCAGGAGATATAACGTTCGCCTCTCAATAAGGTGACCCAGGTTCGAATCTCAGCGGCGGCTATTTGATACGAGCATTTTGAACGACCAACAGAGGCAACATTTACTGAATTCAAATATACACTTTAATGAAAATAGAACATTTTCATACAAAGTTTTCACGGTTTCACGCAGATTTTATTGCGTAGCTTCTTTTTACAATTCAAATTATTTATTATGTTTCTAACCAGTTTTTGGGTATCAACAAGATATTCCCATAACTTTGAACAAACAAACATTTAAATATTAGTTTAAAATATCATTTATGCCATAAAATAATAGCTTAAATAAATTATTTCTTGCAATTTCAAACTGCAAATCAAAATTATCTAAACTAAAATTTTTTAATCGGTTCTAACTTATATTGATGATTGTTTTTTATATCTTATGATGGTTATTCAACTTTTTCTTAAGTTGTAAAAATACAACATAGAAAATAAAGAAACAGAAAATTTAATTTCGAATTTTACAATAATACTGAGTAGCAATGGCATAATTTAAATTAGTACAAAAAAGCCTTGCTGTACAATTCTAACAACGCTATAGGAAGATAAATAAACAAATTTTAATAATAGATAAGTTAACAATTATTTTTATCAGCTTTAATAGTTTTACATTACACTCTGTGAAAGTTATATAAATTCACTACATATTCGATAAAATATTTTCATAAATTTAAAATTACCAATTTATTATTTTAAATGAGGGGTCTGTCCGATAAAATTATGCATTTAAAATTACAGAAACATTATTTCTTCTTAAATTGTCACTGAGAAAAAACGTATGAATAATACGATCTAAATATGTTAAAATTTACAATGTTTCTAGCTCTTTGAGAACACCAAAAGGCTCGATAATTCTTACCAAAGAGCTTTGGTGAAGATTTTGGTATAATTAATAACAAAATGCGATTTTATAATATGTGATAAAATTGGGTAACTGTATCATGATACCTTAGAGTATGACTTAAGAACCATTCATTTGATAAAGTTTATTTTTCAGTTTTGCATTTCTTTTGCTAAATGAACAGCGATAAAAATCATAGTTTTGAAAACTAGAATTTCCAGTTAACATGCGAATACCCAAATGAATATTTTAAATACATTATATTTTGGTTTTTATTACCAGCATTATGGTTCTTTTTTTTATCAGAAATGTGATTACCAACTTTTTACGCTTTTTGTCAAAATTTATTCCAGTGGTAGCTAAGCTAAGGTTTCAATACATTATTTTTTATTCGTTTAAATTTATTTTTCACATCACTACCCATAAATAATTTGAAAGTTCATATGCAACGCCACTGTGTTTTCGTGTTGAGACTTTTAGAATGTTGACAACATTATCTAGAATTTTGAACCCTTTTTGTTTTCTTAATGTCTACTAACCTATAAAATAGTTTGCGAAAAGCGTAGTAGTTACGGTAATTATCACTGTAAACGTTACGGTATATCACATTTATTCAGTTCATAATAGATCCGGTGAAAATGAATTTTACGTAAAGTACCCGCTCCCTGAATACCAGTACTTTTTTACAGTAATTTGATAAGGAATTTTTTAGAGCGAATGATTTGAACGGATTTTTACTGCATCGTATGTTTGATATCATAATAACAGAAATATAAAATTAATTCAAATTAAAGTTTTAAATTATTCAAAGATCAATCCGTACACGTAATATGGTTGAAAATACAGAAAAAAAAAATTTTCAAAAATGCGCTTTTTCTTTATTTCATGCAAAAATAATTTTAAAAGAAGTACTTTAGCTTAATTTATTAACTATACCAAGGTTTCCGCGGTCCTTGAAAAGTTTTAGTAGTGGTAGTAAACTTAGGTAAATACTTGAACATAGTCCTTATTTCAATATACTACTTTATTGTTAAGGGATTTAGAAGTTGGAATTTTCATGCTTGCACACTTTCTTTGGAAAACAATTTTTAGTGCTGGTTACACAGAAATAAAAATATCAAAATTTTTTTAATTTTTGTTACCTCTTTTTAAAATTTTCAAAGCCCGTTTCTTTCGTCAATCTTTTACGAATAAGATACTTCGCAAAGGAAAGCGCACACAAAGTTAGAAACAGAGCTAATAACAGAAAAGCAAATACCTTTCAAAAAAAGTCGTAACTAGATGATCAGTAATCAAAAAAATATTTTTACTTTTTTAATTAGTTTATAATGAAACTTTGTAACGAGATTTTAACGTTATTGCGCATTACACGCTGTTATAATTTTTAAGTAAAATCTAGTACATTTTTACTAATTTCCTTCCGTTTTATTCAAAGCATCTAAATAGCAGTGTTTTTTCCCCCAAATTGTTTAAAGCCATAACGAAACATTAAATTTTAAGCAGAATGCTCATTTCAAAAGCTTTTTTTCTCAGCTTTCTATGAAATATTTCCTCTGAAACACTATTTTAAACTCCGAAATCACGCAAATGAAGCAAACTAAATAAATATTTTCATATTTCAGTAAAAGAGGCAAGGAAAAAATACTTACGGTATAATGCCGTAAACAATTCTTTTTTAAAAAGCCAGATTATAGAAATCAACAACAAACAGCATCTTAAGCCATGTGCATACTTGGCTAACTCCCAAGTATCTTTAAGTATTCGGGGCTTTTGAAAAGGATCTAACTCTCTCTGTCTCTCTGAACACAGTTAAATCATCTAATGTTTTCGCGCGTGCTGAGGTTTTCCTAGATATGGGAGCTTGGCGCCAAAAAGTATCGCCAGTCCTAGAGTAACAGAAGAAACTTTCAAAGTTACGCCAAACTCCATTTTTCGGGAAAACAAGATCATTGGAAACACTTCGTAAATTAGTTTGTTATCGAAACGTTTCCAAAATGAAAGAAATAACTTTCCTGAGAGCTTATCAACAAAAAGTACTCTTCGAGTCACTTGAAATAATGAATGTAACATTTATTTGTAATGTATCATTAAATTTGTTTGTTTTGTTTTTGAAAAATTGCGTATTGTGAAATAAGTTTTTATTAAGTGCTTTTCGGTTTTTATTGAACAATACGTTTTTTCTCCTTTAACAGCATTCAAAATTTTAAATAGTAGTTAATACCAGAGACGCCAACTTGCTCCGGACAGAAAATAAATAGTTTAAAGTGGTAGTTTATCAATTGTGATTTTTCGTTTAATAAATTCAATTTAGTAGATTTTTATCCACCACTATTTCTAAATAATTCATTGGCTTATATAATTTGCCACTTTAAAGCACTTATGACTTGCTTTGCCTTTTAAAAAGTAAACAAAAATAGCCAACTATTTTCAAAATTTACTTTGAAGTTATTTACCGTTTTTTAAATTATTTTGGCGTGTCCGGAGCAGTTGGCATCTCTGGTTAACACGTTGAATGCCATGGTTTATCCTATTGATCACTTCTCATTCAGTTTATTTGAATACCTGCCAACTTTCACTCTTTGTGAGAATGAATTTTCCAAGTGGTAGTAGAACAATTACCCAAAAACAATCTTACTCAAAAATATATTTATATTTTGACTAGGTCAAAATTCGCTATCGTAAAGATTAGCATGCTTTTATATATTCGTTGTAATTATTTATATGTAGTGGTGGTCAAACTTATTTATAATTATAATTCAATAATTTTAATGGCATGGCATGAGTTTCGGTACCACTTTAAATACAAAATTAAAATTTTCCGGGAAAACTGGAAGAGTTAGCAGCTACGTATTTGCAATCATAAAACGAGAAGTTTTTATACTTGATTATTATAAGCAAAGAACCAATTCATGGTCAATGCTTTCCTGAAAGAAAAGATTTCCTGTAGACAAAACGTTAACCTTTCCAGCAAGAAAAAAAGGGTTTTAAAAGGGTTTTTCCGCAAAAAAAGCTGGTAGTAAAACTATTTAATTTTTAAGAATTCTTAAAATGTAAAATGAAAATCTTTTTTTTTAACTGCACCCTATATCCCAAATTAGTGCTACATTTGAATACTTTCGTATTTATTGATACTATTGATTCTATGATTTTGTTTCAACATTTTTTAATGCATATAGATGTCACTAAGTATAGGGCTCAAAGGATTTCCCATGACAAGACCATTGGTCATACGGTAAAATTTGTTGTCAAACGCGAAAGTATTTTGTTGTAAACAAACACGGGTGAGGTTAACATATTCATCGACCTCATATTGGGAAAAATGATATTCCGAAAGTCTAAGTTTTAGGCATTCCAAAGCCCCCTCAACAGGAACATTAGTGAACAGAGATTTAACATCAAATGAGGCCATCAAATAACCATTAGGTTTTCTAAAAGGAGTGCCAACTTTATGTACCTTAGGTAAAGTATAAAATCTAGCGCAATGAGAAATGGAGGGAGTCAAAACAGCCTCAAGTCTATTGGGAATTAACACAGAGGATTTAATAGTTGATTTTATAACATTTAATTCTTTAGTTCTCGGATCTTTGGGAATTTCTTTATAAGGACCATCAAGAATAAGTTGTTTAGATTTTTCCAAATAGTCTGTTTCGTTAAGAAGGACAATTTGACCACCTTTGTCAGCTTTAGTAACGATTAAGTTGGGATTGGACTTTAAATCTTTAACAATTACTTTAGAGGAAAGGCTAAGGTTGGAATTAGAAATTTTTGAGTTGAAGTCTACGGTGTTGGCAATAAGGTGTCTGATAGAATCTTTTTGAGCATCATTAATTTTACTGAATTTAAAAGATCTTTCGATAGGAGCGATAAGTTCAGGTAATGAAGGTCGAGTTGAAACAGCAAAGTTATTGTTAAGTTTTAAAGCATTAATTTGAACGTCAGTAAGAGTGGTACTTGAGAGATTAACAACAGAATTTTGATTAACAACAGGCAAACTAATGTCAGGTTTTTTATCATTCACTTTGATGAGTCTATTCAACTTGTTATTCAGGTTTAAATCCTTTGTGTTAATTCCCAATAGACTTGAGGCTGTTTTGACTCCCTCTATTTCTCATTGCGCTAGATTTTATACTTTACCTAAGGTACATAAAGTTGGCACTCCTTTTAGACCAATTGTCTCCAACATTGGTACCTCGTCTTACAAGCTCGCAAAATTGTTAGTTTCTGTCTTCTCCCCTCTCCTTGGTAATAATTCTTTCACCACCAAAAATTCACTTGAGTTTGTTAAAGATGTTAAAAATCTGAAACCTAATGGTTATTTGATGGCCTCATTTGATGTTAAATCTCTGTTCACTAATGTTCCTGTTGAGGGGGCTATGGAATGCCTAAAACTTAGACTTTCGGAATATCATTTTTCCCAACATGAGGTCGATGAATATGTTAACCTCACCCGTGTTTGTTTACAACAAAATACTTTCGCGTTTGACAACAAATTTTACCGTATGACCAATGGTCTTGCCATGGGAAATCCTTTGAGCCCTATACTTAGTGACATCTATATGCATTATTTTGAAAGTAAACTATTCAAAATCTTGACTTTCCCCTTTTATAAAAGATATGTTGACGACAGTTTTGCTTTGTTAGATGATAATAATTGTAATTTAGACCAAATTCTTAACGTTATGAACAGCATTGATCCTTGCATTCAATTCACCTTTGAATTAGAGACTAATCAAAAACTTCCTTTCTTAGATGTTCTTGTGACTCGGAATGATAATTCATTCCATACTACTGTTTTTCGTAAACCTTTTGCTGTTTCTCTTCCCCCTCATTACAAATCCTCCCACCCTCCCAACCAAAAACTTGCCGCTTTTCGGTCGTTTGTCTACCGTGCTGTTAATATTTGTTCCAATATTGATCTTCTTGATGCAGAATTAAATTACATTAAAGCCATTGCTCGTGACAGAGGTTATTCCCATAACATTATTGATAATATCTATAAAAACTTAACTAAACAGTCGCCCACCCATAAACCTTCCAAAGATTTTTCTAACAATTTGGTGATTTTACCCTATTTTTCTAAAATAAGTCGGCAAGTTGCTAATATCCTAAAGAAGTTTGATTTTAATATTATTTTCAGCCCCATTAATAAGATAAAATTTTCTAATCTCAAACAGCCCATTGACAGTCAAAATAACTGGGGCATATACCATATTAATTGCCAATGCGGCCTTTTATATATCGGTCAAACTAAGCGTGCCTTAAAGTGCCGTGTCAAGGAGCATGAAGCTTATGTCAAAAAACAAGAATTTAAACGTTCATCTATTGCCCAACATTGTTGGGACTCTAATCATAATTTTAATTTTTCTTCTTCTAAAGTCATTCAAAATTGCTCTTCAATATTTGATTTAGATTTTTACGAGTCTTATCATATTTTCAAAATCTCTAAACTGTTGGTCAATGACCTATCTAGCGTTCCTTATCTTTCTCCTGCTTGGAAATCTATGATTAAACCTAACTGACCCCCCCCCCCTTTTTTTGTTTCCTTGCTCCCTATTCGTCGTCACCCATTCACCCTTCCCTCCCATTGGCCGTTGCTCTAAACCCTCTTGTGACGTCATCTTTTATATATTTTCCCTGTCTTCTCTTACTCTCTTCTGTAACTCATGTGGGTATTAAAGCGATCAGAAAAGATGAGAAAGAGCATATCGCCAACAACCGGCAAAAGATTTTACTTAACTTCGACAAAGAATTCGATAGAGCCAAAAGACATGCAACAGACATCGATGCTGAGATTGAAAATGCACGCGGAAAGGCGTACATTGAAAACTGCTATAGACTGAAGTTTCGTTATGAGGAAATGTTGATCTTAAAAGCATCCCGAGACTCCCAAAATGCCTTGCCTCCATCCAGTCCTGACCCAGAAACGGAGACATCAGAGCCCGAGAAAATCCCTACAATTTCTCAGACAACAACTCCAGTAGATACACCAACTATCCCAGATGAGCCAACCCCAGTGGAAGCTACTGACAACATCTATCAGCCAATCTCTACTACCATCCCAGAGACTGACTCCACCACTTCTACTTCTAAATCTAGCAAAAAGAAGAAGAAGAAGAGAAAGAAGTGCAGCGTCAACACGGCGACACAAAAATGCACGGAACCAGAATCAGATAGCGAACCCCCCCGCCCGGAGAAAAAGACCGCCTCCACACTCGCAGTGGAAGATTCACCACCAGATCCAATTAGTACTGCAGCCCCGGATATCGCCGAGACTCCAGTAGAAAACAGCGAACCGATGGAAATTCTACAACCCACCCGCAGAAAATTGAAAGCCCTCATCCAAGGTCTTAGCACAGACATCGAAATCCCTGATCTCGAAAAAGAACTTACAGATTTAGAGCTGCGGCCAATCAGAATCGAACAGTTGAGGAAGAGGCGTGGCCAGGAACTCAAGCTCATCTCCCTCTACCTTGCCATATTGTGGAAACCACAGCGAAATCGAGAGACTCCTAGATTCCCCTGTTAAGATTGAGAGATTTCGTAGCGGCCGTCACGAAATACAATGCTACCGATGTCAACAGTTCGGACACACACAGAAGACATGCACTGCTGAGCCTGCTTGTATGAAGTGTGCCAATGCGCACTTCACGTACACTTGAACAAAACTAGCGAGCGAGCCTGCTAAGTGTATAAACTGCCAAGGTGAGCACCCAGCCTGTTATCCGATCTCTACTGCCAGAAAAGCCTTAGACTCAGAGATCTCCTCCAAGTTGACCCAATATCATCCCGAGACGACCACAGCCCCCCTGTGGAATTTCTACTTTTTAATTGTCAACTAGTCATAGTCACCTTAGGGTCCATTACAGATGAAGAAGTGAGATGCCTGCTTTCGCGGGCAGGTACTTCGAAACATTATATATCAAGTCAACTCTCTTCTGTTGCACTGATGAAGGTTGCCCTTTGAGCATCCGAAACAGCTGTCTGCTTTCTTAAATATATTTTGTGCTCTTAAACGTTGTTTTACCTTACTTTGTATTCCAGCACAAAGGTCGCCCTTATGTGTATTTATACGCGTTATAGCCAGGAGTCATTTTGTAGGGACTCTTGCATTAGCAATCGCATAACACTGTCCTCTATCTAACGATTCTTGAATTCATTAATAGTATAATTTTATTGGTGTCGATCAACTAAACTGCAACGGAAGTTATTTATAACTCCAAATACTTGAAAGTAGCAACTAATTTGGGACAAAATGTTCGACTTAAATGTAGCAAATAATTTGGGACAAAATTTTCGACCTAATTGTAGCAACTAATTTGGGACAAAAATTTCGACCTAATTGTAGCAACTAATTTGGGACAAAAATTTCGACCTAATTGTAGCAACTAATTTGGGACAAAATTTTCGACCTAAAGGCAGCAACTAATTTGGGACAAAATTTTCGACTTAAATGTTTCAACTGATTTGAGGCGGAGGGAGTCTAGGTGGATACTCATCCACCTCTGTTTCTGTTTTACTGACTTAGAAACAATCCTGAGTAGTCTTAGTAATCAGGAATATTTTACTTTTTAAAACGTTGAATGCCATAAGGTCACCGGTGACTGGAACTGAGTTTGCTCGTAGCACAACGGGGGTCACCGGTGACCGGCGAAACCAAAATTATTAGAAACACCTAATTCAAGTCATTTTTTAATTTTTTTATATTATTATCGTTACTAAAATGGTTTGAAGAAATTAATGTAATGTAAAACACACAAAAATAGTTTTATTTATATACACAGAGATAACTTGCTCCGGAGAGCAAATATATATTTTTAAGTGGTAGTTTATAAATTGTGATTCTTGGTTTAATAAATTCAATTTAGTAGATTTTTATCCACCACTATTTCTAAATAGTTCGTAAGCTTATATAATTCACCACTTTTTTCAGATATGTCATGCATACAAACCACCATAACACAATACTGGAAGCAGTTAATAAATTTTATGAAGACCATCCAAATAACGAAACCATCCAACCAGCTGAAAACTATGCAATCAACAATATAATCCGAAAATTAAAAAAATAAAAAAGCACCTGGAGAGGACGGCATCAGAAATATAATGATCAAACTACTCCCCCCCCAACTATATTAATAAAATCACTCATATCATCAACAGCTGCCTCATCCTAAACTACTTCCCTAGCATCTGGAAAAACGCATCAGTAATACTCATTCTCAAAGGAAACAAAAGCCCAAGCTGCCCTGAGAACTATCGACCAATAAGCTTACTGAACATCATCGGAAAAATCTACGAAAAAATAATATACAATAGAATGAAACCTCTTTTAACAATATTACCAGACGAACAATATAGATTCCGTGAAAAACTCGACACAACAAAACAGCTACTTAGAATAATCGACTACATTGGCAGAGCACTCATTAACAAAGAAGCAATAGTTTTCCTCATGATAGACATCTCAAAGGCATTTGACAAAGTATGGCATACCGGAACAATCTACAAACTCATCCAATTAAACTTTCCTCCCGGCATCATTAAATTACTATCCTGCTACTTAACCAATAGAACCTTTCAAGTCAACCTACAAAATCAAAAATCAACTCAAAGAAAAATCACAGCTGGAGTCCCCCAGGGCAGCATACTGGGTCCGATACTTTACATTCTATATACACACGACTTCCCCATAAATAAAGCAGACTACAATAGTATCACAGCCTATTATGCAGACGACACAGGAATTATAATTAAATCAAGAAATCCAAATCAAGCTTTACTTAAACTACAGGATCAACTAATAGAAGTCGAAAACTGGTGCAACCACTGGAAAATCAAAGTAAATGTAGAAAAATCACAACTCCTCATAATCCAAAAAAGAAGAATCAAAATCCAACAAAATTACAAACCCAAACTCTTTAATACCCCTATTCCAATAGTCAAGAAAGCAAAATATCTCGGTTTAATCATCAATAGCAAACTCTCCTGGTCAGATCATGTTAAACAAATCACCGACAAAGCAATGGCAGCAGCATATTCCATACAACCACTTATCCAAAATTCCAACGTCTCATTAAATCTCAGAAAAATGCTTTATACAAGCATGATCCGACCTATCCTCACCTATGCCTCTCCTGCCTGGGCAACAATTCCAGATCACTTAATGAAAAAACTTAATCAAACCCAGAATAAACTCCTCAGAAAAATCACCCGTGCCCGCTGGTTTATCCGAAATAAAAATATCCACCAAGACCTCAAAAT
This sequence comes from Parasteatoda tepidariorum, assembly GCF_982258835.1. Taxonomy (NCBI): domain Eukaryota; kingdom Metazoa; phylum Arthropoda; class Arachnida; order Araneae; family Theridiidae; genus Parasteatoda; species Parasteatoda tepidariorum. Next base: position 45,524,387 of record NC_141766.1, read on the forward strand.
CCCTCCTCTCTCTGAATATATCAACAAATTAAACGCAGATTTTTACAAAAAAGCCGAAGAATGCACAACAGCCAATTTCAACCAGATCCTCCCATTCGAAAACTACAAAAAAGATTCTCACCTCAGACCAATAGCAGCTTTTTATACATCAGATGCCTCCTTTCATCATTACCAACAAAAATAGTAATATATCATCACAGCCTCACTGGTAGAGTATCCGCCTACCACCACACTGATCCCAGGTGCGACCCCAGCCGACATCACTTTTCCAATAAATCTCCAGAATCATCCGAAAATCAACCTGCATCGTCTTCTTCATCCAGTATCACAACAAAGCATTTCTCACTGTAAAAAAAAAAAAAAAAAAAAAAAAAAAATCATCAAAGTCTTCAATCCATCATCTTGATTCCTCATCAACTTCCTCAATTCTTCATCCAGATTATTCTTCATCATGTGTCCAGATTCCTCATCAACTTCCTTCATCTAGATTATCCAGAATCCTGAAAACCAACAGTAGCAAGTGCTGCCACCTAGTAACTCCAGTGCAGTATATTATCTAAATAAACTCAGAACTTTCAAATAGAACTCTAATAAAAATTATATTATATTACAAAATACTACAATAGAATTTTCAAATATGTAAATAATCAATCTGTAAACTCTAAATCATCAACTGTAAATTTATATATTTTATTTTTTTGTTTTTGCCACCACAATGTAGCAAAATTTCAAAATGTTTTTAAACACAATGTATATATGTCGCGATGTATGGGATAGGGGCCGCTGCGCGGCCCAGGTGCCCAGTTCTTTTTAAATAAAGCGAAGATATGTCATGCTACGCCTTTTAAAAAACTTGCAAAATCTGTCCTATATTTGTAAATTTAGTTTGTAGTTATTTACCGCTTGGACTGACGGGCAAGCCATGTAAAATTAGCGTGGCATTTAACGTGTTAAAACATACTATTTTATCCATATTATCGAGAAATAAATGTATAAAAAGTATAAATCTTGCGAAAGAAAGACGAATCAACGTAAGAAAGATTAGCAAAAAGGTTGATAAAATTTGAACCTCTCAAAACGTTCAAAACGTCAACCTCTCAAAAGGTTGAATAAATTTGTAACTCCTTTTATTAATTTGTAAGACTTTTTTAATCCTTAAATTCTCATAAATTAATCGATGCGCTTGTTCCAAAAATTGAATGACGAATTTATTAGCTTTTAATGGGTAAATGGTTCGAGGTTTACGAGGTACCTACTTAATTTTCTTTAACTAAATCAATGAAATTTGAAACTTATTTTACTTCATGAAGACTAGAAATTTTTAAAAAAATGAGCGAAACAACTTATTAATTTGTTACTTACATCTCTGAACTTATAGATATACCATTAAAAAGAATTAGGACATTTTTGCTATAACTATTACTGCAAAATGTAGTTTCTATGATAGTATCTATTAATTGCAGTACATTATAAGGCAAAAGAAGTCTAGAATGAAATATTATTAATAGACGGCCCTGGTAGCTTTTCATTCACTCACTATGACGTCAAGAGCAGTTTTCTGACGTATTTTACACTATTTTAAAACCGTTCAGAATTCGTGGCGAACACAGATCATTACTGCAAGGTATTTATAGTTTCTCTTATAATTTTTTCGCATTAAAAATATATAATGGAAACATTGATTTTTAAGTGAAAAGTACTTTTCTTACGTGAGTTTTCTACAGTAAAGTAATAACGATACATACAACCGTTTTTCAGTGTGAACAGAACTTAAATTGCACTTGGAATTATATGAAATTTTTTTCTCACAAACAAAATTTATTGTTGCAAGGCAATTATTTACAATTTCTTTTCCTTTAAACATTTTCGACACAATCTTTCAATAAAATATTTTTATATTTAAATATTTAAAATATGGCGTAAAATTTATATACAAAATGTTAATTTAATTAAAGTTTTAACCTATAAGTGTTCAAGTTTTAATTTTATTTTTATAATAGCTTGCATATTAATAGCGTATATCATAAAATCAACTGTAAAAATCAATTATTACACAAGTTAAAATTTTTAATTTTATTTCAAAACAACGAAACATTCATAAATTTAATTGGGGGTGCTACAAAATATCTACTGATAATAAAATTTAAAGGATTTTATTGCTAAAGGGATCAAGGTAACAGAATAAATAATAAGCCAAATTTTCAAACTCATCAAATAAAGTTCAGTTTTTTTTTTTTTTAAATAAATTAAAATTCACAACTTTTATACAAGTAATGTAAATGCTTCTATGTATTGTGTTATAAATAGATGAAAATCTGTGCAGATTGCAATGTATCTATCTGGAAACAAGACGAAAGAATTAAAAAGGAAGTCTCGCCTCTAATAAAAGTGGCTTCTCACTATAGTGTCCATTTGTCAAATTAGTGTTGCCAGACAAGCTGCACTGCACCAGAATGTGATAAAATTATGTATGAAAGTTCTATTTCATATTTACTTGAAATAAAGTAAGCAAGATTAAAGAATAGTTTGAGATGAAATCTCGCCTTTACTAAAGCGTGACTTATCACTATAGTGTCCATTTGTTGAATTAGTGTTGCCAGACAAGCTACACTGCACCAGAATGTGGTGAAATTACGTATGAAAGCTCGATTTTTTTTGTCGTATGCCTGTTGAGGCAGCGGGGGTGCGATTGTTCCTGTTTTTCAGTGGCGCCATCTATGATTAGGAATTCGACTTCTGCCATGCCATTCACACAACCACAACCCGTTTATAGGGCCGGTCACATTCACACACAAAGAAAAAGGACATAGAACACACAAAGAGAGAAAGAAACATCCATGCCTTGCCTGGGATTCGAACTCAGGACCTTTCTGTTGCAAGGACAGTTCCCTGTCCCCTACACAGACAAGTCGGCAACGCTCGATTTGAAGATTTGATATTAACTAGAAATAGAATAATCATTCAAACAATTTTCAGAATTTTTCAACTCAAAATTCGGCTATTAGATCACAGTTTTCACAGGGTTGTTTATATATAAATCAGAAGTCATCTTCGCTACACAATATTAATAGGCACTCCTTTAAATATAGCCTTAAAGATTACGCCCTCAAATTTACCTATCATATTTCCCACTATTTTGGTAAGTCCATTATTCTGTAGCATCTATGTTAAAGTACACTGTTGAAAATGCTGGCTACATAAAATGGTCCTCAATTTCGCCATATTTTAGTGTTCTCACTAGCTACAAATATCGGAAGGAAGTTGCACCTAAAATAAATGTTTTGAAATCACCTAAAAGCAGAGAAACTTTTATTAGGTATTTTAAAGCACCCAAATGTAGAGCTACTGGTACATAACCATCAGCAAAATATTGGGAAATTAGCTCATTTTATGTCAAACTAAATTTAAAAAGACAACATAGAAGAAATGAACTTTAATTACCGCATATTAAATATTTGCTTACCTAAATAAGCTGATACTTGAAATAATTTGAAAAAAATTCTGGTGTAAAAGAATTTGCCTTAGCCGTCCCAATGCACCAAGCTGTAAATAAAGCATGTTGTACTAAACAAATATCATTCAATTATCCGTCACCATCATAGTTTTGTGTCATTTACCAACTTTTTGTTGCATTCGGTTTCACTACGGAGGTATTTCTTGCTCCTACTTCCCAATTTATGTTTAAGTAAAGTAAAATAATCTTTCACCGAACTTTAGTGCAATGAGAAACTTTATACCAAATATTGGTTTAAGTTTTACTGAGTTTTTTGCAGTGTGGGATGGAGGAGAGGCGTTTTTGGCTTTTCCCGACACCATTCGATGTTTTTAATCCAGTAATCCAATAGTTTACTGACATAAATCCAATATTTAAATTTGTATTAATCTCATATTTATATTTTAATGATCCAATATTTGTATTTTTAATAATTCAACAGATTAATATTTCAATAGCTCATACTTTTTTTTCCAAACTGTCTAAAAATTATTTGTAAAGATTATATTTAATTTGCTTTTTTTATAAATTTACGTCCTCTCTAATGCTTATAAAATGTTTCAATAAAAACTACATTTTAAAATTATTAGCAAAATTAAAAAACACTTTTGCTAAGATTAAGATATAAAATTGCATTCAAATACTACATTAATGTCTTTTTTTGCAACAATTTTAAATGACTTTATTATGTTCAGAAAGATACAAAACTGAAAAATACAAAAAAGAATTTTTAAAATAAAACTTGAATTGTTCTATTCAATAGAAATGCGGAGTCTATAAGAAGTTCCTATCTTTCTTTTGCAAGAAAAAGAAAAAAAACAAAAGGAAAGTATCATCATAAATCAATTTCAAAAGTCAAAGGAAAGCGTAAAAAAAGTAGAGAGAAACAAGACGAAATATAAAAATGATACACAATGATGTACTTCTTTGTAGATTTGTTCTAATAAAAAACTAATGTTTCTTAAATAGTATTAAAAAAACATTTACTGCTCTAGAATATTTTCAACTGTTTTTTTTTCATTCAGTAAGCGTTCTGACTTTTTAAATATGAGTTCTCTTTTCCGTGTTTTCTTTTTCTTCATATTATTTTGGTTAAAAAAATATTTCCGAAGCGGAAGGTGAATGGAGTTTTCTTTACGGTGTAAAAATAATATTTTCATCAGGTTGTGTTGCATTATTCATAACAATTGATAGTATAAACAATGAAATTTTATTCTGTACGATTTCAAATCTTATTTTTACGTAAATTACATGAAGAATAAACGGATATAAGTAAACTCAGAAAGTATCTTAAATATGCAGATTTGAATAGTAACTTAAAACCTAAATTTTATTCAATAAGATATAAATTTATTCTGTAACTCGAAATAAACGGAAAATGTAATAAGATTTTGTGAATAATATACACTGTAAAATCTGTGGTGTAATACACAGTTAGAATTTTCAGTCAAGAATTACTGTAAAGTTTACGGAAAAGAACATTTTTTTACCTTTACGGTTTTGAAACTATTTACTATGAAAATTGTAAATACAAAGCTATACGGTTTTCTCAGTTTTACAATACGGTTAAGCTAATGAACAATAAATACAAAGCAATAAGATTTTCTAACCGCTTACAACTAGCATGATTTCAAAACCGTAAAAAATTTTTAACTGGACACTGGCGTGAAGCTTTTCATTAGGTTACGGGCATTGGAGTTAGCTTGTAGTTGAGTTGTGTTTTGTCAAATGAAGCGTGAAATATGGTTTAATTAGTGTATCTGGTTGCTTCACTTGTACTAAAAGATGGGAAATACTAGACTTTTTTGTGTTAAGCAGCTTTGCAGTGATGTCATCTAAGCGTAAACGAGAGTATCGTATTTTTATAGTACAGGGTCACAAATTGAGAAGAGCAGGATACTAGAAACTCTTCATGTGTTGAAGGGAATGGAGGAAATATTATGATGTCAAAGCTGGGACTCTACCCTCTGTTCTGTCAGTTATGCGATTGTCAGATTAGCCATCTCTGCTATATTATGTAACTAGTTGCTAGGAACTAAGAGGCTTCTTTACGTGGGCCTAGTTGAGGCGATTAAATTCTGGTTGTTTAACCGTATTAGGTGAAAACAGTGAATAAATGGTTTTTCTCACATATAACAGTTTGAATACCACCTTATTTTGGTTATTTGACTGTTTTGTTCGAATATGGTAAAATATCAATTAAAATAATTATTAAGAATAATAATTTAGTAAATTGTTATTCAATCATTTTTTTCGAGAAATTTCTAGTATTTCTCCCCGAAAATGACTTTGAACAACCAAACAATTTTGTAGAGGAATACTACATTCCAAATAAACACGAAATCGAACTTTGATATAGAATCTAAAGGGTGTAATTTAAATCAAAGCACCTCAAAGCAATCAAAGCAAATCAAAGGGAAAAAATCGTACACCAATCACTCGCAAATTCACAACATACTAGAATTAGTTTCACTTTCGAAAACGCAAATATTGGCACAGTTAGGTTATCGCCAATAAAATTTTTATAATGCGGAATGCGTTGGCGTGAGTTTGTTGTTGTCTTCTACTTTATGCCTGTTTTTTTAGGCAGTAGGGGTGCGATTGTTCCTGTTTTTCAGTGGCTCCATCTATGGCCAGATATTCGACTTCTGCCACGCCATTCACACAACCACAACCCGTTCATAGGGCGGGTCACATTCACACACAAAGGAGAAAGAACATAGAACACAGAGAGAGAAAGAAACACCCATACCTTGCCCGGGATTCGAACCCAGGACCCTTTTGATGCAAGGACAGTTCCCTGCCCCCTACACAGGCAGGTCGGCGTTGTCTTCTACTGTACTATACATTTACAGATTCTAAAGTTCCCCAATAAAATAAGCATATATGTTTTTAGTTGTGTAATTAGAGTAATTCTATTTTAATTTTTAAATCTCTGTGAACTGTATTGGATCTTATAATATGTATAAGCACTAATTCTTAAAATAAAATAAGTTTGTATATCAAACATATGCGTAGCACAAAGAGAATATAAAGACAAATTCGAAATAGACTAACAGAACAGAAACTTATAGCGATCTCTTAACACAATTCACAGAAATTTAAAAATTAGAATATAATTATCCTTATTACACAACTTAAAATATACATACATATTTTAAAGGGAAACTTTGGTTTCTGATTATGTAAAGCAGCGTAGCAGATTTCAACAAAATCTCGCTAACTTATACTCGATAGCGAAAAAACTTCAAGTGATATTCATTAGGTAAAAAGTTATTCTAGCGCACTGCACATAGCTATAAAAACAAATTTTAGTAAGCTTGCTTGCAGTTTTCGCTAAACTGAGTTGGTAGTCATAATAAGAAATATTTAACTTTAAAGCAAAATAACTCATAAACTAATGACAACATCAATAAACATTTCATATCAGAATGTTTTTTCAACATTTCTCTGTAAATATTAAAAATTTCATACTGTTTCATAATTTTGTTTTTAATTTGAGGTTGAAAATGATTATCGATGAAATTTTTCTGAGACAGTGCGACAATGAGAAACTTCTTTTGCGATATAGAGATATAATTTAATTATTATTTAGTTTAAAGAAATTCCAAAATATTAAACCAAGAAATAACTAAATTATTTCTTGCGAAAGGTAATATTTTAACAGTATAAAAATAAGATTTTTATCATCTTCAATCTCGTTTATATACAGCAAAACATAAAAACGAGCAAACATTTATTCTGAATCTTGTTTTTTATATATGCAGAAATGTTATTAATTCTATATACTCATAATAGTTTTCCAGACACAAATGTCTTTATTTTATAGGCACACTTCTATTTTTTTAAGAATAAATGGATGTAAGTAATCTGAAAAAATATCTCATGAGAAAGTATATATGACGATATGAATGGTAACAACATCTAACATGATAAAAATATATTTAGTAGTTCATAAATAAAAATTTGCAACTGGATTAAATAAATAACATGCAAATAAAAGTAGTGATTTGAATCAGAAAAAATATAAAGTGAAGAATACAATAAGTGGATTTGATGCGCGTAAATATATAAATAACATTCCTGTTTTCAGTAATAATTATTTCTTAAAAATATTGAGAATTTTATGCTTCTTCTTTCTTACGATTAATGAACTTATACAGTTTTCTTATTATTATTGATACTTCGTTTAGCTTAAAAGATTATTTTAAAAATGGAAGGTGGGATTTTCTTCTATCTGACATATAAAAATATTATTTTTATGCCGGAATATTTTTACGGCATAAAAATAATATTTTTATCAGGTTAGATTGCATTATTCAAAGCAATTCAAGATATAAAAAATCAAATTTTATTCTAAATCGAATTTCTGTGTATCTCGTTTTAAGAATTGAGGGATATAAATAAACCTAGAAAGCATCTCTGAAGAAAGTGTGCATGCCGATTTGAATAGTAACTTAAGACATAAAATTTTTTCGATAAAGGAAAATTACCTTCAGTAATTTATAAACAAAACAAAAATGCAAATACATTAAATGAATAATATACCTGCATAAATAGACTCAGTGATATAATAAGTTAGATAAAATATAATGGATTTCTATTAACTGAATAAAAACTTCATTCGCTTTCAAAATTTATAAATAAAAAATAACAGACGACCTGTTTCAAGCCCTCAAAAACAAGTGCCCATTTTCAAGACTTGCTAGTTATAAGTTTAAAAGTTCAAAAGTTTAGCTACAAAATACACATTACTTCGTAGAACTGTCCTACATCCAATTTAATATGTGTTTTAATTGACATGTAATGTTTCTCAGAAAAACTAACAATAAGAGGATTACTGCACATAAAATACATGATAATGAAATAAAACAAAAGTTAAACTCGTATTTATGCTTTCATAATTAATTATTTTTTGAAATTCTAGAGAAATTTTCACTATTTTATGATTAATGAACTTATACAGTTTTATAATTATTATAAGGATTACTGTATTTAGTTTTAAAAAAATATTTGTTTTAACATAAAAACAATACCTTGATCAATTTCTGTTTATTGTTGAACAGTTAAATATATAAACAGGCAAATTTTATTCTATATCACATTTCTATGTTATTCATTTTATGAACAGACGGATATATGCAGATTTGAATCGTAACTTACAATAACAAAATTTATTCAATGATTTAAAAATATTTCCCATAATTCATAAATATAGTTGCAACTAGAGCATATAAATAATATATTCAAAGCTAGACTCAATGTATTGAATAAGTTAGAATAAGAATATAAATAAAAAGCTGAAATATTAGAACAATAAAAGATCAAATATAAAGTTGTCTTGCAAAATAATCACTGGTTAGCAAAATTGTCTGGCATCTGGTTTATAATGAGTTTTAGTACTGTTAGAAATTTCTATGAAAAAGGTTAAATAACAATTTATATAACTTATTTTTTTGCATGCTTTACCAAAATATTCCAAAACCATTAAAAAATATTATTCAAACTATTAACTGCGAGAAAAATCGACTAGTCTCACCTAATATGGTTAAATAACCAGGATTTTTCCCGCTCCAAGTGGGTTCACTTTATGAAGCCACTTAGTTCCCTGATGCTAAGTACATATTTTAGCCAAGAGGGCTAACCTGTTTGTCTCATGACCGGCAGAACTGGGGTTCGAATCCCAGAGCTGACACCATAATATTTCTTTTCTTCCTGCAATACGCGAGTCTTCAGAAAAAAAACTGTGAAGAATCTATTCTTCCAAATACATTTTAGAGATTCCAAAAAGTATAATATAAATAAAAGAAGAAGGAAAAGCGCAACAGTGTCGAAACATTTCGCCAACTACCTTTAAAACTAAAATTTAAAAGAAATGATGCATCAATAATAAATAATTCAATATAACGATTTCTTTATAGTTGTGTTCGTATTCGTTTACATTTACTTGTAAGATAGTGTTCTAAATGTATAAAATTTTATTTTAAAATGAATAAAGTGGAATAATCCGTATTCATATCATGTTTTATGGAGAAAAAAAAGAACATGCAAAATGTTCATTTATAATGTAAACAAAACAATTGTTATCTCAAACAATAATAATTTAGCTTACCTATAAATTGTATAAGGTTTTTTGGTTTGTATGCAACCAAATTCAGCACCGTAAACCACCATGTTTCAAGATCTTTGATTTTAAAATTCCTTCCATTGAAATAACAATGAGAAACGGAAGGTAGAAAATTTTTCTCGTGATTCGCCCTCCAGTCATGTGGTGTCATTAAGAGGACAAAAATTATTCTTCTCCATTTGCATTTCATTTCTATGGTTTCAGTGATGAGTAGACTTTTCTGCATTATTATTATTTAATTAAAAAATATTTTCTAAACAAAATGTAGAAATACTTTTTTATAGAAAAGAAATATTTTCATCAGGTTCTATTGCATGATCAAAGAAATATGAAATATAAGCAACTAAATTTAATTCCGTACCTTTATAAATTACATTTCTACGTAACCCATATTAAGAATAGACGGATATAAGTAAACTCAGAATATATATTAAAGTTTAGACAGAAATGGTAACTTGAAACATAAAGCTTATTCAATATATTCAATATCTTATTAATAAAAACTAGATTATAGTAGAATAATAACTGGATTAGGTGAGCTATATACAATACGTATATTCAATGAGTAAGAAATAAGAACATAAGTATTTTCTCTCTTATGAAACTTCGTCCCAAAATACATATTAATTAATGAAACTGTCATGACTTGATATGCATTTTCTCTTGTAACGAATTTGTATGTAATATTTCGCAGAGAAACTAACGATGATAAATGAATTAAATACGCGTCAAACTGCGCGAATAAAACTATTTCTTTCATTGTGTTATTGTAAATAAGTATATAACTACTTTATGAAAAAAATATTAAGAAATTTATAGTTTTCCATACTCATTATATTATTATTTACTATAATAACTATAGAACTATGCATTCTCAATCGTTATTTTTATTTGAATTTAATAGAAAATAACTATAAAGTATGCCATAACGTTTTTATCTTAAATGTTTATTTATTTTCCGCTTAGATAATTTTATTCATGCAAAAGATTCATTCTATGCATTTTTAGTTATATTTATTCCTTTTCTATTTATTATTTATTTCTTATAAATAACAAGATCCTTTTTAATCACTGCATTCTTTAGCAGCGATAGTGTTCACCATTAAAATAACGATGAGAAAAAAATTCTGATAAAAAAATAACACATTTGTATCGTAGACATTTCTGGGAAGTAAAAAAAACGAGAATTCTGGATATTAGTACCAAACATTGCGGTATTTAAATCATTTAATTGCTATTTTTTTTTTGCCCTTTATGGTAATAATTTATCAGAAATTCTGACTCACATATGTATCTGCAACAATAAATAATGTATGTGTAACAATAAATTTAATTAAAACTTAATGTTTGTATAACAATAACACTGGGAAACAATTTTTTTTCTGACACAAGAGATTTTTTAATGGATCTTAGATATTTTCACATCACTAATTTCAAATCTGCAATCTCTCCTAACTTTCTTTATAGCATTTTTTTTTTTTTTGAAACGTACAAGCTTAAAAACGTTATGCATAACAGGGGATCATGTAAATGTTTCAGCAAACTTCCAGAGAAGTTAGGACACATGATCAGAACTAAATTTGCATAGGCATCCATGGCCGAAAATGTCATCGCACGCGGCTACGTCCTATAAGAACTATATATCCTATACGAACTATACGCTGCTATGTCCCTATTATGAACTGTTTCCTCGTGAGCTTCTGAACAGATCATAATAGGAAAGCGCCCCAAGAGGAGTACGTCAATTTTTCAAGTCATGGGTTCCTTTGAAAATATTAATTCTATTGATGCGGTCAAACTCCCCTAGAGATTTATAGCAACATTTAAGCAACTCCTGTTACTTGTAACGTTTTTATACTTTTACATTTCGACGAAAATTAATCTAAAAATTTCATTATTTAAACAATCTGTAGCTTTAAGAGCAAAACAAATTTCAGATTTAAAATCTCCACATCCAAATTTAACAAGATCATGAATTTGAGCCGTGGAGGATCATAGGAAAAAAGCGTTCACTTTCCAATGAGGTGAACCGGGTTCGGAACTGTGCGATACGAATCGATACGCTAGTTGATACGAATTCCGCCTTCGGCACTCACCGACCACAATGCTGACGAAAAATATCCTCAGTAATAGACGGAGTATGGGTTAGAGGCCCCTCGTCGTCAGGCTAACCATGGGTAACTTTCGTGATTTTCCTCTCCGTGTAACGTAAATGCGGGTTAGTTCCTTCAAATAGTCCTCCACGAAGGCAAATTTCTCCCAATACTTGATCCAAGACTTCTCTTGTCTTCCGTATTGGGTTCAAAATTACAAGGCTACGGAGTTGAAAATTAGCTGTCGCAAACCCAAAATTGGGTCAACTATTTTAAAGACAGTTATAAAAAAAAAATCAAGTATTTGAGTAAATGAGACGAAAAACTTGTCCCCTAGAGTAATTAAAAAAATATACAAATACGCATTTTTTTACAGTTTTAAAGTGTGATAGGCATTTGCTAGTTTCTTGCATAGAAATAAAAAAAAGAAACTAACTGACCAAAACAAAATTAACTAGCCTCTACTAAATAAAATAGCTGTTATCAAACTAAATATTTTTCAGTTATCTCAAATCGTTCAAGGACTGTTGAAACTTCCAACACTTTTGATGGAATTATCCTTCAGATAATAATCCCACCAAATTTACAACCAAAAAAAATTTATTATAATTTGTGATTGATATTTTTATTTGTAATTTTACGAAAAGTCATAACCAATGTCTTGTGAAAATTATCGTACTTTTTGGTGTTCCCATGAAGCAGTGTTTCCCAAACTTATGACTTTTGTGTATACTTTCTAATTTTTCGTAGCATTGAGTACCACTAATAAAAAATGAATGTATTTTTTACTAGAAAAAGAAATTGCACAAGGGCTAAAAATCACAACTGGCTGTTGACACCACTAATTATTAACTGTTATATCTGCAAAAAGTATCCAATAGAAAAATACGTAATCGTAAATTTTCACGGCTTGCTTTGTTTTTAAATAAATTTTTTTGAAATTTTTGTTTGCTGCAAGATATTTCGCATAAGAACGTGAACCCCAGCTAAAATGTTCCCGTACCCCTGGGGGTACGCGTACCACATGTTGGGAAACACTACCATAGAGCTAAAACACGGTAAGTTTTATCATATTCTAGAAGTTTCAACGATAATTTTTTCTCGAAAAATTCAGTAAATGTCACCTTAAAAGTTTTAATAAAATCCTAAACGGAAACCATAAATATAAATCAAAATTAAAAGGGCTATTTATTTACTTAAAATTAACTGTATTATAAAAATAAGTTATTATCTTCATTCTTGAAATTATATGTTACAATAAGCAAAGAAATATGAGCAATCTAAGGCAAAGAATATAGAAAGAAGAAGTCCAGCTCTTCGAATACGTAACTAACGCAGGTAACTATTCGGTTCGGTACGCTATACCAGAAAAACAACTTACAGGGTCAGCAACATACTCAGATTTAACTAAGTGTCATTTGCACTAATAGTGTCAGCGTTTCAGAACAGCGTATGCACATAGCGTAGGCACATAGGAAGCAAAGTGACAGTCAGGAGATACGTCACCAATTATTGGACAACTCTACATGATACATGGTTGGTTACGCTGCTTCCCGCCAACTACCATTTTATTCTTTCTATATCAAAATGTTTTAGCAGATGTAATTAACATGCATGATATAAATGTTTTCTCAATGAGAAATCTTAATGAAAAGTACAGTACTGCTTATCAATAGTATACAAATATAGAACAAACCAACGATAAAAAAAGGTTTTTTTCTTCTTCACCCCAACGCTTCCCCATTCCCTGTACTGGTTAGGAGAAGAGGTTGGTGCAAACCCGTTTATAGAACCTTTGCTGCTGTGCCCCTAAATTTTGTTTTTTCCTTCATACACCGGGATTACAACTAACCTTGAGGGACTAATTTACGTTATGTCAAGGAATGCTAGACTACTTCCTATAGGTATATTCTTTGGCTAAAGTTCAAATCACAGTAGATTTTCGAATACTAAATTAACATTAAAACGCACATGCGTTCTGATTTCCGGCATGTTAGCCGATATCATTTGCATGAATATTGCTATAGTGAGATGCGTATAATGTCAATTCAAAATATTTAAAACGATTTTCTCAACCCACCAATTGTGAAATACGGTCAGTAAATTGGTCAATGATTCGCTAATAAACAAACAAAAAAAACATGACCTTCCTACGGTTATATCAAATACTAAATAAACATTAAAACGCTCATGCGTTTTGATTTCCGGAATGTAAACCGATGTCACTTATATGGATATTGTTCTAGTGGGATACGCACAAGGCCAATTCAGAATATTTAAAACAATTTATCAACCCACCAACTGTGAAATACGGTCTGTAAATCGGTCAATGAATCGCTAATAAAGACAAAGAAACAGCAACCTGACCTTCTGACGATTATCAAATGCTAAATAAACATTAAAACGTTCATGCGTTTTGATTTCCGGCATGTAAACCGATGTCACTTACATGAATATTGTTCTAGTGGGATACTCACAAAGCCAATTCAGAATATTTAAACAATTTATCGACCCACCAACTGTGAAATACGGTCTGTAAATCGGTCAATGATTCGCTAATAAAGAAAAAAATAACGTGATCTTCTGGAGCCTGGCGTTTTGTTGCTTAATGATAATGGCACTCTCAAATTTTGCTCTAAACTCTTTAATGGGAAGATACTGACCACCTTCCGTACAGTCCAGAAGTTACGAGTCCCGCAGTGGACTGATCTTTAAGGCCCGATTCCCAACAGATCACCGAAGTCAAGCATCGTTGGCTACGGTCAGTGTGCGGGTGGGTAACCACTTGGATCAGCCTGCGCAGGGACCGACGGTGTGCAGTATTGACCCTCGTTAAACTGTTCTACCGTAAAGTGATCGACTTCACGTGTAGGTCGTCGAACTACCGAAGCGGGGGTGCCATCCCCTCCGCAGAGGATCATAATTGTGATGGCACGTCTTCGGATCATCCTCAGGGATGTTTCCCACACCGTCGCCAATAGCCCATTGTGCAGCTCTAGTGCGACGTAAATGAACAACAACAACCTGTAGTTGCGCCAAGTAATTTTCACTTGTTCCGCTATTTTAAAAAGTTCCTCAAGCGCCTAATCGCAGATGAAGGGAAGAAAGAAGCAGTTCGAAACTAGTTATTTCCCCTCACAGGCGGCAGACTTTAATAACTAAGACAATCAACACACTGAAGAATCGAGCAGTAAAAAAGAAGAATAGGTCGTGCAGAGGTGAAGAGCACATGCTTATGCAAAAGCATAGGAATCTGCCGCTTGTATGTCTCTTACTTACCGCTAGCTCCCTCAGTGTGTGGCCTGCCTAGGCAAGCCTAAGTTTGTAGTGCGTTTCGACAAATGTTTAAACAAGTATGATAACTATGTAAAAAAATTATAAAAACGTGTGAGGAAGTAAATAAAAAAATTTTTTGGAAAAACAAATGTGCAAGGGTTTCTGTTTTATAAAAAAAAAATCGTGCCTTACTTTATGAAATATTTTCTCAAACAAAAAAAAAATTCTAACGAAGCATTAATAAAGCGAAATAATAATTTAAGCATTTTCAATCAATTATTTTATTTCTTTATGAATTGTTACGTTTTTTTCCAATAATTGTTTTTTTATCGGGAAATTGATTTATTTTATTTTAGTATGTGAGATAACTTGAGTAAAGTGTATCAAAAAATGACGAACAGCTTTCATTCCTCATCATGCAATTCTTATTTTAACAAATGCAAGACAATGTTTTGAAGAAGAAAAATTCAATTCGCAAAATAATGAATACATAAATGAAATCTTCACTGAATTCAAATATTTGATGATATTTATGTTTGAAACTAACTTCAAATCAAATACTCATAAATAATAAATAACATTAAGAACTAAGATTGAAAAGAAAATATTATTTTGTTCACATACTGGTTTTCTGTTGAAAATATATAATTTTTTAAACAAAAGGTAGTTATTGTTTTTGTGTATCGCATTATATTGGTTATTGTACTAATACATTTAAAAATATAAAAACACCCCTGGGACATATCTATTATACAGACAAACAAAATTCATTTTAGTTTTTAAGTGTTATATCAATTATAACTCAACATTTAATTCAAAAATCGAATATTCCCTTTAAAAAACGCAATTGTCTCATTCAAAAATTTTATTTTACATTTCCTAATATTTTTTTAAATCTTTATCGACTAATTTCTCAAAATTACAGTCACCGGACCAAAATTAAAGACGAAATTTAAAAATTAATCTTTTTTTAATTGGTTTAGAAAAAATAAATTAATGGTTCGTTGCATAATTTATATTTGCATTAAAATAATATACATTATGTATTTATTTCAAAAAAAAAATATTTCTATATTAATTTATTTAATTTATTCATTAATTATTTCATTATTAATATTTGAATTATTTTTTTCAATCTATCTACAAATAAACTCAATCTCAAAAATATCAGTGATATTAATGTTCAAATTCATTTTATTATAATTGTTTTCTCTCTGTAAAAGAAAGAGATACGGAAGGATCATCCTTTTGCAGCAGGCAGTGCAAGAGCAACTTCCTCAGAAGGGCTTTGCCATACAGTAAGTGCAAGAGTAACTTCCTAAGATGAGCTTTGCCATACAGTCAGCGTGAGAGCAACTTCCTTAGAAGGGCTTTGCCATACAGTCAGTGTAAGAGCAATCTTTTCAAATGGGCTTTGCCACACAGTCAGTGCAGGAGCAACTTCTTCAGAAGTGTTTTACAATGCAGTCAGTCTTGGAGCAACTTCTTCAGAAAGCCTTTGCGATGCAGTCAGTGCAAGAACATTTTCTAATATTATAGCAAGTAGATTGGCACTATTTTTACTTGGGATTATTTCCTATATTTTCTTAATGTCATTGTAGCACCGTTTCTAATGTAAAATTCTGCTTTTGCGATGGCAATATATAGTTATTGAGCAAGTCAAAGCCTCTTGAAAAATATTTGTCTATTTGCAAATTTCTTAATGACTAAACATATACAGATGAATAAATAATCTTTATTGACGCATTTTCCTAGTTGTTTACCTAAACACTTAAGACACATTCTGAAATATTAAAAATTTACCCTTTCGTGCGACTTTAATAGCCAATGAAAATTCTGTAAAATATTGTGATTGGTCAAGCGAAGATGTTAAGGTCTAAGATTCATATATCCGCTTTAACATCAACGAAAGAGCTTTCCTTCAACCTGCTTCATACTATAGCAGGCTTTTAAAAAAATTAAATTCACAAAACTTTATGAATTACATACTGAAAATATTATCCCACTACTACACTCCTTTTTTAGTTCTGGTGGATTGATAAAAACGTTGAAAGCAAATAAATAATATGAACTTGCAAAACTTTCTCAGCCCATCAGAATTGAAAAGTAATTTCCAAGTTTCAGATTAGGGCTTCAGAACAAACTCTTTTAAACCTGCAAGCAAATTTTACAAAAATATTATTTGATTTAGAAGGGTTAAATTTGACTACAGATATTTTTACCATTGTTCACAAACTCATCATAAAATAAATGAAAAATTGAATACCAACCGCGTTATTTTAGGCGTGATTAAACTCAAAACTCAAATAGTCTTAGTTCAGCAAGTTTATATTCCTAAACTTGAGAGAGTTGCTTTAAAAACAACCGCAAAAGATGTCTAAAATAGATTTTTGGAAATATTATCCAGATAGAAATATTTTAACATTTTACGAACCAAAACATTTTTAATGATTCTGTGACATTAAATAGCGATATTAAAAATTTCTTTTCGAAATCAAACTAAGACATATGATAAATACGTCTTTGTTGTGTCTGGACTTTTTGTTGGTGGTTTGTGTCAAAACTTTCTGTATTAAAATGAATCTCAAGCTTAAAATTTATATAAATAAATGGTCCAAAATAAAAAGAACTTTCTGAAAAATTTTCCGGTTATTCTTCACAAAGCGTGCCAATTTGTGCCCATTACCTTTACTTTATTTATTTTACTCATGAAGATTTTTTTCTTTTTTAAAAACTAAAGCTTGCCAATTATTACTTTTTTTAAAAGCATCACATTTAAATATATCATAAAATATTGAGACTACAGGCTAAATTTGAATGCATAAAATGTCAATTTTGACCCTGTTCTTTTTGTCGCTTCTGTCCCTGTTAAATGAAATTCCCAATAAATTACAAAACAGGTTAAATATATGTTATACATATTTTTTTACTAAATGATACTGCTGTTTGAAATGTAAATATTTTTATTTAGACTTTTTATATTTTTAGCATTCAACAGAAAAATGTTTTATCTTAATTTATTTTCATTACTGTTGTTTACTATGTATATTATTAAATCGAACATAAAAAGAACATATTTTGAAAAAATTGCATTATAGAAAATTTTTAATGTATCCTAACTCCAAAAATTATAGCAAGTACTTTACACTAAAGTTGTGTAGTGAAGCACCATATAATAAATCTAGGATCTTATATTTCACTACACACTGAGAAAAAAACGTATGTTCAAAGTTACCACAAAATAGTGCTTTTTCTCTGTAGAAACCATAAGAAAGCGGTAATTTTTACCTAGGAGCTGTCGTAATGATTTTGGTAAAATTAACAGTAAAATATCAGTGACGAAACTAAGTAAATGTGGTAAAATTTGGTAATTTCTTTCATGATACCTTAGCATAAAAAGCATTTATTGGGTAAAATTTACTTTTCAGTTTTTGAATTTTTTACTAAAAGTGGGGTAATTAGGATTATAATTCTGAAAACTAGAATTTCCGGTTAATTATTTCTATACGAACGGAAATACTACTAAACAAAATGCCTTAAGTACAGCATATTTTGATTTTAATTGCCTGGATGTTAGTTTTTTTTTACCAGATATGGCATTACGATACAGTACAGTAATTTTACCAGAATTGTTTCCTCCGTGCACCAGTGATCTTTTACACTAGTTGGTGTAGTAGTAGCCACCATTTTTGTTTTTCAATGACACTAAAATTTATAGTTAATATAAAAGTCAGTAAAGTTTTTTTTCAATACAAGATAAAGTAAGAATCATTAAAAAAGTAAGTAAGAATCATCAAAATTGGTGGCTGTTAACTTTCACCAGTGAATGTTGATAATCACATAGTCGCTTTGGTAAACGGCCGAAATATATACTAGGTCTAATTAAGTGCCACTGCCTAGTATAAATTTACCAGGTATGCCCTGCATCAATATCTCTTAAGGTTCAGTGCCACTGCCCACTATGCCCTACATCAATGTTTTTTTAAGGTCAGGTGTCACTGCCCTGTTTGCATTTAACCGATACTCCGCACGCTGATGTTTCTCCTAATCTATCCTCAGCAGATATCAAAATATCGAAATAATATAATAATATCAACGAATAAGTTATGATCAAATCGGATAAAACAAATAGTTCGGACATTCACCAAAGCGACTATGTGATTGTTGACATTTACAGGTGAAAGTCGACATTTTCTTGATGTCACTCATTCACGTTAACACTAGTTCTTAAAATGAAATTTTTCTTTAACACGTTCAAGCCGGGGTGACCCGCCGGTGGGTCACGCTAGATTGTCTCATCTTGGCAGAGCACCGGAGTAAAAACTGGTAACAATAAATTTCATTTTTTAGTTTTTTTCCGGGAATAATAAAAATCCATAACTACCAATTGTTTTTAACGGATGCAATTTTTATATTGTATTGCTTCTTCGCCGTGATAAATTTCCTTGCAGTGAATTGCTCCTCCCGAATATTATCTAATATTGAAATAGTTCTTCTACCAGTATTTTCACTTTTCCCGGCGTGAACGTGTTAAATCAACATCCGCGTAGCACAGAGAGAAACTTAAAATGAGTTCGAACAATCAGAACAGAACGGACTCGGGTAGAAATTGTAGAACATAAAATCATTTAATACAGTTCTCAGAGGTTAAAAAATAAAATGTAATTATCCGTTTTTCACAGCACAAGAAAAATGCTTATTTAACGGTAATTTTTTTTCCGTTAATGAATATCCAGCGTTGAAAATAACAACAAACTTTCGTAAATTTATTCCAGATTATAAAGAAACTACTCGTGATATTCTACTTGACTGTTTTTGAATTTTTTACAAACAAAGGTCTAAATATTGTATTTTCGGAAATGATAATAAATTTTGTATGTTATGAAAGTTCGAAAGTTTGGTGCAAGCTTACTCCTTTTTAAGCTTCAAGATTTTAACTACAGCCTTTAAATTATATATGAACGCTCGACTTAGAACGTTTTTAGAACGTTCGATTTAGATTCTTGTTTCTGTTGAGGAATATCCTGCATTGGAAATAACAACAAACTCTCGCAAATTTATTCCAGATTGTAAGCAAACTTCGTGCGATATTCTACTTGGCGTTTTTTCGAATTCTTATTCATTGAAAATAACAACAAACTCTCGCAAATTTATTCCAGATAGTAAGCAAATACTCGCGATTTTCTGCTTGGTGTTTTTCGAATTTTTATTCGTTGAAAATAACAACAAACTCTTGCATATTTATTCCGGATTAAAAACAAACTACTCTTGGCGTTATTTGAATTTTTGATATTGAAAGGCACCAATATTGTATTTTCGGAAGTCGCAATAATTCTCGTATGTTGTGAAAGCTCAGTAGTTTGGTGCAAAATTATTCATTTTTAAGCTTTTTGATTTAAACTACACCCTTTAAATTGTACATGAACTCTAGATTTGGTGTAAACCAGAAAAAAAATAGTTCCGTCCCAAAATATTTTGGGCTGTTCAAAATCATGCTCTGGGAGATATTAAGCATCAGTTTTTATAGTGATGAATACAACGAAAAATAAATAGTTCAAACGACTCCTTATATACAAGTAAATATGGTAAATTTTCAGACAAAAAGATTAATATTTCTGCATCAGAATTCTAAAAATGGTTTTATTACTTGCCATTACTGCCCTAGTTCTACACGTAATTTTATTTTTAAAAAAATAGCTTTCAGTTTTTGGAATTGAATATCTGCCTCATTTCCAACCCCATTTCACTACTGTAAGATGAAATTTCAAAGTATTAACCCAAAACAAATGGCTAGTATTAACCAAAATAAATAGCGAAAAAGTAGCAAGAAAGTAGCTAAATTTGAACAAGCTATGTATTTAAAGATCCATGCAAGGATTGTCTTTTTATCTAAGGAATAAAATATTCCGAAACAAATTACTGTAAAATGTACTGGCATCCAGTGTC
Organism: Parasteatoda tepidariorum; assembly: GCF_982258835.1. NCBI lineage: Eukaryota > Metazoa > Arthropoda > Arachnida > Araneae > Theridiidae > Parasteatoda > Parasteatoda tepidariorum. Next base: position 45,545,322 of record NC_141766.1, read on the forward strand.
CATGTTACCGGGATTCGTAATTCTAATAAATACCACTGTAATAAATCAGTTTTACGTAACTCTAATAAAACCATTTTTACCGTAAAAATTTAAGGATAAAAAGATCAAATATATCGCAATTTTTCAGAAAATTTGTTGTAAAATCACTAAATCACTGCAGTAAAATAATTATTATTGTAAAATATACGGCATAATTATATATACGGTAAAATTACGAATGATTCACCCAAGGCACCGATACTTTTTACAGTAGTTTAATCCGTAATTTTTTACAGTGTTTGGTTATAAAATCCCTAAATCACTGCAGTAAAATAATTATTATTGTAAAATATACGGCATAATTATATATACGGTAAAATTACGAATGATTCACCCAAGGCACCGATACTTTTTACAGTAGTTTAATCCGTAATTTTTTACAGTGTTTGGTTGTAAAATCACTAAATCACTGCAGTAAAATAATTATTATTGTAAAATAAACGGCATAATTATATATACGGTAAAATTACGAATGATTCACCCAAGGCACCGATACTTTTTACATAGTTTAATCCGTAATTTTTTACAGTGTTTGGTATTGAAACCACTAGCGCCAGTTTGCATGCTCAATGTCAAATACCAATAATTACTCGCAACTGTTAATTGTTCAAAAATTGCTAATTACTCATTTTAAAAGAGGCTTTTAATTATCTTAACGTTATGTTATTTTTACGTTTTTAGATTTCTGGTCAAAAATAGCTACTTTAGGTAAATGAATTTTTGGCTATTAACTAGTCAAGTATGTCACTATACTATTAAATTTCGATAAAACAGCTATTTCTGAGTCTATTCGAGTACAACTTTTGACTAGAAAACGAATGATTGATGTAAATTTAAGATAATTTTGATAGATTAAAGTACCATTTCAAAATTCAAGAATTATCTCTTATCATTAGTGAGGCCCGTTTAGCGGTGTACGTTGACATTTCCAAGCATTTTATGCGTGTCTTAACCCATTCTATTATGTAAAAGAACTCATCCAAGTTTGTGACGCATGTTCTTTATTCAAAATTGTAACTATTTTTACAAAAATACAGTAGGAATTATTTCGAATATCCTCAAGTGCATTGTAGCTTTCGTTTTTCTTTTTTTTTTTTTTTTCTTTTTTTTAACTCTTAACGTTTAGGACTTGATTTGACGTAAATCAAGTTTTACTGAGGCATAACAGATTTCTAATATTCCTTTTAGAAATGCTTGATTTAAAATTCTGCTCTATCAAATCCAAGCCAAGAAATTTACTTTACAAAAGAAGCAAAGCTCCCTAACTAAATAAAAACACTTATACCTTTTTTCAAATTTTCTAAAAAAAAAGTGAAACTATATTTTTCTTTTCTCATTTACTGAAGCCGTATCTACCTTTTAAGACAGTAGTTATTTCGTATTTCACCATGTCATGAAAAATTAAGAAAATTTTGATAAATTAAAGCAACATTTCAAGTCCCGCAGTGGACTGATCGTTAAGACACGGTTCCCAGCAGATCACCGAAGTCAAGCATCACTGGCTGCGGTCAGTGTGAGGGTGGATGACCACTTGAATTAGTCTGCGTAGGGAGCAAGTGTGTGCGGTATTGGTCCTCGTTAAACTGTTCTACCGTAAAATGCACGACTTCGCGTGCAGGTCGTCGGGCTACCGAAGCGGGGGTGCCATCCCCTCTGGAGAGGATCAAAATTGTGATGACATGTCTTCGGATCATCCTCAGGGATGTTTCCCAGGCCGTCGCCAATAGCCCATAACGCAGCTCTAGTGCGACGTAAATGAACTAAAACAACAACAACAGCAACATTTCAAACACTGAAGAATAACCTCTTAAAATGAATGAAGCGCTCCTAGCGGCCTACGATGACATTTCCAAATATGCTACGCAATTACTAACTCTTTGTGATATGTCCACGAACTCATCACTGTTCATGACTCTTGTGCTAACGTGCCTTGTAAAAATTAACACTAATTAGCCATTTTTACGAAAATAAAATAGGAATTATTTCTTATATCCGAAAAGTTTACTGTAGTTTTCTTTGTTTTTTGAACTCTTAACATTTAGGGCTCGATTTGACGGAAATGAAGCTTTACTGAGGCATTACTGATTTCTAATCCTTCTCCTAGAAATGCTTGATTTAAAATTCTGCTCACTCAAATATAAGTCAAGAAATTCACTTTACAAAAGAAGAAAAGCTCCCTAACTAAATAGAAATACTTATACCTTTTTTCAAAGTTTCTAAAGAAACAGGGAAGCTTTTTAATCTTTTTTTTCTTTTCTTATCTGCGAAGCATTTATTTACCTTTTTCCATTCATTTGTAAAGCATGTATTTTTAACGAAAGTACAAAATTCTTTTGAAATATTTCCTGCTTTCTTTTGCAACATGTTTTAATTTAATTATGTACTTGTCATTCTAGATTTCATCTTAACATTTCTGTTAGAATTGTGAAAACATTTTAACTGATTGAAGAAAATGTAAATTTTATTCATCTTACTAAAATCTAAATGTCAAAATCCAAGAAAAAAGAATTATTCTCCGGATTTCTAAACATACTCGTGATAGTGATCAGCATAAGTGAGCAATTCTCGTACTTTAAATTTAATAAAGCTTAATTAAATTGAACTTTCAAACAATTAAATTAAAGTTTGAGTTTTATATGTTTAAGTGACAGCTCAAAGATTATTTGCGACTAAATATTTATGATAAGGTCGATTTCAAATCAGTTGCAACGCATATTTTTTTTCATACTTTAACAGCAAATCAAAGTTATTGAATCAATAAATTAATCTCAAGAAAATTAAATTCCACGTCCTATAGTTTTAGCGAGAAGACTATAAATTTACAAATATTACTTAATAATGTAATTAAAGTCATTAATATACAAAATATATCATTTGTAATTTGCATACTTTCTTCGAGGATATCCAATATCGAGTGCATTGAAATAAAGATGAAATTAAAATATTTATCTCAAAATTAATAACGTTAGACCTTCTCCTTAATTAAACAAAAGATAAATTTATCAGCAGCACAATGCATTTTTCATATTGTTAACAATAACAGTAATAAACAATGTGAAAAATGCTGCATTACACCTCTTATGACAATTAGAATCCATATTTATCAAGTAATACAATAAAGTAAAATTTGATAGTTTGGATTTTTTATTATATATGTATATACATACAGGGTGGTCCTAAAATATGTGTCAAAAATGTGAAGGTAGGTAAAGGGGACCTAAATAAGCATATTTCGTATAGGATTGTGTGTGCGGTAATGCCAACTTGAGCCGGTAGTATTTTTGCTTTCTTTCATCTTTACTTGTCTTTTCAGTTTCCTTGGATCATACTGCTTTACTAGCTAGTGCTTTAATGTGCCATTACCGCACACACATTCCTATCCGAAATATGCTTATTTATGACCCCTCTACCTACCTTTACATTTTTGATATATATTTTAGGGCCATCCTGTATATATATATATATATATATATATATATATATATATATATATATATATATATATATATATATATATACACTGGTTATCATAAATTAAGGAAAATTCACAAAAATCGCGATAACTCAAGAAATTACACATGGAATTTTATGAAACTTACCCACAATATACAACACATAGTAAGGTATTAAACAACATAAAAAGAAATTATCAGACATTAATAGTAGTATAGAAATTAGCACATGTATAAAATAAACAAATTGGAAGTATCGGTTTGCAATAGAAAAAGTACCTTTAATATGGAATATGATTGCCTCTAGAAGCAATACAGCACAAACAGCGATGTGTGATGCTTTCAATTATGCGGTCTATCAGTTCAATAGGAAGTGAGAGCCATTGCTCTTGTAAAGCAGTTGCAAGCGTGGCAAGGGTCTGAGGGGGCGGATTGATGGCAGATACACGCCTCCCTAGAGCATCCCAAACGTGCTCGATAGGATTCAAGTCCGGGGATCGAGCTGGCCACTCCATGCGAGTAATTGTTTCCTGTTGAAGATAATCATCAACAATGCGAGCTCTGTGTGGTCTTGCATTATCGTCCTGTAACAGGAAGCAATCACCAATTGCCCCGGCATATGGGCGCACATAAGCATCAAGGATGTTGTCTCGATAAACCTGAGCATTCACGGTTCCCCTTGGAAAGACATGGAGGTATGTGCGCCCTCCTAAGGATATGCCTCCCCAAACACAGACACTGCATCTTCCGTATGCATCTCTTTCACGGATGTTTGATGGATGATAACGGGTCCCAGGTTCTCTCCATATCAAATAACGTCTACTGTCACTTTCTAGACTAAACCTGGACTCATCCGTAAAGAGAACAGGCCTCCATTGATCTGACGTCCAGTGGACATGTTGTCGGGCCCACTGCAAACGGTCTCTCCTATGGCGTGATGTGAGCGGCACGCAAATGGCTGGTCGTCTCGCATACAGACCACCTTCGTGGAGCCTTCTGCGCACAGTTGACGTTGACACCAACCTTCCGGTGGCTGCAGCAAGAGAGGATCTAAGATGTGTCGGAGTAGCGGTTCTATTCCTGCGTGCACTTAATGTCAAATATCGGTCATCGGCACTGGTCGTAACAGTTGGCCGTCCTTGACTGAACCTCCTAGATGCCGAATCTGTGGTTTGAAATTGCCTCCAAAGTCTATGAACCACAGATGGACTCACATTTAGCCATCTGGCCACTTCTGATTGACTCTGCCCTGCCTCTAGTCTCCCGATGGCTCTCCATCGTAGTTCTTCAGGCAAATGATGCCTAGAGGTCATTATTACGAATTGGCTATCTCAGATTTTCAATGTCGCAATCACAGTAAAATTTGTGTGCTTTCTCTCAAACTTGGACTTTTATGCTCCAGGCAGATGACGTAAGCCGAGTGCAGCGCCACTAATTTGCATATTGCAATTTTACTCAGCTACTCTTAGTGGACAACATATGCAAATTTTGCACGGTTTGGCTTACTTTTGAAAGAGTTATCGCTATTTTTGTGATTTTTCCTTAATTTATGATAACCAGTGTATATATATATATATATATATATATATATATATATATATATATATATATATATATATATATATATATATATATATATATATATATATATATATATATATATATATATATATATATAACCGTCGTTGAACAGCTGGCCCAATTTTGCGTTTAAGACAACTAATGATCAACTCCGTAGCCTTGTAGCTTTGAACCCAATCCAGGTGACAAAGGAACGCCTAGAGTTGCCTTCGTGGAGGGCTTTTTAATAGAACCAACCCGCACTTGCGTTACACAGAGATGAAAAGCACGAAAACCTCCCACGGTTAGCCTGGACGCAAGGGGACTCTAATCCATGATCCGACAACCATTGAGAATATTTTACGTCTGCGCTATGATTGGTGCGAGCCGGGTGTGGAATTCGTATCGACCAGTCATAGTTGGAATTCGAACCCGGCTCACATCATTGAAAGGCGAAGGCTCTATCTCTTGAGCCACCACTGCTCTGATAATCGGAATTCATCAATATCAAACCTATGTATTAAGGTATACGTTTTAATCTTGTCAATAGTTTAAGTGTAGAATAAAGTAGAGGTTCCCAAATGGTGCTCTGTGGAGCCATAGGGTTCCGAGGAAGGATCACAGGAGTTCCGAGAGTTATAACTTTTTTAATCAGTTACGATTTTCAAAATCTGTCTTTAAATTTACTTCTAATTATTTATTCCTATTTATTTACTATTTTCGTCTGTTTTATGAAATTATTTCAGTAAAATACTTGTAAAGAAAGAAAAATAAAATTTTAAAAAAATTATTTTCCGGTTACAACATATTGAATGAATAATGAGTGCACTTATGATAAATTGCAACAGTACCTGGTATCAAATAAAAATAACTATGAAGAATTATGTTTTGCTAATAACCATTTTATACTTTTATTTCCGCCAATATTCGTTTTCATTTAAACGAATATCATATCATGTTCATTCTTTTTCAAACATCATTCACACAGGATACCGGTTTATATATATATATATATACATATTTCTCTAATTTCTATATTTACTAATTTTTTCAAGGTAGGAACTAACTATGATAAACTATTCCTAAAGCCACTGGACGGAATAGTTTGGATGTATGACCTTTTATACTGGATTAGTTAAATATTTTTTAGTTACTTTTTAATATTTATAGCCTTTTAAAATTAATTTAATTTTAATTGTCCAGTATAATAAACAGTTTATTTATTTATTTTTTTTTATTTATTATTTTTGTATGAGTGGAATGGGCTCTGGTTCGTAAAGAGCCACCCCAAATGAATGCAGGTGATACGTGTATACTTTAAAATTATGTAAGGTTGTATGAATGAAGGATAAAACCTATAAACGGTTTTCTATTCCTGTATGCAGGCTCTGATTTTTAAATAAGTCACCCTATGATAGATGGATATGTGTATTCTGCATAATTATGTAAGGATTTTTGAATGAAGGATAAAGTCTATAAGCGGCTTTCTATCTGATTGTACAGACTGACTTTTAAATTAATTTCCCTATAAATGATTTTTTTTTTTTTTTAAGTTTACTAATTTAATCAATCCGTTAAACTTTTTATTATTATTTCAATTTTATTACATTTTTACTAAATTTTTCTCATAGATGGCAGCACTAATATTTTACATAAAAAAATTTTTTTTTCTTCTTCTTCGATCAAATATATATATATTTTTTAATTTTATTTCATTCGATTCAAGCTATAAGCACAACTTCCAATATTTTACATCTTCGCGATTTTTGTTAACTGTTTTATTATTGTACTTTTAAACCTAAACCGCGTTTTAATTCACGCCAGTAAGTTTGATTTCTTTTCACATTTTTCTTTTATTTCATGATTTTTTACAACATAAGGTTTTTTGCGATATCGACACATATAAAGAATAATTTTTATCTTAGGGTAATTATTCTTTATTCAGAAATATCGCATTTATAGCAATAGATATGTCTTGATAACGACTATTTGCTTTTACCATTCTTGTTTCTCTACATTTTAGTTTTTTATTTTATTCATGTTTTCATGTTAATTTGTGTACATATATATATATAGATTTCACAAAATTATTTGAATAATTATTTTCTGAATAATAAATAAAATGATAAAATTAGTCCAAATTGCAGCATTCCTCCCTATTTCAAGGCTCTGAAAAAATTTATATAAGTAATTACTAGTTTTACAAGGCTCCGATAATAACAAAATTGATAAAAAAAAAAAAGCATATTTCACGATATATCATTAAAAAATTATATGAAATAAAAATTTATTAATAAAATGAAATATATTAATAATTTTGTTAAAAACAAACCTATTTATCGAAAATTTCAAAAAATGTCACAAGTCTTAAATGTTACTTAATTGTTTTCGCTATTTCAACTAAAGTTACTTATATGAATGCTAATATACGAAAATATACATGTATGTTAAATTATTAAAGTTTAATGCCAAAAACTGTCTTTGCCGATTTCTCGATACTTTGACATTTCCACAATAGTTAAGTAAAACTATTTGAAACTTACGAAAATCTATCCAAAAAATTTATTTAGTCCAATTACATAATCGTCGAAGTAGATCTAACATTAAATATATTAAACTTCAAAAGCGGCCTGTATAAATTTTCCGTTACACCCTCAAATTACGGTATAAAGTACCGGCTTTTAGGGTGCATCATCCGCAAAATCGATTTTACCGTAAAATACATTTTTACAATTAATACTACACCGTAATTTTTACAGTAGTTATTAAAATAGAGTGACGCAATCATTTCACGGTAAATATTACCATTAAAATTACGGGAAACCAGATTTTTTGTCCCGCATGTTCGGGTAAAACTAGATTTTACGGAGAAAAAAAAGTACCAGTACTTTTTACTGTAACATGATCGAAAAATTTGTAAGATGTATTTATGAAAGTTTATGAAATTATTTATTTGTTGTTTTCATTTTTAAGAACAATTTAGAATATTTATCATGTTTATATTGAAAATAATTTAAGATACATTGAATCTATAAAAATGCTATTATGGTATAAATGTATAAAAAATTTCAATTTATGAATAATTTATAAAAAGCTTCAAAAAGACAAAAAAAACTCAGTAATTCGATTAAATATGTTGATGCTTTATTGAATAGACTGCTTTTTATCAATCGTAATTATTAATCGTAATTAAGTGTAATTATTGTAAATTAATTATTATAATGTAATTATAATGAATTATAATGTTTATTATAATGAATAATGTAATTAATTCTCATTCCACAATGTACATAAATTATAAAAGCTTATTGACTAGTTTTTTTTTTTCTTAAGGAAATCAAAAAATTTGAATACATGTTTAACGATGTATGCCCTTATTTCAAATTTACAAAGAAACAAAAATTAATATTTAATAATTCAAAAGCTATTCTTGAGCATTTAAGCTTGTTTAGTAGTTATTAAATTATTCATATCTTAATTAACGTAAATTACAAATTTACGTTAGTTAATATGTGAAACATTTAACATTTGCGAAACTTGATAATTAAAAAATATTACCTAACCTTTTTTCAAAACTTAAAATTTCTGCGGTACTTAGCACTTTAATATTAGTTTTTCATAAGGGGAGAAAAAAACATTTTATTTATGCCATTTATTTTCCTGTTGAAACTATATACCCAACATTAAAAAGGCTTACACTAATATTCTTTTTTTTAAAAAATCATCCATCTTCTTTTATCCATTTCAGAAAAAGTAAAATCCACCTTGACATAATATTCTGCAATTTACTACCTGAAATTGACACAATAATTACACACTAATCACAGTGTCACATACTTTTTTGAATACCTTAGACAACGGGTATCTACTATAAAGTTTTCAGAGAAACATGATTAAAAGGATTTTTTTATGAAAATATATCTTTGAGAGAAAAAAACCTTTTCGGCGGGCATTCTTTACAGCATATTTAAAAATTGCTCCCTTTTTGAAACTGAGGTTAAAAACAAAATTACATTAATTAACTTCATTTTCTTTGAATTTTTATTTTTTTTTATAAAAGAAACTAAGTGTAAGTTAATGAATATTATATATATCTTACAATGGCTAACGATTTAAAGTAGTTCTAAGTGGTGTCAGCATATTTAAGACCGTGATATATCAGAATTTTTTATACCAAGAAATCGTCGCGATAAACCGCAATATTTTGTTTTTACAATTAAACTGATTTAAATTGCTTTACATTGATCAATAATAACATTTACAAAGACATTTATCAACGTTTATGATAATATAATAGTGTATTCGATGGTTAATACTATCTATAATCTCGTGATATTATTGCATTCAATATTTAATATTTTCGAAAAGATATTTACATATTGAGTGATTGTCATAAATGGTAGTTCTCGCAGTAATATCGTACTTAATATATCATTGCCGATAAATATCACGATATTACCGCAATCGATAATTATCATATTTCGATTATTTATCGTGAAACACGATATGCTTGATATATCGGGAGATTAATTTTCAAAATATTTAAACTCGATACGCACCGAAGAGCCATTACATTATGACCACCCTGCTAATAGCATGTAGGACCACCTTTAGCCCTCAAAACTGCAAGCACCCGCCGCGGCATTGATTCCACAAGGTGCTGATAGGTAGTCTGAGGTATCTGGTACCAAGCGCTGGCCAACTGGTCCTGCAATTCCCTCACATTGCGAGGGGGTAGCGTGGCAGCACGAATTTGGTTTTTCAAGTAGGACCACAAATGCTCTATTGGATAAAGGTCAGGTGAATTTGGGGGCCAAGACATGACTTGAAAGTCACTGGAATGTTCCTCGAACCAATCCATGACGATTCGACCCTTATGACATGGTGCATTATCCTGTTGGTAAACACAATCCCCAGCAAGAAAAACTGTTGCCATGAATGGGTGAACCTGGTCTACAACTATGTTCAAGTAGCTTACAGACGTCAGGGATTGTTCTACGAGGATTATGGGTCCTAATGTGCCCCATGAAAACATACTGTATATATACATATATATATATATATATATATATAGATAGATAGATAGATAGATAGATAGATAGATAGATATACACATATATAGATATATTTACAGCCACTTTGTAACTTTTGAAAAAATAATAATATAAACAGATGACAAGCAATGTAAGCTACTACACAATGTTAACACGGCAAGTTTATTGTTTTAGCAAGGAAAAAATATAAAAAACATTTTTCTCAAAAGCAGATAAAATCTCTAATTTATCGACTAACTGGAAATTCATTGTTTTAAAAGTCTACTCTTTATAAGAGCATAAAAGATAATCTTGATGTTTACGACCAAAATTGTAAGGATTTAATTCCTCTGTTTCGTTTTAACGTAAATAGATTACAAGATAAATACCAAACCTGATTTTTTTTATAGTATTCTATGCTTTGTCATATTTCTTCGCTGTGACAAGAGACAGCAAAAAATAATAAAATATCTGAAAAGACTCATCTCCCCACAGCTGCTGTATTTGACACTTCGAAGTAATGTCAGGCTAAACACAAACACAAGATTAATAGAAAAGTTGCCAAGACCCGCCGCCAAATCCACTGGGTATGAGTGTTAATAGAGATTAAATTAGAGCAACTGTCATGTTCAGAATATATTGTGACCTTCCACTCGCCCACAAATCTACTGAAGCCAATTCGGTCATATAATCCAAGTGAACGGTCAAGACAAGAAAAGAGCTAAGCTTTGAGCCTCAATCAAAAATATAATACTCGAAAATATCGGATTTAATTTCCGGTGAAAGCTGTATTTAGTAGTAAGACAAATAATATATCATGGTGGGGATCTTTTTGCAAATCCACTTGTGGTGGTCAACTTAATTTAAGTATGTATTAGAGTTATATAGGGCTCAACAATCTTCGTTAAAAAAATGGGAAAGTGGCAGCTTAATATCAACTGCTTAACCCGTTTTGTCCCGACTTTATATATTGAAATGATACAAGAAGTGGTTTTATGGAAAAGGTGGTATAATATATTATCGAAATTAATTGGTTTTTCTACTGTTAGGACATTCAAAAAGTCTTTGATTGATCAAAAAGTACTTGCTCCTTTTAATTCTAGATCTAGACAGAGATCCATCATAAATTATGGTATTTGAGAAATCTTTTAATTCACCCAGATAAATGAAAATTCTGAAAAAAGTTTCCCATCACAATGAATGCTTTTGAAAAAAGGAACTGTCCTGAATATAGGACGCTGGGCGTTAACCGGTTAATTCACAAACGGTATAATATGGAATTAGAAAAACATCTGTAAAAGGACTAAGACCACACTAATGCAAAGTCAAAGTTAACAGAGAAATGAATTGCAAAAACATATGATGGTACATACTTTTCTCTGCCTTAACCCACCGCGTTCGGTTCAGTTTTTATACTTTCCGGTCCTGAAATTTTTAAGTTACTTTTAGTTTAGTATTTTTCATTTTAAGTAATTTTTTCACCACTAAATATCAAAAATTATAATTATGATATGAAATGCAACGCTAAAGCATCAATCTACTGGTTTCTATATTAAAAGTAGGCGTAAAAGTCCTTCAACGAATTTTTCTATATAATTTGTGAAATTCCCCAACCCTCTAGTGCCACCTAGTAGCGAAAATAAGCATCAGATGATGGTTTTGGATGATGGTCTTACATGGGGAAATGACGGGATCCGTATTGAAATCGGGGGGAAATTTCTTCGCCCGCAATTTTCACGTGACCCGTAGTGGGGGATGAAACAGATACCCCGCTCAAATCGCGGGAGCCGTACGCGGAGGGTTAAAATTAGGTTATTAATAACGCTAATTCAGGGTTATTAATAACGCTAATTCAGGGTTATTAATAACGCTAATATTGACCAATGTAAAGTATATTAATTAGTTAACTTGAAAAAAAATTGTGGTTCATCTTGACAATTTCCTGACAATATATCACGGTATTAAAATTCCGATACCACCTAAAATTACTTTTAATTGTTAGCCATTGTAAGAAATATACAACATTCATTAACTTATACTTAGTATTTTAAGCAAAAATAAAAAAAAAAACGAAGTCTATTTATATACTTATTTTTGCTTTTAACCACAGTTTCAAAGAAAAAAAAAGGATTATTTTTACATCGACTGAGAGGAATGACCGATATAAAGGTTTTTTTCTCTCTAAGATATAAAGAAATTTTTTTATAAAAAAAATACTTTTAATAATGTTTCTCTGTAAACTTTATCGTAGATACCTGTTGTCTAAGGTATTCAAGAAAGACACTGTGACTAGTGCGTATTATTGTGCAAATATTAGGTAGTAAATTACAGAATATCACGTCAGGGTGAATTTTACATTTTTTAAAGTGGATAAGAGGAAAAAGATTATTTTTTTTTTAAAAGAATATTAGTGTAAACCTTAAAAAACATTGCCGGAATTCGAACCCGGTTTCCACATTGGGTGGCAAGTGCTCTAATCGCCGAGTATCTATGGCTCTATCATTATTATATCGAAACATTGTGGCACTATAATGATAAGCAACATTTTCAAAATGTTCATGAGCATTTTTTTATGTTGGCAATAATATATGTATAAGTAGGTAATAATATATATAATTTTTCTGCGTTGAACTGTTATTTTGTGTAAATTCCGAAAACTTGTAAAGTACATATCTAGAAACAACACTAATAAAAAATTTTTTGTAAAACTGTTACCTTTGTAAAACAGCATGGCTAATTATTACATCTGGGTAAGCATTTATACTCTTATCTTTCATGTAAATTAAAGATTGTATCTCTAACTTTCAAAACTTTTTTCTTTAATTACGAGGCCTGTCTAAAAGGTATCCGACCTTAATTTTTCCCGCGCAAAGTAATGATTCTAAGGCGGCAACATCGTGCACGGTGGAAGGAGGAACCTTAATGCACTTGCTTCAATTTTTTCACCGCGTTCGGTTGTGCCAGTCGCTGGCTGGTGGTCGCCAAGTAAGGTGCTGTTCGTAGTGTTCGTCGGATTTAGTTTTCTCGTAAGATGACTAAACAAATTGAGCAAAGATATTGCATCAAATTCTGTCAAAAGCTTGGTGATTCTCAAAGCCAAACAATTCGTAAGATTCAGCAGGTGTTTGGAGAAGAAGCGATGGGTGTGACACAAATTAAGGAGTGGTTCATCCGATTCAAAGATGGCCGCACATCAGCGGAGAGTGAGTAGCGTTGTGGCAGGCCCCAAACAGCTCGGAGTGCAGCTAATGTTGAGAGGTTGCGAAATTTGGTGATGGCAGATCGTCGTTTGACAGTGTGGGAGATTGCAAAAGAGGTTGGAGTGAGTAGAGATTCTGCACAAGCAATTTTGCGTGAAGATTTGAACATGAACCGAGTAGCTGCGAAATTCGTCCCCAAGTTGTTGTCCCTGGAACAAAAAGACCTCCGTTTTGACTTTGCACAGGACCTTCTGGACACCGCCAACACTGATCCTGGCTTTCTGAATACCGTGAAAACTGGAGGTGAGTCATGGGTGTACGGGTACGACCTAGAAACAAAAAGACAGTCGTCGCAATGGAAGCATCCCGATTCTCCAAAGCCGAAGAAAGCGCGGCAGGTGCGAAGCAAAATCAAGGTGATGCTGACTGTTTTCTTTGATGTCCGTGGAATTGTGCATCGCGAATACGCACATTAAGGACAAACAGTGACAAAGGAGTACTATCAAGATGTTCTCCGGCGACTCCGTGAGGCAGTTCGGCGCAAAAGACCAGACTTGTGGACGGCGAACAACTGGCACTTGCATCGTGCAACGCCTCTGCACATTCATCCCAATTGATCTACACTTTCTTTGCCAAACATGGAATTACAACCATTCGCCAACCTCCCTACTCTTCAGACCTGGCTCCTTGCGACTTCTGGTTGTTTCCAAAATTGAAGACGCCGCTGAAAGGATCCCGTTTTGAGAGTAAAGAAGAGATAATGCGAAAAGCGACGACGGAGCTGAACACCATCCCAAAAGAAGACTTCCAGAGGTGTCTCCACCAGTCGAAGGATCGGTGGGCTAAGTTTGTCCCCCGCTTAAAATCGAGATAACCTCTAATGCGCGCAAAGCCTCCTAACGGTTTTTTATAGGTAGTCCAATCTGACCACTATGAAGGCAAACCAGTTTACGAAAGAGCCTTTTAATAGAAAATCTAGTAAAACTGAAAAATGGTAGCAAATATATGTCTAAAAATTTGTTTAATTTTGGAATATGATTAGTTTGTCTTATTTACTTGTCTACCACTACAGAGTCAATTCTCAAATATATATGACAAATTCTTCTCAGTCACTTTTAAAATAGAATTTGGTTTCATGCTCTCAAACTGTTCACTTTTTAAATAGTCTGCGCAGACTACTTATAAGAAACAGTGTGGAGGCTTTCTGATGTAGAAGGTGATGGCCAAACACAAACAGTGAATTCTTTTTCACTCACTTACTTCGCTTTATCCTCAGCTATTATACCTTTCGTTATTCTAGCTAATTTATATGTAAAAACTTTTTCCCAGCAAAATATCTCAAAAAGAACAAACTATTGATTAAAAAGAGAGAAATATCAACAAGTTTATGAAATAAAATGCACATGTTCAAAATATGTACATGAAGATTGCGAAATAAATATTTTTGTCATACGATCGCTAAATAGCAGCCTTGTTCAAATCCTTCTCCCCAAAATAGCATCTTCCGATACCACGTGATGAAGGAGGAACCAAGTGCCAAATCCTGGTGAACGAACTATACCTATCACAGTATGATGGGTTTTTGCAAAGATTCAACATAAATTAGCACTATAATTTCTCATCACAAACCATCATGCTTTTTGTTGGGACCGTCAAGACAGACTAATAACCCTATATTAATATTGGTCAAGCTTTACGTCCAATCAATCCTACTATCCTACCTTTAGTCTGGTGGGTCTCACCTTTACAAGGTAAGTTATCATGTTTCACCCAGCATCGTTGGGCAATCTCACACACTCAGGCTACTTTTTCCCCCTATTAGTAAAATAATTGATAGACTTTCATCGGTAGTTTCCTTTAAATAAATTTTCAATTTATTTAACCGGCAATTAATATCCATCATTGTACTAAAACAACATATTCCAACATGAAATGATGGAAGTTTGTTGGCCCAACAAAATCAATTATCCCATGATGGAAATTGTCGGATGATGCTTTACATTAAATAGCATTTGCCCATCAAGAAACTAACATAAACCAGCAAAATAACTTAATAATCCCATCAAGAAATTTGTCTTGGGCGCCTAATATACAAAACAACAATTTACTTCTTAAATAAAAATATTCCTCTTGTTTCATTATAATTTACGTTATAATTAAAAAAAAGTTTTTGGCTATATCTCTTACTTCACAAATCTAGCTAAAAAGGGATAAGTCTTTATTTTTCTTCCAATCCCTGTAACTTTCTAGCAATACAGAGCGCAAAAAAAAAACGGACCACCCTAAATAACTTTTGCTCTAATGATCGGATCTTCGCGTTCCCGAACTCTATCTGAATGGCTCGAAGGGGTGACCTCAAATAGGCTAATTAGGCTAATAGGCTAATTAGCCTATAGGCTAATCAAATAGGCTAATAGGCTAATTAATCAAATGGGCAAATCAGATGCAAAAACGCACTTTCTCTGAATAAATATATATTTTTTCGACGGATTCGGGTTTCTGACCCCCAAGATATGGGGGGGGGTAGCAGCAATCTGCGAAATATGGTCCCAATAGTTAGGTCAGGAGAGCACTTCATAGTTTGAATCCCTTAATGTTAATTTTACTTTTTACATATTTAGCTATATCTCGGAAACTTTTTAAGGGAAATGAAAAATCTTTGTCCATAATTATAAAATTTGCTTATTCAAGGATAATTCCATGCAAAAAATGACTTTTGGTGAATATTTATTAGTTTTTATTATTTTCTTTAATAATAGTCGAACAAAATTTGAATTGTAAGATCTGCAATGTTTTGCATAATTTTAAAGAATATAATTTCACATGCCAAAATACAAAATTTGAGCAAATATCGGTTGAATAGTTACTGAGACATTGAATTTCAGAAAAGTCAGATATTTAAAACTCAATTTTTCTTTAAAATGATGCAAAACATTGTAATCCTTAAAATTCAAATTTTGTTCTACCATTATTAAATAAGATAATAAAGACTAATAAATATTCACTAAAAGTTATTTTTTCATGTAATTATAGTTCGAAGAGCAAACTTTTATAATTATGGGCGAATATTTTCCAATTCGCCTAAAGAGTTTTCGAGATATACGCAAAAACTAAAATTAACATTATAGGGTCAAAACTTTGCAATGCGCTGCTGACCAAATTATTGGAACCATATATCCCAGATTGCTGCCCCTCCCTTATTCTTTGGAGGTCAGAAATTCGAATGAGTTAAAAATAAGGTATTTTTATTCAGAGAAGGTTCGTTTTCGCATCCGATTTCATAACTTAAAATATCGTCTGCTCTAATTAACCAGCATATTTAGGGTGTCTCTCTCGATCCATTACGAATGAGTCCTAGAACCTGAAGATCCGATCATTAGATCAAAAGTTATTCAGTGTTTTTTTTTTGTGCTCTGTACATGTTAAAAAATAATTCTGCTGTAACATTTTTCATTGTTCGATACAATATTTTAAAACAACTAGCTACTTATTCGAAAAAAATGTTGAGTTCTAGAATGTATAAAATATATTTTTCATCAGTATGTAACATATTCTTTATGCAAAAGCAAAATTAATTACATTTTTTTGATAAACTTTTATTGTTAAAAAACAATTCTGCAACGAAATGTTCAAATTTAAGCAATGATTTTAACTTTTCTTATTTATTAAATAGAGTCAGAATAACAGCGAAAAATCCTTTATCAGAAATCAAAATATCTTAACATATTTTGAATACTGTTTAATGAACTAGTTCTTCATACTTAAATCAGTACTTTTATCTGACATATTCTATAACAAAGTGTTTTAAAAAAAGCTAGACAAAACATATTTCTATAGATAAAGAGGGTTCAATATACTTTTATTTATCGAGTATAAAGAAACATTTCTATCCAATATGTTCCATTATATAGCATCCAATATTTCATACCGAAATAAAGTAATAGTATGACATATCATCCATTTTTTACCTGAAATAAGCCATTTGTTACCCTTTTCTGTAGTTATTTTAAGAAAGAAAATTATACTTTTCAAACAGGATGAAAGAAACCACACGCGAAGTTCTCTAGCCTTGTGGAATTACGACAGAAATACAAGATATTTTAAACTACAACGAAAGATAAAACAAACTATTTTAAAACCATTTGTCACATACTGATATTTTCAATACTCTAGAAAAACTTAACAATTAAGTCTACATAAAATTAGAAAAAACTTGTATTTTAAATGTTTTTTGATTAGAAATACAGAAAATATTATATGACGAGAAAAACTTGCAGAATTTTTAAAATAAATTTGGTTCTAAATATATACACTATGCACTGTAGAAACCATATTGTAATACCGCTACGAATGCACATTTGAACAATATTGTTGTCAGTCACGTGATATCGCGTGATAAGATTCTTTCCTAAAGCTATCGCTATTAAAACAGATAGCAAGATAACAATTATCATTCAACTATTTTTGCACAAAAATATGTTTTATCATGACAATAATACATTGTTTATTGAAATAAACTTATTGTGAAATTTAAAAGCTAAAATCGTTGCTAAAATAATAAAATTTTACTTTTATTTAACAATATCGATTACCACTCTTTAATGACAGATATAGTATAACTATCTGTACTCGGTTGTTATGTGATATATTCAAGTTAATACCGAATCGAACGTTCCTGCACATTTGAACAATATTGTTGTCGGTCACGTGATATGGTGTGATAAGATTCTTTCCTAAAGTTATCGTTATTAAAACAGATAGCAAGATACAAATTATCATCCAACTATTTTTTGCAAAAAATATGTTTTATCATGACAGTAATACATTGTTTATTAAAATAAACTTATTGTGAAATTTAGAAGCTAAAATCGTAGCTAAAATAATAAAATTTTACTTCTATTTCATCTATATCGATTACCACTCTTTAATGATGGATATAGTATAACTATCTGCACTCGGTTGTTATGTGATATATTCAAGTTAATACCGAATCAAACGTTCATACACACTTGAACAATATTGTTGTCGGTCCCTTGAAATCGCATGATAAGATTCTTTCTTAAAGTTATCGTTATTAAAACAGATAACAAGATACAAATTATCATCCAACTATTTTTGCAAAAAATATTTTTTCTGATGACAATAATACCTTATTTATTGAAAAGAATTTATTGTGAAATTTAAAAACTGAAGCCGTTGATAAAATAGTAAAATTTAACTTTGATTTCATCTATATCGATTACTACTCTTCAATGATAGATATAGTATAACTATCTGCACTCAGTTGTTATGTGACACATTCAAGTTTATATCATATCATATATAATATCAAGTTTATAGTGATATATCCAAATCAAGCGTCTAGACACACTTTAAAGGGTGCAGTTAAATCTAAACTTCACATTAAGATAAAAAGTACAGTCAAATCCACAAGAATATGATGAAATTTACCACATTTCTGGTTCCATGAGAACACCAAAAATCTCGGTTATTTTAACCGAAGCGCTTTGTTATTATTTTGGTAAAATTAGCAATAAAATATGGTTTATAATATGTAATAAGCCGACCAGGTGGCCGAGTAGTTAGCGTGCCTGACTGCGGAGTCGATGGTTGGGGGTTCGAATCCAGCTCAGGATGTTTCTTTCTCTCTGTGTTCTATGTCCTTTCTCCTGTGTGTGATTGTGTGAATGTGACCCATCCTACAAACGGGTTTGTGACTGTGTGACGTGGCTTCGTCACAGGTGCCCACTGGGTAACGAGAGGAGAGTAGCAGTTCTAGCACTCCTGGTCAATGGGACAATACATCCCAAGTGCCCACCATTAAAAATAAATAATAATATGTGATAAAATTTGGCAAATGAGGTGAAATTTTTTAGTTTTATCATGGTACCTTCGAGCATTGCATAAAAACCATTTTACAGTAAAATTAAATTTTCAGTTTTGCATTTTTTACTAAATGTGGGGTAATAGGGAGTGTAATTTTGTTTTTATGAGATTTTTTTTAAAAAGGTACAAATTTAAGATTTTGATTGCCCTTTTTGAAATGTCGCTACCAGTTGTTTAGTTTTTTTATTGATCTGGTCACCTCAATTAAGATAAATAGAACTAGAATGTTAAATGAAATACTTTTGCTACTACCTTTCACTTTTTAATTTTAAAAAAAAAATTTACTGAATCGCGTCATTTGACGAATGTGATTCGCCATACATAAGTTTCGTTCAAGTAAAAATTGGTAACCAAAACAATTTACTCTCTCAAAAAGGGATAATACATTAATAAATATCACATCTTATAAATGACAAAGCATTTACTTTACTAAAACTATAGAATTTTTAGTAAAGGTAGATTTGATAATTAATCAATTAAAAAAACATTCCCATCATTCCAAATCAAAACTTAATTTGGCTGTTTCTTCTTAGTTCGGAATAGAATTTAAGTAACTCCACTTGGCTAAAACTGACGATACTGCCATGCCAGTAAAGTTTTTCCTTTCTATTGGTACTATTTTTATTTTGACTATATATATATATAACATAAAGAAATATTACATATAAAGTTTATAAAGTTATAAATTTTTGCACTAATTAAAAACTTATTTGAATAACAATCGATTTCTGTAGTACTTCGCTAAATCATGTTTAAATATTCCACATAATTATGAAGTTAAGAATTTGTTTTGCAACTTTTCTAAAATAAATATCTTATCTTTTTATTCAAAAAGCATAAAATAAATAAGGAAAATGCATTAACATCTTAAATTAATTTCGACAAGCATTAAGGACAGAATATATTTTTTCGTAACAGAGAAGTCAACAGCAATCTAAATTTATTAAATTATTTTCTACTTGAAAATGTTCTTAACTCTTAATCTTTATCCATTAAGGTTTTGTTAGAAAAATGCTTATCTTACTTTTAGACGTTCTGTCACAAATATAACGTAAGTGCAAGTATAAGACAACAATTAAGGGAATTTTGAAAAATAGGCTTAGAAAGCATTAGGGAAATTCTAGATGTAATTACACGAAGCACTAATTTTTTTGTGAAGTGAAAGTTTTATTGCTCCATATTTATTACTTAAAGAATCGTTAAATGCTTTCTTAATGACAAATCCAATCACTTTGATTAAGTTTTGATTTGACAAAGTTAATTACTGCTTGCAGGGAGTTAAATCCAGAAGCAAATTCCTAACACGCTCAAAATATTTAATTTTAACTTTTTT
This sequence comes from Parasteatoda tepidariorum, assembly GCF_982258835.1. Taxonomy (NCBI): domain Eukaryota; kingdom Metazoa; phylum Arthropoda; class Arachnida; order Araneae; family Theridiidae; genus Parasteatoda; species Parasteatoda tepidariorum. The sequence goes on from NC_141766.1 coordinate 45,565,825, forward strand.
TTTTTTAGATTTTGAAGTTGATAGGATAAACACTAATTTAGGTAATGGAAAAATAATAGTTGTTGATTAAATCTTGATTAAAGAGAAATAGTTAAATATAGTTTAATACTAATTTTCCTCACAATTTTCCCGACATGTTATTACCTTTTTCAAGACTTACTAGATTTAAATTTGAATTTTAATTACAAAACCGTGTGAGAAGATATAACAAGGATTAAATAAATTAAAAACTTTAGAAGAGACAAGCTTTAGAAGATTATTTTTAATCTAGAGATGCAAAATATTTGTGTCATTAGTTTTTTCTTTCACTCATACTACGTTTAACTACAATTTTATAATTTAAATATATTGCATCACTTCTTAGTTTAACTCTACATTTTTCTGTTTTATTCTAAACACAATTAGTTTATATTAAACAAGTTTAGCTATATAAGCTAGTAAAATACGCTTAGCAGAAAAAAAAATTAAGTAGTTAGTTTAAGCATTAGGTTATTTAATTAAATTTTTAACTAATAATAGTTTTGATCCGTTATCAGTAGTAGTTTTTATTTATTATTCTGAGGAAACTACGTATGTTGCAAAAAAACTGAATTTTTCAATACAAGTATAAATTAGTTTTCAGTTTTTATCCTAATTAGTTAAAGATTTAAAAATTCATATCCTAGGTGAGTAGATTTTTTGTTCTTTTATCATTTGACCGCGCACTTTTAATTTGATAGTTGTGATACATTAAGAATGACTGCACGGTATTGTCTACACAGATGTTTTTTAAAGCTTAATGTCATTGCCTGGAATTTCCTACCCAAATATTTTTAAAGTTTAGTACCATTGCCTGGTATTCTCTACTAATGTTTTTCATAATCTATGCTAATAGAATATTAAAATAATATATAAATATTAAAATAACAATTAATAAATTAGTACTAAATCAGACATTACATATATTTCGGACATTTTCTAAAGCGTCTATGTGATTTTTGAGTGTTTAAAAGACTATGAGGACCTAATGTAAAATATTCTTTATTGAAGTATTATCATAAAAAGTGCATTAAATTATATTTATAAAAAAAATTCCATAAAAAATGCAGTGCCTGTTTTCTTTTTTAAACTTTCAAAGGATAACATATTGATTTTGCCTTTAATTTCTTAGTTCCGGGGTAGAAAAGATCATAAAGTAATTTCTTCAGTTATTAAATCAATGAAAACTTTTTTTAAAAAAGTCAATGAAAGTCTCTTTTTGATTAAGTTGAATCGAAAAAAGCTGTTTGAAGTGACTTCAAAGCTCTTAAATCCATAAAAAAATTATTAAAAACCAATTAGGGATGATTTTGAAAACCAATATTTAACAATTATCTTTCATAAATGACTTTTTGATTAATTTCTTTATGTTGAAGAGACTAAATACGTATCTTTAATTACTTCACAATGAATAGTTTTTTTTCCAATTAATTAATCGTTGAAAAGTTTGCTTGTTGTCGAATATTTTACATGTGCATTGATTAATTTCTGTTTATTTTAAAAATTTTAATACTTCAATGTAACATTTTTGCAATAATCTTGTTCTAACATGCTTTTCAAGCAGCTCGAACCTAAATCGTAATTAATTGTAGAAAACGAAAAAAATGAACTTTTTTAACGATCTCTATAAAATGTTATTGTTATAATATCCTATTGTCTTTCAAAGCTTTTAATATTGATAATATTTTAACAAAGATGTCAATTGCATTCTGCAAAATTTTTAATAACTTGGTAGTGAATGAAACGAGATTACTGCAATAAAGTTGCAATTCATATGATACTTTGAATATTTTACAAATAGTCATGGAAAAATTTGTTGAAATGATAAATACTAAACTAAAAATAACTTAAATCTCACAACCAGTAGAAAATATTTTTTTACAAAGTCGTGCGAGCTGGCATCACTGCTTTTATTAAGTAGCTAGTTCGAGTTTCCCTGTTTCAGCTATCGCTTTTGTGTCAAAAGCTCAGATAAAGTAAACTGCACTCACCAGTTTTGAAAGAGAAACGGAAAAGAAGAAGTAAACCATGTCAACTGGGGCTGGTTTTCGAACGTTTCATTCATCATTATTTACTTTTTTCCAGTATGAAATAGTGCTATGTATAGGTTATAATTTTTAAGAAAACCTAGTATTCATGAATATTTTACTAGGTCCATCGGAAAGTTCTGTTCATGAAAGTACACGCCTTCATTTTACAGTATTACAAAAAGTTCTTTTAAAATGAAAGTATTTATGTAATTACTGTGGTAATGCTCTAGCTTAAAGAGACATAACATATATGGAGCAAAATATCATGTGCATACATACTCAAACTAGTGACAAAAGTATCCGACAGTACTAAGCGGTACATCTGATACGTACAGTGCGCCAAAAAGAACGGATCACCCCGAATAACTTTTGATCTAAAGATCGGATCTTCACGTTCTAGAACTAAAACCTAATGGTTGAAGGGGATAATCTCAAATATGCTAATTAATTAGTGTAGATGATGTTTTAAGTTACGAAATCACACACAAACACGTACTTTCTCTGAATAAACATACCTTTTATTCGAAGGATTCGGGTTTCTGACCCCCAATATATGGGGGGTAGGGGTAGCCGTAATCTGAGATATATGGTCCCCATAGTTTAATGAGGAAAGCGATCGAAAATTTGGACACACATAATGTTAATTTTACTTTTTACGTATTTTCCATTAGCTCGAGAACTTTTTTTAAGCAAATTGTAAAATTTTTGCGCACAATTATAAAATTCGCTTAGCCAACGATAATTTCCAAGCAAAATATAAATTTTAGTAAATTTATATTTTAATTATATTTAGTAAATTTATATTTTAATTATATTTAGTAAATTTATATTTTAATTATATTTAGTAAATTTATATTATTATTTATTTTATTTATATTTAATAGTAAATAATTATTATTTTTTTATTACTTTATTTAATAATAGTCGAAGAAATTTTGAGGTGTAAGATATATAATTTTACATAATTTTAAAGTACGTAATTTTACATTTCAAAATAAAAAGATTGAACGATATCGGTCAAATAGTTCCTGAGCTATCGAATTTTAAATAAAAGACGTTTTTATTCTTATAATTCAAGTTAGAAAGCGAATTGAATGTTATGTTAGTAGAGATCTAAACTATGACATTTAATGTAAATGATTGTGACGAATACATGCTGTACTGAAATGGCATTTCTATTAGGCTTCTAATGATTATGTTAATCCCTTCACTCAGTCCTTGACAAGTAGATACCAACAGTTCATTAATGTTACTTCAGAGCTTCAGAGATACCAAATTGCTTCTCTCTGTGTGAACATTTTTTATAGTGATACCAAATTTTATGTTTTAATACATTGCATAATAAATTTTGATACTTGGCTTAATTAACTACTTTTGTTCACTTCGGCATAGAAAAAGTTTAAAAATACAGATAAAAGTTTTATTTATTACTAATAACCGCCACCCAGTGTCGTGATTTGAAAACAGTTCTTTTTCCTAAAAAATAAAAATTTGTAACCTAATTATTTCATCATTAATTTCTTTTTCAAGGAAATAAAACTTAATATCTTTGAGATATATTTGTAATATAAAACCTCCAATTTGGATTTGTAATCAACGAATTGCGATTCGCTTAAAAATTTGGTGATAGCTAATGTACGGAAATAACCACTTGATACCAACTGAATTCCGAGTACTTTTAAATGCTGATTGATTTAATAGCAACACGATAGCATTTAAAATACACAATAAAGTATTATTATACAATTTTGAAATTCTTATAATTCGATCATTCGTTGTAGTGGAACTGGGCGTCTGAGCCCTTGCGGCCCTTTTCCCATTCATCCTGAAAAAATTCTTATAATAATGTAGTAACTAATTAATCAGATGTAAAATTTCTTAATTTTTAAGTGGTGACTATTTATTATGCCTCAGTGGAGACATCAGAGTGCAAAGTGTCGATATTAATTAACTTTAACCCTATGGATTCAAGTTATCTAAATTCCAAACTAAGAGGAAACAACCAAATTAAAAACCTGGTTATAAGCTTTTGATTAAAAAAGTTGTTGTTGTTTTTCTGTTAAATAGTTAACAAATATAACCTGACACCTTCACTAAATGCTTTGTCATTTATGCGATGTGATAGATATCAATGCATCATTTCCTTTTAAAGTAGACTTACAGGTGAAATATTTTAGTCATCATTTTTTATTTATTGGTAATAAATGAATAAAAAATCTCACTCGTCAAATGTGCCTAAATGATTAATATTAATGTACTAACACTTTAATAGCATTTTGACACCTTTGCAAAACAAAAATCTAGAAGTTAATGGGTCGATCTAAGTTAGGGTTTAGAAATTAACCCTTTGCACTCCGATGTCAATTTTAAAGTGAAGGCTGATAAAATGAAATTTGTTACTTCTTTATTGAAATGATAACACCGCTTTTTAAATTTTCTAAGAACCATGCGATCCCTGAATAAATGATAAGAAATATCTTTCAGTTGATTACGTGATCCCATTAAATTATTACAGAAGAATTTCTTTCGTAATTACTGCTTACTATTTCTTAGCTAGTCTGATACTGGTCTAGACACGCACTCTTAATTTAGTAGGTGGAACCGAAATTGCATCAGAAAAACACTTTTTACGCATCTCCGTTACATCACATTCATTTAAAATTAAATAAGCCATAAATTAATTGCTAAGTAAAGATTTATTATGCGACGCAGTTTTCACATGTTAAAGAAGTGAACAATTAAAAGATTGTGCAACAAGTAAGACAATCAAAACACTAAAAAAACTGTTTCATTTCATTACAACTATAGAAGGAATAGAAACATTAAGCACGACTTCATGATCTAGGTTCTTTTTTTTCCTACTTCAGAAATACATTTCTTGTTTAGATATATGAAAACCAAGGACGAAAAACGATTAATGATTATTTTTACAAAAATTATTATTGGAGAGCCGCCTGTTGCCTTTTCGATAATTACTAAGTTTCGAGAAAACAATAACGTGAAAATTCGGTCCTCGCCGAGAGTTATTACTCAGCGAAGATGGGCTGTACAGAGGAGAAACCTTTCCTTTTGGCGTCAAAATCGTTGTTTCCACGAGGCAATTCTTATGAACATAAACCATTCTTTCCTAGTGGTCGCCATATATTGTATTCACCGGAAAAGAAAGATTTGTAAGAAATAAACATTTACTCACAAGCACTTTTTATAAATACTCAAGAGCTATTTGACCGATTTTATTCAAATTTCGAAATATGTCATTTGAAACTAATTCTTTTCTAAAATGACGTAAATTTTTTTTCAAAAAAAAGGCAACTAGTAAAATTTGCATATTTTACTATTCAAAATTTTTAGACTATTATGAAACAAAAATTAATAAAAAATAATTATAAAAATTATTCTGTGCTTGGCATTATTTTTAGATGAACGTATTTCAGAACTGAGTGCAAAAAGTTTTCAATTCACTTCAAGAATTATCGAGCTATAGCAAAGTACGAAAAAAAGTTAAATGAATGTTAAGGGGTCAAATTTTTAATGGTTCTCCTGCCTGAACCATTAAAACCATGTTTTTTTAACAGGTTGAGGCAGCCCCTTAACTCTTAATTTGAATGTCAAGCATCAAAATCAGTTTTAAGAAAGGTATGTTTCATCAAAAAAAGTACGTTTTTGACTTTGATTCAATTAGCATGCACCTCGAAAACTTAGTTTAATTGATAAGCGAAAACCCAATCGTTAGCTCAAAAGTTATTCAAAGTGATCACCTTTTTTTTTTCCTCTGCTCTCTGTGCAGTTTTATGTCTCTTCATTTTTCCTAGATCGATTTTTCAAGCTGTATGTAAATTTCGAAATAACCTGTCAAAATAAAACCAAACATTTAATCTCAGTCAAAAGTCAATTTCACCAGTTCTAAAAGTCGTTAATTATATTTTATACTAGTAAATTTTCCATCAAAAAACATAAATTCCAAGTTGCTCGCAAATCGGCTTCAGATAAAATATTTTCAACTGAACACTTTCGCAAATATAGACAAACCATTTCAATAACTTTCTTTCTAAAGAAAAGTTAGACTTAATTAGTTAAAGCCATTATTATATTAAGAGCATTAAGAGTCTTAGAGTAAGTGATTTATGACTTAACTCACCGAATTCTTTCTTAATAGTCTAAGTAATAATGCAAGAAAGAGCTTTGTTAATTGGAAAGGTTTTTAGATTTAAAACGATTAATATTCAAATCCATTTTTCCCCCACCATATTAATAAGAAAATATTTTATTTAATCTTTTAATTACTTTAAGTCTTACGTAATTTATTATATGCACATAACTTTGCAGTTTAGGAAATGATTCATTTAGTTAAATCATTAAGAAGCATTCCGTGAACGTAAAATAATACAAATAGTTTGTTTGAGAAATTCAAAAATTAAATATACAGGGTGTGTGTAATAACCACCCTTAATGTATACTTTTAGAGCCCTTTACAAAGTTCATGAAAATACCCACGATAAGGATGAAAAATTAATTTTTAACACGTTGAACGCCACGCTAATTTTACATGGCTTGCCCGTGTGGCCAAATTGTGATTAACAACAAACTAAAATTGCAAATGTTAGACGGATTTTGCTAGTTTTAAAAGGTTTAGCATGACATATATGACAAAAGTGGTGAATAATATAAGACTACGAATTGTTTAAAAATAGTGGTGGATAAAAATATACTAAATTGAATTTATTAAACCAAGAATCACAATAATTAAGTAAATTTTGAATAAATTTTCTGCAATTCCATAAAAGAGTGTAAATTTTATAGTCCTATATCATGTTATACGCTGTCAGCCAGTTGTTTTTTGCGGCCTATGTGAAAGATCAGTGTCAGCAAGCGCTGGCAGACGCAGCCTAAATGTAATTTCAGTGTCAGCCACCGGTGGTTGACGCGGCCTAAATGTAATTTCAATGTCAGCCACCGGTTTTTCACGCTGCCTAAATGTAATTTCAGTGTCAGCCACCGGTGGTTGACGCGGACTAAATGGAAAGTCCAGTGTCAGCCACAGATGGCTGAAGTGGTGCTCAACGTGTTAAGCAAGAGAAAAAACAAAACTGTTTCGAAATCTAACGAATATAAAAGATTTTCATAAAAAAAAACTGTGGAAATTAATTAAATTTAGAAGCATTTTACCTTATCAGAAAAAAGTACATTAACCTGAAATAGAAACGAGCTAACATAACAGTTATTAATAACTAATATGAATTCACTACTGTTATAAAAATAACTTTTATCCGCTAAAATGCGCTATTTTACACGACGAAAGAGCATTCGAAAAATACCTGCACTTAAAGTTCAAGTATAAGAGTATATATGCATGGATAAGAATATATATATTATACAAACACTTGATATGCCATGCATACATAATAAATCAATTAATGCAAGTACTGCATTTACTCTAATACCTACCATCCATTTAAGTTTTGTGTAAACTACATTTGTTAGTGGTAATGAACTAAAGCAAAAATATTTAAAATCAATAGAATATTTATAAAACTTTATCAGATCTGAAAAGAATGACTGTTCCTCTATCCAACGTGTCTACTGGTTTACGAAAATTTTAGTGAGCTTTATTCCAAATTAGGTGATATTCAATGATTTTTGAGCTAATTTTTACGATTCAATTTCTCCAAAGAATCTGTTATTGAGGACTAGGAATTAGTTTTTAAAAAAGAGTAGTAACTAACAAATTCGCTGAAAAGAGATTTTTGTTTGAGACTGTTGGCATTCTGTCTATTCAGGCCTGAAAGCGAGAGGAAAAGAGAAAAAGTTGGTAGGAGAACTATTTCCATATTAGATAATATTCGGGAGGAGTCTATTATCAACAGTAAACAACTAACTGCAATTAAGTTTCTCCCGGCGAAGAAGCAATCCAATATAAAAATTGTATCCGTTAAAAACAATTGATAGTTATAGATTTTTATTATTCCAGAAATAAAGTTAAAAGATGAAATTTATTTGTTACCAGTTTTTACTCTTTTCCGTCTTGATATATATGGGCTTTCTGCCCTGTCTCTGTCTGACTTTCCATGTATTTTTCTCAATTATTTATAGGTAGTGGTGGACAAAATATCAATGCTTTGGCTACCACTAGAAAAAAAAATATATTCTGATGCACAGGAAATTCAGCAGTAGTTGGGAGTATGTCTTATATATCTTGATTAAAAACGTATATATATTATATTTGTTCTCACGTTAATTTTTACGCATACTCTGCATAATTCTTATACATGCACTTCATAAAAAATATATTTATCGACTTAAAATTATGCACTGCATTTATTCTTTGAAATACACTTGATTTCAAAAATAAAAAATCTAAGACATGGATTGCATTCATTCTTATGAATGTACAGTGGAGTCTCGATTGTTCGAGTTCACCATAAATTCGAGCTAGTGAAAAAAAATCAGTCTTTTTCCCAAGCAATGACCAACGCAAACACGAGAAACGATTACTACGATTGGTTTTACAACGATTACTATGACTGAATGTTGAAAAACAAATTTGTGTATTAAACACTGAAACATGTAAATAGTGTGTTTAAACAAAAACATTAGACAATTATTTTAAAGTTCAATTAACCTGATGCAGTAATATAATTAGTATTGTAACTTGGCGCAATGCAGTAAATGTACCCTGATTATCTTTAGTAAGTAAAATTTTCTTTAATCCCTTAACGATCGGTTAATTTTCAAGAAAACGGTCATAAAAGTGCCTATTTTATTGGCTTTTGTATTTGTATTACGTATTTGATTAGTGCTGGCATCTAGTTTAAAATAAACTATCTACAATTTCTTTAAAAATATCCTGGTACTGCCATCTGGTGTGTAAAATGAGAAATAAACTTTTTTTCCGGGTAAAAGAAATGAATTAGTTTTATACTTATTGTCACGTTATTACTGAGCACTCCAGCCAGTCAATATCACGGGAGCGAGAAATAGAGGGCGAAACCTCACCCCGTGATTTTCAAGGGAGCGAGAAGGAAGTGGTTAAATGTATTATATTTTTCAATTAAATACTGGAATTTAAAATTGCTTTGCTTCCACTTATTTAAATATTTCTAGGATTTTAAGTTTCTGAGAATTCGAGTTTTCGAGTTCGAGGTGGGCTTGGTCCCGTCCATTTCGTGACTCCACTGTACTTGACTAGCCGCCTGATGCAGCCAGCCGGATTGCCTACACGAAATCACCGCTTTACAACTTCACGTTGGCTGCTGCTGCTGCCTCCAGCAGCATTGCTCTGAATCCGAAACATTAGGACAAATGGGAGGGTTAGAAATCGTTCTCGGACTCATCTGTGACTGCCAGAGTTAGAATCGGTTATGTTGCGCTTAATAAATAGCGGTGATTTGTGGGAACGTGTTACTTAGAATTACTGTCAATTAGGCTAATTAACACGAAAATAACCACTTCTCGAAATGATTTTTTTTAGTATTTCTTTATAATTTGATAAAAAATTTATGAATAGAGAAGCCTTTTATTTTGGTCATTTAGCATTACCAGGGCTATCAACTGCTACGCTTTATGCAAAATATTTTATGGAGTGTTGGACAGTTAGAAACTAAAGCTGCAATAATAACTTTGACGAAATTTTAAATGTCTCACCAAGAGAGATGGGTTTATTGGAATTTCATACATTTGCAGATTTGCGTGCTCAATTTAGCCTTATAAATCTTTGTCAAATAGATGGACAGATAGCACAATAAGAAGGACGGCACGAAAATACATCCCTGGTAACATCGGGGTTCGAACCCGCTACCTCCACGCTTTGCATAGCGTTTGGTGGCCGATACCGCTGTGCCATGGTGGCCTCTGATAGAGGGGATAAAGTAGTTGTTTTATGATAACTCTTGAATCATTATTATATAGTAGCGCGAAAAACAACTTTATATCAAATTTACAAAAAAATTAATTAAAATAAAATAAATTTTAAAAATAAATAAATAAACCTAGCAACCATTTGAAAACATTTTTCCAAAAAGATTAGACAGTTGGCAGTCCTGGCATTACTGTCATTTAGGCTTATTTTCTCCTAATTACGCCAATGGTCACAAACTACTGAAATTTAATTTTTTTAGTTTTTCTATTTATTTCACAAAGAACAGTTGTCCAAATTTTATCGTTCTAATTTTTGGGGAAATGGGAGTTTAAATGCTGAATGATTGAGTGAAAGCTTTAGCTTTTATTTGTATAGAATTAAAGCATATTTTATCTAAACTTGAAATTCTAAGACATGCATTATATTTATTGTTAAATATACACGTAATTTAAAAATCAAATTGTATCGAATCTTGAAATTATTATACACACATATATTCGTATAGAAAAACTTGGTTTAACTAAAACTTATCTCTGAATTTGAAATGCTTAGACGATGATAGATTCTTATACATCTTAAAACATTTTTAATACGCTAATAATTAAAACAAAATTCTTATACATAGTTTAATTTTCTATCACTAAAACCAAACATCAATATTATAATCTTAAGTATAACCTTCTTCATCAATTTGAAAAGTAAGTAATTGCAAACCTCTGCGATACTTTATACACATGACCTTTTATTTTTCTTGGTTATTTTATCTTAATTATGAAGAAAAAATCTTATTTTTTATTTTGAACGCAATTCGATAATGGTTATTTCTAACACTTTTGAATGTTTTTCATTTATTACTAACTCAGACAGCATAAAGATCAACTATACAGATAATCACTGGCAAAATTCAGGCGAAAAAAAATAAATGAAAGAAATATTTTTTTTAGGTTTAATTATGCTCATTTGATGATTTAGGTACACCCGATTCTTGCTTAATCTCTCAGCTGGTTATTTACGTTTTTTACGAATTAAAAATATTTTCATCCAGTTCTCAAAGTGAATAATAAGCTCTAAATGGATAATTAGAGAAAAATAATTACTCGATCTGCAGAAAAACTATTCGCAAAAAAAAAAACAACAACATAATAGCTAGAAAAAGAAATGAACTAATTAAAGACGGGTTATAGCGGAAATAAATCGTACTAAATTATTCTATCGCATTAATAAAGTGGTAGTATATTATTATTTTTTTGTAGCTCTGGATTTTTGTATGTTTAAGAAGTTTCAAACAAAAAAATTTTATTGAAAGTTTTGGCAATCAAATTTAGATTATTTTTTAAAGAAATACTTAAAAAAAATAGTTAAACAAATTAATGAATCATTGCTAGTTTTCTGTCTAGGGTTTCTAACCAAAACTGTGAATTTAAAATTAGTAACTAATTAAATACATAAAATGCTGAAGCATGATAATTAATTAACGTAAAATAAAGATGCGCTTTTTCATTTTATACCAAATTTTTTTATTCATTTGGAAGTTTTTATTACAGGTTGTAATTAAATTACAAACGTCATTTGAAAAGTTCGGTGAATGGAAATATAAAGCAAATACAAGGTGTGACCAAATAAATGTTTTTATCAAATACCTACCAGGATATTGACTTTTGTCATCCGAGTATCAAAAAGGCAGATTTATTGACAACGCTCTCAGGGGTACCATACTAGTTTGTCAAATATAACACCTTAAGTATGATTGACAGATGGTGCAGAGAATAATGAAAAACACCCATGCCTTATCCGAGATTCGAACCCAAGACCTTTATGACTTTAGGTCAGCTCTCTGAAAACCATATAGAGAGGTCGGCTCGGTCAAATATTTCGAGGATTTATCTAAATATCTGAATATATTATATGAATTGTATACCCATTTAATATGTTTTGAAAAAACCTCCACCTGATTTAATACACTTGTGTACTATGCTTTAGAAGTTTGAAACACAACTTCTAAAGTCATCTTTTAGAATTCTCCATAAATTCTATTGTTTTTAAATCTTAACCCTTTCAGGAGCGGTAGAATGAAGACTGTCCCATCTGTTTTCGATTAAAAACCACTAAAATTTTGATAATTTTTAGCTCTGAAACAACAAGGATTTTTTATTTTATAAAAGTAAAATAAATCACTTCATTGCGGATGTGCATATAATGATTAAAATTTTATGCCCCACAAAGGATTTATTTATCTATTCGACGCTTTTAAAAGTTTAACCCCTTAACGCACAGATTTTTTGAAAAAAAACGGCCAAAAAATTATTTTTTTCTTTTTCTTTTTGTAAAACAACACTCTTTAGAATAAGGTTTCCATTTGTTGCCTCATCTGGTTCAACTTTTCTTTTGGTGGACAATTTTGATATACTGCGGTTTTGTTCCATGAAAAAAAAAACTATATGTTATTCTTGAATAAATAAGTGTTATAGCTTACAATCCTATGTAAATGATAAATATCAATAAAAAGATTTTTTTTCTTAGCTTTCACATTGTTATTTTCAATTCTCGATTATATTCGAGTGTGAAAAATTATAGCAGCATAAAATACAACGACACTCGAATTATCTCACGTGTGCACAATTTGGCCTGTTTAACGCGCTCGAATTAACTCGAGCGCACAAGTTAAGGGTTAAAGCTGAAGACTTTAACCCTTAAGAAAATTTTCTGTAGAAAATTTTTCCATTTCGGAAACAAAATGTTTGCACGAAATTTTCAGAAGAATATGGGGAAAGATTCGTCTCCCTGCCGCTTGAAACCATAAAATTTGCTATTAGAATTAAGGTTCAAAGATGCCGAGCTAATTTAAAAAAATCTCTTCATCAGAGTGAAAAGGCATTCTGAAGGAGGACTTAAAAATATGGTTCATCTCCAAGGCCTACAAAACCAAATTATATAAGCAAAATATCGTGAGGTAAAACGCAAAATTAATTGCTTCGAATCTATTAAAAATAGTTTTTGAAAAGGGTAATTTGTGATGGTAAATTATAAAGAGACATTCATGTCTACCTCATTGTTTATAATGCATCGATATTTCCCAATTAATGAATGTGAAACTTTATTACCTGTGCCTAAATCTACCCACTGTTTCTGCAAAATTTTAGGGTTTGAAAAGTCGATAGATATATACGATGTCTCCTATTTCTACAAGTTTAAAAGAAATTATACTCTCTAACATATCTATTATAGCATTAAGACCAATGTTGAACAGCCAACCCAATTTTGAGTTTGCGATTATCAATATTCAACTCCATAACCTAGTAATTTTGAACTCTATCCAGAAGACACGGGAACTGTTGGATCAAGTATTTGAAGAACTTCGCATTTGTGGAGGGCCTTTTGATGGAAATAACTCGTATTTACGATATATGGAGAAGAAAACAAGGAAAACCACCCACCGTTAACTTGACGGGAAGAGGACTCTAACCCATGATCCGTCTACCACTAAGAATATTTTGTGTCAACCGTCAACCCTGTGGTCAGTGTGAGCTGGGTGCGCAATTCGAATCGATCAGCATTGGCTGCGATTCGAACCTATGTCACCTCATTATGAGGCAAGTGGTCTATTTTTTACAAAGATAAATATATAAATAATCTCACACTTCAGCACATTGACCTACAACTAAAATTTGGAAAGGGACGCTAATTCTCATTGTGCTCTCTTGGCCGGCAATGAGTTTAATTTTTAAATTATTTAAGAGATATTTTTGTATATCCCATATTGCAAGGGCGCACAATGAGCTTTCTACACAGCAGGAAAAAGATCATAATAACATTTTTAATCTGATAAAAATATCTTTTAATCATTCAGCTGAATCCCAGATGAGTATTGTTGATTTGTTTACTATTATAAATTCACTCTGATGATCACAGTATTAAAAAAAAGCATCTCTTGCAGAAAACCATGTAAATGAAGGATATCTTTGAAATAACCGTGAAAGGTTGCCATGGTCCAATACCTGACTTAGTTGAATAATTAAATAATAAATAAAATCATCAAAATAGCGATAAGAGATTATGGTAGCCCAGTGCTTAACTTGGTTACTTAGGTGAAAAGAAACTAATGTCGAGGAATAATACATAATAATTGGACTTTCTGCAAATATTAACGGTCTATCACTCAATTTAGTTATTTAAGTTAAAAATTAAAACAAATTATGGCAATAAAGTTTTCCTCAGTTCATTATTTGACTTAGTTATTTAAATAAAAAAATGAAATCTTATAGGTCACTAAGTTTCTTAAACATCATTAAAAAAAACACAACTTAAAGTTTAATTTAATTAAAAGTTTGAGTACTTCATTCTTTTTTAATTTATTACCTTAGTTTAGCTCAGTTTTTGAGATAATTAAAGACAATGGTTCTTAAGAATAATATTATTGAAAGAGGTAATCTTCTAAACTAGGTGCTTGAATAAAATTAAATAGCAAATTCACTAGTAAAAAGAATAAAATAAGATTGAAAAATAAGAATTTCTACTTAATAATATATCATGTACTTAAAAATAGGTTTGTACTTTTTTTTTTTCTTTTTGAAATAAGAATTCACTTCAAACTTAATCACTTCAAAATAAATAATATTTTTAAAAATCAGAATTTCCTTTAAAAAATATGAAATTCTATTTAAGATTTTCCTTTAACAATAAATACTATTATTAAAGATTAGAATTACCTTTAAAGCAAAAAAAATAAAAGCTATTTTTAAAAATAAGAATTTACTTTAAAATTAAATAGTATTTAAAAAAAACGAAATAATATTTATGAGAATAAAAATTTCCTTTAAAAAAGAAATAATATTTTAGAAAATAAGAACTTCCTTTAAAAAATGAATATTTTTTTATTGAAAACAAGAATTTCCTTTATAAAGTAAATAATGTTCGTAAAAATAAGAAGTTCCTCAAAATTAATAATGTTACTAAAAAAAATAAGAATTATCATTAAAAAATAAATAACGTTTTTAAAAAGTAATAATATTCTAAAAAATAAGAATTTCCTTATATAAAGAATGTTATTAAAAATAAGAATTTCCATAAAAATTTGAATTATATTATTAAAAAAAGAATTTTGTTTTAAAAAAATTTTAAAATGTAAAAAATTCCTATTGAAAAAACATCTTTTTTCATTTTAACATCATTCAAAAAACATCATTTTATAACAATCATTTTTTAAAAGCAAATACAGCTTTTAAAAATAAAATTTGAAGAATAACGTGAATAAATAATTTTGAAAATATAATTCCGTTAGTTGTTTCTTCTGTTTCAAACATCCTAATAGCATAAACTAAAAATGTCTTTTTTCCAAGAACTTTCACACAGTTCTAAGAAAGTTCTAAGCATGTTCCAAGAACTTTCTAACAAGATTACAAGCAAACCTGAAATGGGGAAGAGCGTATATGCTCTTCTTCTCTTTATATTTTGTTTTATATTATATGTTTCATTGACGATAAACCCATTGGCATAAAGGCGGTGATGAATCAACACCCCCTAGAAAGGAGAGAACGTCTGCACAGATCAGTTTAGTAGTCCGACTTAAGGAATATAAACTGCGCAGAGGGAGAAAGATGTCATAACGTTCGGACTATTAAAAGATCGGAATTCTTGTTATGATAACCCGTGCGAAAGTCTTCTCTCCTCTAGGAGGGGTTAAATTAATTGCCCCAATCTACACTGACGGAAAAAAAATCGCAACACCTAAAAGGAGTTGTGCTAGATAAACTAATATTGGTAGGCGTGTTTATACAACTAAAAGATGATGTCTATTCAAATTTTGTGCTTGGCTCATAAGAATTGCGCTAGTAGCAACACTGTGAACAGGAAAATCAGGGTTGCTTTAAATACGTATACGTCAAATTTAACGAAAAATAATTCATCATAAGTATTATTTTTCGTTAAATTTTGATGTAGTGAGTTGATGTTAGTCAAAAATGCCTTTAAAAAGATGAAGAAGCCATTATCAGCAGCTCCAGCTCACTAACTTTGAACGCGGTTTTGTAATAGGACTGCGAGAATGTGGTTTTTCTTTCCACGATGTTGCAGAAAGACTTGGGAGAAATGTATCCACTGTTCATGATTTGATTTTATTACCGCCGTTGGACAGCCGACCCAATTTTTGGCTTTATGATTACTACTGTTCAACTCTGTAGCCTTGTAATTTTAAACCCAGTCTAGAAGACAAGGGAACTCCTGGACCAAGTATAGGGAGAAAATCACCATAATCCATCCGTCTACCACGAAGGATATTTGAAGCCAGCATTGTGGTCGATGTGAGTCGGGTGCCGAATTCCTATCAATCAGCCATCGCTAGGATTCGAACCTTGTTCAGCTCATAGGAATGCGAACGCTCTATCCCCCGAGCCACCACGACTCACTGTGCATGATTTATATTTTATAACCGTCATTGAACAGCCGACCAAATTTTATATGTTCGCGACTACTAATGTTCAACTCCGTAGCCTTGTAATTTTGAACCCAATCCAGAAGCCAAGGGAACTCCTGGATCGAGCACTGGGAAAAATTTGCCCTCGAGGAGGACTTTTTGTTTAAGCTAACCAGCATTTGCGTAAAATGGAGAGGAAGACCACGAGAACCTCCCAGGGTAAGCCTGACGGCAAGGGGACTCTAACCCACGATATGTCTACCACTGAGGATATTTCACGTCAGTACTGTGGTCGGTGCAAGCCGAATGCGGAATTCGTATCGACTGGGATTCGAACCCGGTTGACCTCATTGGAAGGCGAACGCTCTATCCCCTAAGCCATCACGACTCACTCTGCATGATTGTTGGTAGAAGTGATCAAGAAAAATTACTGCTTCAAGAAGACCGTGTTCTGAGATACCATACGGTACTACCCTTAGAGAAAACAGCCGTCTACGGCACCATACTGCGTCTTAATCAGAAATTTGAACTGCGATTGGCACTGAAGTAACACAATGAACTGTTACAAGTCTGCTACTTCAAGTACAGCTCCGAGCGAGACTCCCTGTAATTTGCATTCCACTCATTCCAAACCACTGCCGTTTATGACGTGAGTGTCGAGTTAGAGCTCCCTGGTGGACAAAGTGGATATCTATTGTGTTTTCTGATGAAAGTCGGTCCTACCTTGGTGCCAATGATAGCCGTATATTGGTTAGAAGGAGGTCAAGTGATCACCAGCTACCAATCTGTCTCTGGCCTTGACACCCTGTTCTTACAAGGTCTGGGATGCAATTTCCTATGACAGCAAGAACACTCTCGTGGTTATTGAACGCACCTTTACTGCCAATTTGTACGTTAGCGTGGTGATTCAACCTGTTTTGTTACCATTCATGAGCAGCATGCAAGGGCGTGTTTTCCAACAGGATGACACTCACCCTGATACTGCTGTTGTAACTCAACTTGTTGCCTTGTCCTACTCGATCACCAGATTTTTCTCCAATCTAGCACGTATGGGATATCATTGAACCACAACTTCAGCGTCATTCACAATCAGTATTAACTACCGCAGTATTGACTGACCAACTGCAACAGGCATTGAACTTCATGCTACAATATGACATACTGCATCTGTATGACACAATTCATGTCCGTTCGCATTCTTGCATTTAAAATTCTGGTGGTTACACAAGTTATTAATGTACCAGTATTTCTCATTTGAAATTGTTTTTCTCTTAACTTAACCGCATTGACCTATGATCTCGAAACTTTAATCAATTAAAAATGTTACTCAGACAAAGGTATTGCCGAAATTCCATTACTCTACAATAATATATATATTTTTTTGGTGTTTTGGTGCTTTAGTTTTTTTCCCATCAGTGTCGTTAACCAACTATGCAGTAGGATGCCATGATGAGGAGAGGGGGGTAGACGAAAACAGGTGAAAAGGTTGAAGGTTCGGTTGGCGGTTCAACGCGTCGATTATAAAATAAAATAAATTATGAATCCCTAACACTCATTTAAATCTTTTGGGTCATACCAAACGCATTATTTGCGTTATTTCAGAGAAGCTATCTAAGATTACTCATTGACTGTTTGTTGCCAAATGTGCATAGTTTCTTATTTCTCTGCAAAATCACTCACAAAAAATATTACTACTCAGCATCATAACCTTCATTCTTCCAGATGTCTAAAATTAAATGACTTAGCAAAAATAAGAGGGAAATCTTTTTTTTCTTCTTTTTTTCAAAAACTTCACCTAGAACGTTCTTCAGCTAAGCTAGCAAAAATATTTTCGAAATGTAAATTAATTAGTTGATCAATTAAGAACTTAATTTCTTCCTTTACACCAGGGAAAAATGTTTTGTTGCATTTATACAAGTACTTGATTTTAACTCATTCGGATGAGGAGAATTATAAATCTGAAATTAGTTTTGTTCAAAGAGCTACATATTTTTTTCAAAAGAATATTTTCAGGATATGAAAAACGCTTATACGCAGCTTTATACGCACACCCATACACTTATCTGCCCCGCTGAAAATAAAATTTAAGACGACAAAAAAACGTGATCTTAACATATCGCATCTTAAACAGAAATGCATCGTCGCTTTCTTTCTGCCACTCCCTACGTAGCAGAAAAGTGGAGAACCTTGGCATTCACTTCAGTGAAGTTTGAAATATCCCGGTTAAGAATAGATTATTAAATTGAATGAAAAATGTAGGTTTGTTGAAAGGAGCAGATTGCATATTTGAAATCAGCGACGCGAAAACATCTAAGTTACGTTCAAAAATCTCATACAGTAGAAGAAAAAAAAAATTCAGCAGTGATATTTATTATTTTTACGGAACTGCATTTCTCAAATCACTAAAGTCAATAATCACTGAATAATCAAATCAGTCAATAACCAAATCACTGAAGCTGACAAAAAAAAATGTATGATTGAAAAAAAAAATTTACGCAGGACTATTTTATTTTATTTCCTAGCTCCTTTGTAATGAAGAATGTTCAAGAAATTTAAAATTTATTTATTTAAAAAAACATGCATTTTTTTGTTATAATATATAGTTTTACAATCAGAAATATTCCACGTACAGTTAAAAATACTACTTTTTCAAAATTTGATTTCTCGGGAACTATTTGCCCGATTTCTTTCAAATTTTGTATTTTGCCATTTCAAATTACATTCTTTTAAATGATGGGCAAAAAATTGTACACCTTACTAATCAAAATTCTTTCGGCTATTATTAAATAAAATAATAAGGAAGTATTTTTTTTATTGAAATTATTCTTTTTATAATTGAGAGCAAAATTTTTTCAATTCGCTTAAAAATTTCTCGAAATACGGTGAAATACACAGAAAGTAAAATTACATTAAGGTGTTTAAACTTAAGACCGCTCTCGTGATCAAACTATGGGGACCATATTTCCCAGATTGTGGCTGATGCCTATATTTTAGGGGTCAGAAATTAGAATTCGTCGAAAAAAAGGTTCATTATCATACATTCAGAAAAAGTACGTTTTTGAGTCTGAATTCGCAACTTAAAATATCGTCTGTACAAATTAATTAGCATATTATTTAGCACATTAATTAGCAAATTAATTAGTAGGGGAGAGTGGGGTCAATTGTAACAGGGTACGATTGTAACAGAGCAAAAATTTCGAGTGTCGGGTTCTAGATTTGGTTCCTAGGTGGCGCACAAGATGTATTTAATAAATCTACATATACACCCCTACTGGCAGCCATTTTTATGTACTTTTGAAAGAGTTACATCACGAAAGATATTTTCACGCTACGTCAGTACATTGTTTGGTATTAGAACATTATATTGTAACAAAGTAATTTTGTTTAAACAAATAAAAATTATTAACCGAATATGTAAGTGGACACCTTAATTCAAAAAAAAGATTAGTTTTGTTAATTAAATAGCATTGTTTTTAACAAATGAACCTGAAATGGCGTCTTGGGGACAAATGTAACAGCTGAAAATAAATAATCTTATGTTTACAAACCATTACTGAACTCTTTAAGAACCACCAATAGTTTCCTATATCATTTATATTATGTTGCATGTGCATTATTTTATTTGTCCCTTTCACAGCATAAATTAAAATTTTTAACCCCTTAAAGTTAAAAGTTTAACCCTTTAAGTCTCTGCTCATTATTATTTTTACTCCTAAAATATCACTACTATTTTGATCAATAAAAAAGTATATCACAACTATGATATTATGTATAATTAACTATGTTTTAATTGAATTTATGAACTGTTACAATTGACCCCGTAAGTGGGGACAATTGTAGCAAGTGCACGACTGTCAAAAATTGTTAATAACTAATATAATAACATTTAAAATAAGGTATTTATTTTTTTTTTCTAGTAGAGGATAGTCTACTTTACTCGTCTGTCAATTAATACTAATAATATATTGGATTTTTTGTTAGTTAAAAATAGCTAAGTAAAAAATTTTACAATTGACCCCACTCTCCCCTATATTTGAGGCCACCCCTTTGAACCATTAAGATTGAGTCCTAAAACATGAATCCTTATTCAGGGTGGTCCGTTTATTTTTTTTACGTACTGTACATGCGTAGTTAGTTACACTTAGTTGTCCATACTTAAAAAAAATAATAAATTTCAATACAACTTAAAAGTTGCAGGTTGTCATGGTAAAAAAAACTGCTTCATTACAATAAAAGCTATGCAAGTCTGCATTTTTCCCTTTTTTATCGCTCTGGAAAAATTAAGTTTTGAAGCTAGCTATTTGAATGATATTTTTTTTTTTTTTTGAATTTTGATTTATTTTATTGTCCCC
The DNA here is from genome assembly GCF_982258835.1 of Parasteatoda tepidariorum. NCBI lineage: Eukaryota > Metazoa > Arthropoda > Arachnida > Araneae > Theridiidae > Parasteatoda > Parasteatoda tepidariorum. Next base: position 45,586,489 of record NC_141766.1, read on the forward strand.
CTAAAACAACTTCAAAAATATTTTTTTTTCTTACTTTTTTTATAGTAACCATTTTAAATAACATATAAACTGTTATGCGAGGAGAAAAAGGAGATATAATTCTTACGAATTAATGAAAAAACAACTTAATGATATTTTCCTCATTAGCAAACCACAGTAAAATCTTTGCCTCAATTGCAAACTATTTTATAAATGAGGTTGTCATTTAGTATCTCAAATTAAAATAAATTGTTGCTAAATAAATAATAATGATACTTACAGATTAGATAAATGTCTTATGAAAATTAAAGCTTAGCGCAATAAACATTTCGGTAAAACTCTTAACAACCAAAATGTATAGTTTTTATAAATAAAATGCTTATTTTTGAGACATAAAGCTTAATTTCTTCTCATCATTGTTAGTTTATACTCATTAAACTGGTTTCAGATCAAAATCACGAATTTTCCTTTTATTTTATTGTTTTATTATCCAATTATGTAAGAAGTTAGAATCTTAAAAAGGAATTGTGCTACAAATATTCCGTTAAAGATATTTATTAAGACTTGTTATTATTATTACTTTTTATTGGTAGATATCTAAAATTATTTTGTGTGTTTTCATAGTGCATATAACAATACAATAGCATATTAATGTTAACTAGTTCTTCTAATTAAATTAAGAGGAAATTTAAAAAATGTTTTGTACAAAGCAGAACATCATCAACTTTATTTTAATTATATTATATCATAGAGTTATTTAATCTAATCTACTTTATACTAATCTACTTAATACACTGCTTTTTTTTAATAATATGTTTACTTATTTTAATTTATTTTATTTCTGTAATAGAATTGCTTTCTTGACTTTTCTTTTTAGATGCATAGTGATAAATGCATAGATGCATAGTGAGTTGAGAAAAATAATTAAATATAAAAATTGGAAGAAGAAAAACACGAATCACGAGCTCTTTTAGATGTTCTCATAGTGCATATAACAGTACAATAACAAATTAATGTTAACTAGCTCTTTTAATTAAATTAAGATGAAATTTAAAAAATGTTTTGCACGAAGCTGAACATCATTTATTTTAATTATATTATGTCATAGAGTTATTTAATCTAATCTACTTTATACTAATCTACTTAATACACTGTTTTTGCTTTAATAATGTGTTTACTTATTTTAATTTATTTTATATCTGTAATAGAATTGCTTTCTTGACTTTTCTTTTTAGATGCATAGTGATAGATGCATAGTGAGTTGAAAAAAATAATTAAATATAAAAATTGGGGAAAAAAAACACGAATCACGAGCTTTTTTAGATGTTCTCCCCAATTTTCAACAAAAAAAATTGCTTCACAAAATCTAAAGTGTTTTGGAATAGAAGAACAATTTTTCAAAATAAACATCACCTCTTAGGGCTGATTTTTATAAATGTTGTTATTAATTTTTCTGTGAAAATTGTATTTAGTTTCACGATTAAGTCAATTAAAGTAAATAATGAAACAGTTAACTTTAAAAAAAAGTTTTCAATCATCAGAAAAAATCATTATTCCAAAAATATCAAAATAAAAGTAACCTTACAATGAAAATAATGCTTAAATGATTTTACACCACAGTTCTTATCAGATGTCTAAAGATGAACCCCAATTGGAAAAACTAAAAAGGATGCGATTTAAAAAACCACAGTTTAATGATCCCATGTAGAACTTTTCCACCAATACTTAATTTGCTGTTCATACCATACCTACATTAAAGATAAAGTTTTCATTTAACTCCTGTGAGACTGTTTCACCGCAAGGGTGCTTACTTCGAAAGTAAGTGTGAGATAAAGTATGAGCATAAGTAAGTATGAGCTCACATTAAAAGTAAAATATTTATTTAGCTCATTAAAATTTGTTTTGGGACCGTGGTAGCCCATTGATTAGAGAATCGGAATCTTAACCGAAGAGGCCGGGGTTCGATTCCTTCCACACCGACACTAAGACCTATCAAGTATAGTTTTTCTACGGTAAGAACTCCCCCCGTCACGAAGTCTGAGGCTGTCTGCTGTTATGAAAACAGGAATATGACATTTCAGGTTTTAGGGAGGGTAGCTTCTCTTCACTCTAGAGCTAACACTATAGACTGAAGAAAAAGATTCCTTTTCTCTCACGGACCTAAGCCAAAAAATGTCCTAAATAATTACTCCACACCCTACTTGAAATAGTTATACCTCGTTACCATAGTCACCGTCACCGGTCCAAACGAATGGTTAGGGAGTTCTTACTTTAGACAAACTGTACGTAGAATATACGTGTTCTTAAAATCTGTGGAATTTAAAACCCTTTGATCGATCGCTGAGCAGTAGCGCGGGTATGGGAATTTGGAGAAAATTTCCTTCCCCTGGATAGTAGAAGTAGTCTCTCAAATGAGTAGTGCTGCCATCTATCAGGGAGGTTTTGAGCAAAGACAGACTTTCACCCTTCTGATGCTCTCTTGTCGAACGAAAGGCACACCTTCTTGACTTAATATGGAAAGGCCAATGGCTGGCGTTTTTGAGTGTCATAAGAAAGTGTTATAAGAAGTGTCCAAGAATATCCCAAGTGTCATAAGGAAAATAAAAATTACCTCTTTGCTGTCATTCTCAATTCGCAGATAAATGTGCAATCTAACTCCAATAAAAAAAGGTTTAACAGATGCGATGTTTACTTTGAAGAAAAGTATTAGATGATCACGTTAAAAGTAAAAATTTGATTTAGCTGATGAAAAAATGCTTTTTTGCTGTGACTCTCACTTTGCAGATAATTGTGCAATTTAACCAAGGCTAACAAGTTTTTAAAAATTTACAGTTTTATCCAGTTTTAATCATGATTTTAACCGGCATGTCAGAAAAACCTTTTTAACATAATTGTTGACAATTCTAAAAAAACTCAAAATTTTGCTATAAAAGTAATTATTAGCTATTTTGTATTATACAACTGGTGTTAAACAGCCGACTCAATTTGGAGTTTACGATTAGCAATGTTTAACTCCGTAGCATTGTAATTTTGAACCCAATCCATCAGACAGGGTAACTCTTGGATTGATTATTGGGACAAATTACCCTTCATGGAGGACGTTTTGATGTCATTTGCGTTGCATGAAGCGTAACACGCATTTGCATTACATGGAGAGGAAAATCACGAAAATCTCCCGTGGTCAGCCGGACAGCGAGAGGATTCTCCGTACATCCATGATCCGTTTACCACTAAAGATATATTATATCATCACTGCGGTCAATGCGAGCCGAGAGCACAGTAAACCAACCAGCCACCGCTGTAATTCGAACCTGAATTACCTCATTAGGAGGTTAATGTGATTTAATCTTATTTTTTTTAAATCATCTTATTTTTCTAAATTAAATACTTAATTTCATTATTTTTCTTTTCTAATTACCCGAATTTAAATCGATTGTTAAATTCATATAATTATTAATGAGATCCTTTTTTTCCATTGCTCTTTTTACCTGTGCTTTTTTCCGGTGCTCTTTTTTTTTTTTTTTTTTTTCTGATGCTATATTCTCCGCCTACCTGGGTTCCTAGGCACGAAAATTTTGGGGGTTGCTCAAAATTTCCTCAATTATTGAAGTGTAAATAATCGTTTGACTACCGACTTCTGGAACGATCCAGTTCATAGTTTATATTCACACCTTATTATTCTTTATTTAAGAATAATTCTTTTATCAATATTTTAAGTAATTCTATCAGAGAAACAAACTGCAGCAAGAAAAATTAAATTGAAAATTTTTCGAAACGTATGAGGCATACTTATTGAATCTGGTTTGACTATTCTGCATAAAATGCACGAGATTCTAAATGTATATTTCATATGAATTTTTATTTTGATAAAAAAATTATATTAGATAATACAGTCAAAAGCACAGTTTAGGAAAATATTTTGTATTAAGACTAAAGTTTACTTTTGATGCATTTTAATTCAGCAAAAAATTGTTTGTTTATAACAAAAGGAGAACGATGGAAAATCCTTACTCCTTTTTTCCGATTAAACTTTTTTAAACCGATTAAACTCTTTTGACTGTTTTGGAACATAAGGATCAAAAAATTTTGGAGTGCGCTCCAAAAAGTCAAGTCAAGTAACTCATCTACTAATTAGAGAAACTTTCTAAAATGTAAAACATTGAATCTATATAATCGAATTGATTACCTATTATCGGATCATAAAATGTATGCAGTTAAATTGTTTACACTTAATAATTGATCCATGTAATTTTTACACATATTAAACATATGTTTAATATGTTTAATATATGTTAAAGTTTAAAAGAAGTAAGAAATTGTATTAACCATTTGACGCAGGTGGAAAACCAGTGTCTCTTCTATATATGTTTTTTATGATGCTCTAATTACTAGCGCAGATATATTTTGGTATTTTTTTAATTGTGCAAAACAGTCTAATAGTTATTAAAAAATCTGTTAGATGATCGGAATTATAATTGTATTAATATATATAATAAAAAAAGTAGTACATATTCACAAATATAAGGAGTTCATATTCATTTATATTCACAAATTTATCAATAATTGGATTTGTAAATTAAGGAAATTTCTATGATAAATAACTATTTCTCTTAGATCAACAGATGAGTGCAAATTGGAAAAATTATTGTTTGGAAGTGCCCGTGTTTTGAAGACTTTACCTTTAAGACAGTGAAAGAGATCCGGTGCTTCATGCCTTATTTAATAGCCGTAAATCATTAAAATTTTATATATAATATTAGTAATAAGTAATAAATTTCATATTTAATTAATCCTTGTTAAAAATAAATTATTTGTTGATAAAAAAAAAAAATTTTTTTTTTCAAAAGAAAATTTTGTTTTTCCATTTCTTGAATTTTTCTCATGAAATTCAAAAAATGAAACTATTAAGAAGTAGAGTTATAAAAATGATTACGATATAATTGGCCGAAGAATCCCGAAAAAAATGGAATTCAAAGTCGTTGCTTTCATTCAAATAAGTTCATCGCAATTGCAGAAGATGGCGCCACTAAAACTAATGTAACTGTTCATAGCATCAAAGTGACAGGTTTTATTTATTAGTTTCTAGACGCCTAATAGCAGAAAGATAAATATATAAAGATAAATTATTTAACGGGTTCATGATTCATCGTCTTTTTTACTAGCAAAATTTCTTAGTCTTAACTTCTTTCCAAACTAAATGCAAAATGAAAACAAAGGAAGGTATTATTTTTTAGTGCTCTTATATTTTGATTCTAATCAACCATTAGTTTTGATGTTATTGAAGATTTTTAGATAGAGTTTTAGTCGTGTGTGGCGTCATCTATTATATTTTTTAAAAATCAATTTAAATAACAAAGTCATTAAAATTTGATTTTTAACAATAAAAAGATTGCTTAATACTTATTTTAATACCATTTATTCTTTAGGAAACTTTCGGTGAATAGAGGAATAAAATATTTTAAAAGAGGACATTTATAGGAAAATAATCAAGTAGTATAAAAGAAAATTAGAATACTAGTAGTGTTAAAAAAAATTGAATAATAAAATTAAATTAACACAAAATACGCATAAAATATAATAATGATATTACTCGAATATTGCAATATCTGATTGATGTCATTGGGATATTCTAGGGTTATTCGTGTTATTTAGAATATTTTATAACATGAAGTATAAATCTATGAATTACAATTATTATATTTAAATTCTTATTTAGAAATATAGAAAATCGCAATAATGCCTAATAAAATTTCCTTAAGACTCGCACTATATTTTTTTAATGACATTTAAAAGAAGTTGTAACAAAGTGAACAAACTCTTCGCATATTTTATGAAATTAAATAATTTTATAAGAATATTTTCGTAAGTAATTACTTTAATAGTACTTATAATATTACTTTACTAGTTACTTTTAATATTACTTTAAAGTATACCTATGAAAGTATTTATGTATAAAATTTTTCCGTTCATAAAATACGTTGCTATTAATTGCAATTGCAGAATTCTGTGCAAGTTTTGTTACATTTCTAACAATTTATTGAAAATATATTGTACTTGTAATAAAATTATTCTTTTGGTATTTTCGCAAATCTCTATTTTTTAGAAATATTAAACCTGTTCGCATAAATAAAAGAATTTTTGAATTTTATTGGAATGAAAAAAAAAACAATTTCCTTTATTGAGATCTGTAGGTTTTTATTCAAATAAAAAAAAATTTTAAAAAAAAATATTTTAAAAATTATTATGATATTAATAAATCGTTAAAAAAAATTTCATGAAAAACCTTTAAATTTTAATGGTTTTGTTCTGACCTATTAAGAATTGTAAAAATTCGATACTGTTGCAAGAGAATATCAATGCATTATATATTTTTAAAAAAATTTTTTTTCTTTTAAATATTGCTTGCTGTTTTATACTCAACATGAAAATAAAAAAAAAGACGCCAACACCTCAGAGTTACGAATTAAAATGCATGTCAAAATTTAAGAGTTTGCATTGAAAAGTTATATGCCGAACACAAAACTTTACAGAAAAAAAAACGGCCATAGCAGCAGACGGCCTCAGGCTTTGCGGCGGTGGGACTTCTTACCATAGACAAACTGTAACACAAGCTGCATGCATGTAACTCTCTTACAACAATATTGGTCTCAACTAAGTAAGAAAAGAAATTTACACAAAAACTTTTTGATAACCTAAATCCTTTTTAATCCATTGACGCTTATGCGTTTTTTCTCCGCTTTTAATACAAGCAAAAATATATTTTGGTATTTTTAATTATTGAAAAAAAAACAGTCTAATAGTTACTAAAAAAATCTGTTAGATTATCAGAATTATATTAGTACTAAAATATAAAATCCCAAAAAAAGGTAATTTGAAAAAAATTTTTTATTCATAGTCAAAAATTTATCAATAAATTGATTTTGTAAATAAAAGAAATTTCAATGATGAATAACTGTTTCTCTTAGATCTAAATAACTGCTAAGTGCAAATTTAAAACATTATAATTTGAAAGTGAGCCGTGTTTGTAAGATTTTACTTTAAACACAAAAAAGACACCGGTGTTTTATGCTGTACAGCATAACCATAAATTATTATAATTATTTAAATTAAATATTTGATAACTGAACTCCTTTTTATTCTTTTGATGCAGATGGGACACCGTAGTCCCTTTATATATTCGTTTTTTACGCTTTAATTACAGTCAAATATATATTTGGGTATTTTTAATTATTAAAAAAGAACAGTCTAGAAAATGTGTCCGATTATCGGAATTATATTTGTACTAAAATATAAAATCCCAAAAAAAGATAGAAAAAATATTTATTCATATTCAAAAATTTATAAATAAATTGATTTTAGAAATAAAAGAAATTTCAGTGATGAATAACTGCTTCTCTTAGATCTAAAGAGCTGCAAATAAGTTCAAATTTGAAAAATTATTATTTGGAAGTGAGCCGCGCTTGGAAGATTTCACTTTTAACGGAGAAAACAACATCAGTGTTTTATGCTATATTTCACAGACATAAATTATTAAAATGCTAAATATAATATTTTTCACTTATTTAGAGCTAATTATGTCCTAATATTTTTAAAGGTTTATAACAAAATAGTGAGAAAAAAAAGTGTGAAAATGGGTTTAATAAAAATTCTGCATCAAAGGGTTAATGTTAACTCTTCTCTCGTTTTATTATTTGTCTGGATCTAATACTATTTACGCAAAATTTCTGAAGGGATACTTTTAAGTTTCAACTATAGCTCGCAGTGCCTTATAAATAATCTAAGACAATAGGATGTCTGAACCGAATGAATTTGAACTTTTCGGTTATTTTTATTTCCATCTAGATCAAAACCGCACAATATTTTCATTCTTTACAAAAAATAAATAGTCTAGACTAAACAAAAATGGGAAGTATTGAAAAAGAAATCAAGGACTTTTAGATTATTCCGCAACTAGAAACTTAAGCTCAAAATGGCGGTTAATCAAGATTTTCGCATAAACTTATTAGAGTTACTACAAATAATAAAAAATGTCTCCAAAATTCTCAGAAACTCTAAATAATTTAGTCGCAAAAGTACATCCAAGGTTTTTTCTGATTAGGGATGCACCACAATACAAAAAATTTTATTAAAACAATCTTTTATATGAGCTAAAAATATTTTTTAAATATTATATCTTCTACTATGGTATATTATCATCTTGAATGCATCAATAAACAGTTTCTCATAGTTTATCTTTTTTTTGTTAAGTTAAAATTATTAACGAAACGGAAGAAGTGTTTCTTTTTGAGACAATTATTTTAAAAATCAGTACTTAAAAAAAAAATTGGTGCATGATTATTATATCATAGTGCAAAAGGTGAAATTTGCAATTGAGAACGTTTTCAGAACTCTCTAAGAAAGACTCCTAATAATTTAATTAAAAAATTTTTTTAAATTTTCGTAAACTTCTAACTATTTTTTACATATTAATTTTTAAAATAATATTTTAATAATAATAATATTATATACTTTAAGTTTTTGCGTTGCGAAAGGGGGTCTTTTTTTTTCTTCACTTTTCTTTTCTGCGACATTTTTTTATGCTTTATTTTTCGGGCTGTTTTTTAATAGTGCTATTTATTAGTGTTTGACTGGCACTTTTTTTTTCTCTTTATATTTGCAAGCGAGAATACAAATTCTCAAGCATGACGCGATGAAATCTATTTTGTACAAGTTTGATTTAGTTTAAAGCCTCTTATGCAGAACAATTTGTGTCAATTAATGCAGTTAACAGTAGATATAATTTCAATTAATTCAGAAAATAAGATAACTATTCTAATACTAAATGAATATGTATCCTAATAACTAAATGAATATGTTTTTATTTCTTTGTCACTTTTTCTAACAGAGAAAGTGCCATTTTAATGCTTTAGCGTCTGTACTTTTTTTTCTGATCAAAGGTTTTTGGATGAATGTTTTTCGTGTTTACTAGTAAACTTTTTTCTTCAAAATTTGTGAGTTTTGCTTCTGGGGCTCTATGCTTGTTATCGCTTACGAACTCCCTGCCACTACTTACGCAGTTCTTACGTTTCGCGATCTGCGATTCGCTTCGTTCGCACATTTTGCTAAAATTTTAATAAATACTCCGCCTTTATACGTTTTAGAGACCACCTAACCTTGCTCGCTATAGCCCACCAGCCCATGCAATTGTTTGCACAATATTTTTCAGAGGGTTCCGTTGGATCATTTCACCTACATTGTTATGGATTGATGATAACAACAAGGAATAAATCATTTTACTGGTTTTCCTGGCCCGGATAGCCTAGTTGGTTGGGAGCTGGACTTACCTTTGTGATAACGGTGGTTAAAATACAGCCGGCCGAAGATTCCCCGTGTAGTAAACGGTGACTGGTGCACGTTAAATTTGTCGGGTCACAAAGCCCTCCATGTTCTCATAACAAATTATACCTCTGGAGGTACTGGATTGGAGATTGATCGTCCTTTGACTCAGGTGAAAATTACGATTCATAATTACGTTCTACCTACAAACGGGTGTGACGTATGGGTGTGTCAAAAGTCAAATTCATGGCCATAGATGGCGCCACTTAATGGCCTATGAGAACAACAGCTGGCTTTCTTTCAGTTTATAAGTTAATACCAACATATGTGGGTAGAAGGTCGTTTACAGAATTCACCCTACATGCATACATTATTTCATAACAGTAAAATCTACGTCCATTTATAGATCAGAGGCCCTATCTATACTAAAAACTTCGTCTGCAAAAGTCAAATTCATGGCCATAGGTGGCGCCACTTAATGGCCAATGAGATCAACAGCTGGTTTTCTTTCAGTTTATAAGTTAATACCTACATAAATGGGTAGAAGGTCGTTTACAGAATTCACCCTACATGCATACATTATTTCATAACAGTAAAATCTACGTGCATTACTTGTATTCATCGGGGACGTCCGTTTATAAGTCAGAGTCCCTATCTATACTACTAAAAACTTTATTAGTCAAGTAAATTAAAATTTGAAATTTTTCTTTTATTACAGATTAATAATTTAACTTACCCAATAGGTCATACATCCAAACTATTTCTTCCCGCGGCTTTAGGAATAGCTTATTAGTTTTCACCTTAAATTAGACCAGAAATAAAATTGATTTCCTAAATTTATAATTTTGTTAAAATGAAATTGCGAGAATGAAGACAGATGTTTATAAGGTCTATTTTAAAATTATCATTCCCTTAAAAATCCTTCACAATTGGAGTTATTTCTCAAATTTAAGAACCTAATTGGTAATTATATGGAGAAATAGTTAGTCTAAATTGGAATTAAAATCCATATTTTTAAGCAAAAATAATTTCTTTTGTCAAAAAGTTCAAAGGAAATTTGTCTATATTTATTAATTTTAAGAGTTACATTTAGAAAATTCAAAATCAAAATTAACAACCAAAAGATAATCAATAAACCAGAGAAAGGACAGATATGTATGACGATTAAGATTATCAATTGACTAAACGAATCGAATATTGATGGAGAAAAGAATATTGAAAACATTTGTACAAAAATTATTGCAGAGAGAGAGAGAAAGTTTTGGATTTATTTAAAAAGAAACATACTAATCTGTAGTTCGTACAGCTGATTTGCAGCTGCGTAATTTATTGCATAATGTTAATCCTTAGAAGGGTCTTTTCGACATCATTTTCAGATGTATATAAAAAAAAAGTGATGAGATTAGTCCATTACTCCGAAAAAAAATTAAAAATTTATGAAAGCATAATGACTAAAAATATCACCCCAACTCTTTATTTTGCAGCTTAAAAAAAAAAAAAAAAAAAAAAAAAAAAGAAAAAGAAAAAAAGATTTATAACGCCTTCCCCCGCCCCACCTAAAACAAAATATTCTTCGGACCCCCTTGTTTCTTACAAACTTGCAACCTTAATCGCAAAGTGCAATTATGTTTTGGTGGTAAAAGTTAAATTTAATTTCCAAAATTAAGCGATTACCATGAAACTATAATCAAAAAGTAATTTTCGACATTTAAGCATATTATTTTACGAAAATTTTTTAAAAGCCTCTGACTGAATTGACGCCCTCTAACTACACAACTATATTTATACATCCGTGTGTAATAACCATCAACTAAAAACATCCACTGTGTGAAGATTTTATTCCAGTTAGTATTTATATAGATATTTAGCATAGTCTTATGGAAGATAGTTGTTCAGTTTAAAATTTGCGCTTCTTGTGTAATAAGGATTTATGCCAGAAAATTTGTGCAAAAATATTTCAAAAAAATGTTGCTTTCTTTAGATAATAATTTTAGGAGACACAAATATGGTCATATGCAAAGGATAAGACACGAAAATGACATCCATTTTAAAAAATTTTGCAAAATTAAGACCGGAATGATAGTCGAAACCCCAGTCCTAACGCCAAAAATTTTAAATAAGCAGCTACTGAATTGTTTCTAACTAGCACTTAAGAACCATTGTTGGCGATCTATTGACAAATAAAGTAGCCAAAACCAAGCCAACCTTGAGTCATTAAATTTTAAATTTGGCTACAGCTAAATAAAAAAAAGTTAGAATTAATAACCCTGTAACTAATAAAAATTTTGTGATTAAGAGAAATTATGCATCTTAAGGAATGAAGAGTTAAAATAAATTTGATGTTGGATTTAATAAAGTCTGAATAAATGAGTTAAACATTTGTATTGAATAAAACGTTGACCATTACATTGATTAGTAATAAGATTTATATTTGCCTTTTATAAAATATAGAAAATTAAATAAATCGTTAAATTAATAAAATTCTATTTTAAAAAAATTATGAAATTAAATTTTAAGAGCTAAGAAACATTCAATTCCTATAGTGTTATCACAGAACCAAGTAAAATAAATACCACATAAAATATAAAGATGCTTTATTAAAGACTAGAATTTGAAACAAATACAAATTTGTCCCTTAATATAGATAAAATCATAGTAAATTTACTCACATTTCTTTCGATAAAACAGTTTACACAATTTGAGGACTGATTTGTCACATATAAAACTTGCCAAGCCTAAAGTAATCAATAAGTTATCACAGACACATGGCAATTGTAAAAATTTCTATTTTATAAAACTTAACACTAGACCTTCGACCAGCAAAAGCCTGCAAGAGCATCAAGCTACACTAGTCCATATTGTAAACTTCGCGTCACGATGTCAAAAATAAAATTTTAAAAAATTATCGATAAGCATGCAATATGCTATCTGTCAAATTTGATAAAAATTTGAAGCTCATGAACGGAAATTTATAGTTTCAAGCGTCCTAAGTAGTGATTGGTGAATGATCCCAAATACAAATATCCTTCATGTTCTTTAACTTCGGACAAAGCATTGATCTTTCCATCAGGTGAGTGCAAGCTTCGAAGCATCTTTCCATTTTCATCGAATTCTATCACAATACCATGGCGAGGGATAAAAGGTAAAATAACATCTCCCCGTTTGAACTAGAAAACAAAATTTTAGATTTAAGACTTTACTATAGCAGAAAGTAACAACCACTGAATCAAAAGCCTAGAATTTATTAGTTTTCAAGCAAAATACATAAAATTTCCTGTTTTAAATTCTTGGGGAATTTCTTAAGCACCGTTCCACCAAGAAAAAAAAGCTATAGTCGAGATTTTAAGCTTAATCCATTTCTAGACCCAAATAATTGACATTGCTTTTGGGAAGCTCTATAGCGAAGGAAAATAGAATAGCCACAGTTTATGTCTTATACTTGAAGCAAAGCAATTAACTCTATATCATCAATCTCATTATTAAACTATCATCTTGCTGTGAATTATCTGAGCTTGAGAACGTACAAATACCTTAAAAATTAAAAACTTTTTAAAAATTACCAATTTTGTGACATTTTTCCACTCAGAGGATAAATTATCGAAATCACTGCCTTATTCTCAGCTTTTGTAAATTTTTAAGAGCCCAGATAATGCAGTATTGAAGTAAATTTTGAAATATTGAAAAATAAGACGACAAACACTTTGCATTTTCTCAAAACTGCGGCTTCTCTTAAGTGGCGTTTTGCTCCATTTTCAAAATAATCGTAAACAGTGCAGACTTTAAACTACGTAATAGTCGTGAGTAACTGTTACTAACTCACAGCAGTTATGAAAAAGCATCTTATTCACAAAAAGAATTTCATATAACCGAGCCTTCAAAAAAGTCTTCTAGTGATAGACTTAGAATTTTAAGTTTCGTTAACGTTGCAAATATTTGCCTCAACTTGAAAGAAGTTAAACCCAACTCTGTTACGTAACGAGCTATGCTTATTTCTGGTGAAGGGACAAGCGTGCTTTAAAGCCGGTATTTTTTAGATTTGGAACTAAATTGCAGTGAATATTTAGAATTTGGCTAGGCCCTCTGTTAAAAGTTACACTTCACTATACCACAAAATGAAAAGATTAGTTTTCCATTCATTGCTGTAAGATTTCCTTATTTAAATATCATACATTCTAATAAGTATAGTTAAGCGAGAATTTCCCCTTACATTAAACCTTAACGATGCCAAGTCAAAAAAAATTTTGAAGCCTAGAGCATAGTATTAAATTATTAAAAAATTTGATGGCGTAAATGCTTTTCCTTTTTACATAATTGTGGCTTCCTTTTAGACATTTTTCTAGATTTTCATACTTAGTATAGAGAGCGTTTGGCAAAGATTGGCACAGCTAAACCTAACCATCATAAAGTTAATCAGAAATTATAAAAATAGAATTACTCATGTTAATTCTTTATGACAAGTTCACAGCACAGCAATTACTAAAATGGAAATAATTTAAGCTAGTCTTACCCTATAGGCGAAGGTCTTTACAACTGGGTGCCCAGTTAGTTCGGCAAAAGACCATAGCAAAGTTCCAATGGAATGATGAAGTCTAACCCATAGGCGTTTGACCTGAGGATAAGAATTCAAGGAATCTACAATTAAAGTGTTAGAGCTATTTCGAGCAGAAGTGAAAGCTACCCAATATCCTCTAGGACTAGGTCGAATATTATCAGGCTCAGCAGGCAAATTATCCGCAAACACCTCAACTTTTCCTTTCTTGGGTCCTTTGATATAGTATCTAAAAGTAAAAACGTAAATAAGTGACGCTGTGAAACTACACTATCAAAATTTTAACTACCTTATCAAAAATTTTAACTTCAGAGTTTTACTTTCGTAGAATTAATCTCGAAAATTTTTGCGCCACTGTTTTTAGTTGTTAGAGCTAAAGATCTTGTATCTAATGCAGTTTATATAAAGACTAGCAGCAATTAAAATTTACCAAAAAGAATTTAAATAGAGTTGTTATAATGCGGGACCAAAGCTTATTCTTTTACAAAATTAGCAGATACAAACTTCTTTATCCTAGTACATGTTTAATTACCAGGAAAAAAAGGGACAAAAGTTCCGATTTAGACCAACGGACAGCAGCAGCAATTTGTACATTTAGAAGGGAAACTAGTACCTAGTGTGCATCGACTAAATACGCATTCAGCAGAATTGCAGAACTATAGATAAAAATTAATATTGAATCTACAGTTAAAGTATCTATTGTACACAAAATTAGATTATTAAATATTTTTAGAAATTCAGCATTTAAAATCATTATAGCTCTATCTTTAATATTATCAAAATATAAGCAAAAAAAAAAAAAACATTCTGATAAAATATTCAAGTTATTTTTGTCTATTTGCAAGATTTGTTAGAAATTAGCTTTCTAAACATAAAAATTGAACTAAGTCAATTCACAATGAATTTCAGAAACCCGAAACTATAGAGAAAAAAAGCTTGATAAAAAGCTGGTTAAGAAAAATACATTTGAGGTAAACTTGGAGGCCTGGTTATATATTCTACCCGTAATCTGTTTCGCAACTCCTATACACTTTTGACGCAACTCGCTGAGTTAGGCACTTATTTTACGTCGCACTAGAGCAGCTGCATAGACGACGATCTGGAGGGGGGAATCTCTGGAGGAAGATATATGGGATCACGTTCTTTATCCTCTGCAGAGGGGATGGCTCTCCCGCTTGAGCAGCCCAGCGACCTGCACCCAAAGTTTTGTGTTTTACGGAACAGTTTTACGAAGACTGGTACCACGCACCCTTGGTCCCTTCGCAGGCTGAACAAAAAATGACCCCCCCCCCACTCACTGAACGCTGCCTGTTATGCTAGACTTCTATAATTTATTGGGAACCATGTTTTGCGATCAGTCGTCCATTGTGACACTTTTTAAATGCAAAATTTCGGAATTAAATCCTTTAAATCTAAAATTTGGTTTTATAGAAGCTGTTTACTTCCCATTTGTATAGACTTTTTCTAGTTAGATTACCAACTTCAGAATTTTCTTGTTAAATACTCGTTAGTATTACAATACACTCTAAATATATTAAGCATTTACCTCAATATTCTTCTGTTCATAAGCTCGTTTACCAAGAGAGATTTCTTATCCTTCGCCAATTGTAAGCCATTTGGAAAGTGCAGACCTGACATCAATACTTTTGTCTCACCAGTATGTACATTGTATTTGACAACTCTGAAATTGAAAAAATGTTTTTAGTCACGGAAAAATATAATTGAAAATTCATATTAAGAGATGACATTTCTTTGCATTTGAACCCTTTTGCACTAGGGTATTTAAGAAGAATTCTTTAAAAAAAATCTTAGCATTTTTGGGTTAAAGTTTTTAGACGTGGTAGCTCATTCTTGCAGCTTCCTCGCATTTTAACTGAAATATACTATCTAATGTATTACAGTCTACATAATATTGATGACCCTTGTCCACCATTGAAAGAACCTACTGACAAGACGGAAATTACCTGGAACTTTCGGTAGGGAAAATAAAAGGAAAAGGAATTTGAGACTTATGCAAATATGCACCAATATCGGTAGATGTTAAATTGTTTCAATTACTATCGGGTAAATCTTGAACATTTGAAAGTAAGAAAGGCAATTAATAGTTCAAAGAATTCTGATTTCTTATTTTACAAAAATGGATCATAAATCACTGTACAAGTATCGAAACAATTATTTAATCTATTTTTTAAATTTATCAAGAATTTCAAACTTTAATGAAGGGAAAATTTCTGGTGGCTTATGTTGCAGGAAATAAATCCTTTAATAACAAGGGCTCTTTATTTTAAGGACATTTTTAGGTGATCAAAATCTGAGCTCTAGTCTCGAAGGACTTAGAATAGTTATAAATCCTTCGTACTTACCGGCCGCCGTTCTCATACTCTATCATCATGTAGTAAATAGTAGCCAGGTCCCATTTCTTTGAGGCATCAGTAAAGTATATATTTCCTTCGTCATCCATATCCAAGTCATCTGGGAAATTTAGTTTCTCGCCATCGACAAGGACACTGCTTGGAAGGATACGTGTCAAAGCACCTGAAAATATTTAAATGTAAGCATATATCTTGTCTAACTGATATTACTTTGAAGCCATGGCATTTTACTTAATGTCAGCAAAATTTCCTAGTGCTAAAAATGCTAACAAAATCTGGGTTAATATCAACATTTTTTATAGCGGTATCGCAATACTGTGATGCAGAAAATTCAACATAATCGTTGCTATGACTCATTGTAATGTAACGTTCACTGAAGCGTAATTTTAAACATTTATACTCGTTTGAAAGTAGTAAATACTCAAACACGCTACTCCGAATAATTTTGTAGTGATATCTTATTCAAATTAGACGATTTTAAAAACTATGGAAATTCCCGGACAAGAAATAACTTTTATAACTTCCTAAAAACTATTAGAAAATGACAGTTATTTACGACGGCATAGTCATAAAATATTGAATAGTCAAACTTAAAATGCATGTGTCGTAATAACATCGGAATACATAGGAACCAGATAATATAGAGGACCTCAAGGACCTAAATAACCACGTAAGAAATTTGTAGAAACGAAAAAGAGAAAACTATCAGAAAAAAAAAATAGATGAATTATCGAAATAGTCGTGAATCACTTGAATCAAAATGAAATTAACTCAAATTTAAACTTAGTGTCGCAATATTATCGTATGAAAAATACTGAATTTAAAAAAAAATAGAAGATTACCGGGAAAAAATTTAAAAAAAATTAGGATTAACTGAGGACTAGTCATTAATAGAGAGCGTCACGAAGTCATAATTCGCGTGTCGTATTAGCATCGTAATAAAAATATCAGATTTCAAAAAATTGAGGAAAAAATACGAAAAAATTACAAATTCAAACCGTTAGAAGTTACAGAAAAATGCAGTAACAAAAAATGCTAGCAACTAGCATTTGGTATTATGGTTCAAGGATTCAGCAACAAAGTTAATTAGTTCATTCGTACTATGTACACGAGTTTCCACATACCTAAAGAATTGAAGTTTTGGATTTACTTAAACCCTTCATATATAAAAAAATTTATAACTTTATTGTCATACTAAAAACAAAAACACTTAGTGCATAAAACATTAGCGAATTACAAAGGCAATGTTTAAGAAAAAATTAACTCAAAATACGATTAAACAGCCTAAAAGAAGTTTGCAAAGTTAATACTTTTAACACTACGCAGAAAATAAATTAAAATTCAGAGTATTTCCAATTTACCTGTAGTGAAGTTCATCGTGAATATGCCATAGTAAGCATCGATGACGTATAAGAGGTTATCTTTTCCTATCCTCATGCCTAATGGTCTGCCGCATTGACGTTCTTCATATGGCATTTCTGTGTACAAATTTAACATTAGAAATAGATCGTGCAAATTTTAAAAAATTCTACAGAAAAATTTTGCAAAATTTTATTTACCACAGTAACGTCCAGTCTGTGCAACTGTTATCACTTTCCCATCTTTAACCTTCACAATTCGTCCGTCTTCTAATCCAGTGTATAAATCACCTGCAAGAAGATATTTTAATATTCGATAAAATATAAAAATTTGATAAGATTGCTTTTTCACATTGATATTATGTACCTTTGTAAAAGACAATCGATTCGGGTCCACGTAGTTCACCCTGAAATAGTATTTCAGCTTCGCTTAATTTGCAGTTTTCTTCTAAAGGACCCTCAAATGATGGGAAGGGTATACTGTAAAATTTAAAAAGGCAATGTTAGTACATCACAAGTATATACACCGAAGAGCCATTACATTATGACCACCCTCCTTCTATAACAATGGGCTCGCCCAAGTTTTCATGGTTTCTCGCCCAGGAACAATGTTTTCATGGGTCACACTAGGACCCATAATCCTCATAGAACAATCCCTCACGTCTGTAAGCTACTTGAACATAGCTGCAGACCAGGTTCACCCATTCATGGCAACAGTTTTTCCTGCTGGGGATGGTGTTTACTAACAGGAGAATGCACCATGTCATAAGGATCGAATCGTCGAGGAACATAACAGTAAATTTCAAGTCATGCCTTGGCCCCCAAAGACACCCGACCTTAATCCAATAAGAGCATTTGTGGTCCTACTTGGAAAACCAAATTCGTGCTGTCACGCAACCCCCTTGCAATGTGAGGGAATTGCAGGACCAGTTGGAGAGCGCTTGGTGCCAGATACCTCAGACTACCAATCAGCACCTTTAGCCCTCAAAACTGCTAGCACCACGGCTGGTGCTAGCAGTTTTGAGGGCTAAAGGTGGTCCTACATGTTATTAGCAGGCGGTCATGATATAATGGCTCTTCGGTGTAAATACCGTACCAGAAAATATGAAACCAACACAAGCTTTCTTAAAAAGCTTACAAGCTGTTCTGCTAACACCAGCCTTTCTATAATTTTTAAAAGTCTCAAAAAGAAAGTATACATATTGGGGGCCATGTTAATATTAAAGCGAGGACAAACAATTCCTAATAGTTAAGGAAGGAGAGTGTTCTAAACATCAAAGACCGCTTGCGGAAGGGAACATTAGTTCAGATTACATTTAGAAACACTCAATTCAAAACTTGTAATCAAACAGGTTTTAATATTATGTATATCTGCCTCTTTAAATAGTGATTTGTTAGTTTTCAAATCTTCTCTTCTCTCGTATTTACAACCCCATCGTACACACTATATTCATTTTTTATAAAGATTCTAAAAATGTGTTTTAGGGTCGGTCTGTACAGAAGACTATTTTTAAAACCATTGTAGAAAAAGAAAATACTCATTAGAAATCGAATGTTCAAACTAATAATTAGATCAAAAGTTCAAAAAAGAAAAATAACCTAAAGTCAAATTTATAAGTTTACGGGTGGCTCCCGACTTACACGAAAGTATTCTTGTCACAGATTTTTATAATCTTCTAGTTCGTACTAATTTGTCATTGCGTCTAAGCTTTGAGACTTAAATATTTTGAGACCCTTAACAGGCTTAGACTTTCTTTTAAAAATGTCAAGGAAGGTCATTACGAAAAACCATACTGGCTTTATATACATCATCCTTTCCAATAAATGCGAAAAGTTTATATTAGAGACTAGTACAACCATATTTTGGTATCAGTGAGAACTTATGCAAAGTATTAGTTACAAAAACTTGATACTCTTAATATAAGATGCACAAATCTTGATTTATGGAGGTAATGAAAACTGTAAATTAAATCGTTTTTTAAACATTTTTGGTAGTTTAGTTAAATCCAATACAAAATCAAATATTTTGTTAAATTTATGTACAAACATATTTAGCATGTTTCCAGCATCAATACTTTTAATGAAGAGATAAAAATATATCTACTGGCTAGTATATGTTAACTAGCACAAACCCGTATATTTATTACGTTTAAATACTGAACTAAATTATATAGTTCGAACATGTAAAATCTGAATACTGTTTATCAAATATCTGGATGGGCTAATATTGGTACACATTAAAATTTTTATTGCTTTATATTTCTTACTGATAAAAGCTTGTATTATCAGTTTTATTTGAACAAAGGTTAAAAAATTTTCTAAAAAGTATATTGCTTTAAAAAATTTACACAAGGCAATTTAAAACACATTCTTGTAGACATCACTTTCAAATTATTAATAAGCATAAAAAAAATAGGAAAAACGCTCATTTTGAGGGCAAGAATTTGCTTTGGGCCATGCTTAGGAAACTTACTCGAGTTTTTAAATTTATCCAAAAATAGAAACAGCTGCAAGTAAAATAAATGATTTTAGAAAAAGATGCAGATTAGATTTTACAGTATATGAAAAAAAAACTTCGCAGAACTACAAAAACGAAACGAATGTTTAGTTATCTAGGGTTAAATAAAATCGCCAGCTCTGTAATAATTTGAACCAAAATTTAAAAAACAGTTTGGGTACTTACATAAATTTTGTGACTTTTTTACTTTAAAAATCGAAAAATCACTGCTACATGTACCATTTACTCCAGTCAAATTTACTAGAATACTGCCTTAACTTACGTCGAGTTTATCTAATGATGCCATTTAGGCAATAACTATGTATTCCGTATGACTTTTTTTTTTTTTACGATAAATGAGAGAATTTCTGTCATGTTAGTGAATTCTTGAATAATCCGAACTAAACCATTCACAGAAACGAATCCTTTAATTTTATAATCAAAACTACTTTGTGTAGGTTTTAGCCAATTCTTGCCACTTACAAAAAGAAAAATTTTTCCTATTACGGTAACTCTAATTATAAGGAAAACTGGAATTTTTTAAATTTCAAATCTTTGATTTTATTTTCAACATACCAGACTGAGCAATATTGAATCTATTTCGATAGCACAAATTTAAACGCTTTGATTAAAACTTTAACATTTGATGAGATAATGAGATTAAAGAACAAAAAAGATTAATTAAAATTTCAGAGTTTTAATTAAAAATTTGCATTTTATCACATTTAACATTTGCGCTAAAAATAAACTTACAGTAATCGAGTATTTTAAGAATTAGTTTTTCTTCAAAACTGGTTATTTAAAATAACATTACCTGTACGCGGTTGGGTTGAAATCCAGCAACGTTGGGGAATACATTAAAAATACATAAGCTATTGGCACAATAGCACCAGCTAGTAGCAAAGTCTTCATGCTAAAAAACAAACTGTTAGTAATACTGAAAAATGTCAAAATAGTTTTAAAGTTATCTATCAAATTTGTGAATTTAATATAGATTTAAAAGCTCCTTAATCCAGATATAATTTTTAAAAAAATTAATATAATATAAAATTATTTCTAAAAATTTTTACTGAATATTTTCACCTCTCAGATTCAGTCAAACAACTCCACTTTAAAACGAATACCAAAAATAAAACATGCAAAAATTAAGTAATTTCAGCTAAAGTTAATTAATAAGGAAACAAACTGCAGTGTTAGGGAGGAACTCAGATTAATTGTTACTTATCAACAGTGATAAAAATTTAAACGAAAAATAAAAATTCTATCAAACTTATCAGCCACGAAGAAATATCAGATTAAGTTTTTCCACAGAATAGTGTGTTATGTCATAAGATTCCTCAAACTTAGCAAAACGATACCTTCAAAGTCCTATAATGAAAGTCTTTTCGCATGCCTTCCTCCGATAAGTGTTTAAGAAACTATAGGTTTGGGAATAATAAAAAAAAAAGCGAGAAACTGCTAAACTTGACAAAAATTCAATATGTTTTGTTCCCAAAACAAAAACTGAGGGTGACACATTACTGGTGGTGGCATCGGGGTCACAGAAACAGTATTTACCTTAAATAAAAATAGGAGGGTTAGACACAGTTATTAAGTATGTTTAGTTATTTTTATCCTTAATACTGTTTTTTTTTTTAAATTATTAGGTACTCGAATTAAAGGTTTTGAAGAATAACAATAACTATTGTTGTCAACATCTCCTTCAAATAATGCTCCCTTTCTATAGCTTGTATAATGCGGTATTAATACTGTTTAAATAGTTAAAATTCATAAGAAAAAAAAATACTACTTGTCAGGGATAGCAAATAGGAAATTAATTTTATCAAAATAGATCGAAATGCCAATTTAACCAAGAACTAGTTTTTTTCTATACATGAACTAAAACTTAGGTTTTTTTTCAAAAAAGCAAATTTTACATGCATGCCTTACTATAGCATTTTAAACTTTGGGCAAAAACAAGAAATAAAAGTTCAGAGATGGAAATATTTATGAAAATAGTCCTTAAGTATTTCATAAAACAATGTAAAGTCAGAGAAATTACAGTAAATAATCTCTAAAAATCAGAAAAAAAAGTTAAAAGTTGTAACATTCTATTTCAGAAACAGTAGCTCAAAACTTAAGAAAAACAATTTAAAACTGTTATGAAACAGCAATAAATATTGATAACAATGGGAAACCTGAGTAAGTAAACAAGAATTAAAAACTTTATAAGTTCCAACTTACGTTAAAAACGGAATAAAAGCGAAGGACAGAAGCAGAAAGAACGTAACTGACCTGGCTTCACAGAGAAGCTATTTAAGATGCGAGCTTATAAACATTTCACAGTCAGTGAACATAATAATGCAGACTTCCCGCGCATCGTAACGAGCATGACGTCATTATTATATGCTTCATCGGAAAGAATTATTTTCCAGAGAGTCGGATTCGTTTGATTGTAAAATAGATAAACTAGATCTGAATTTCACTTAGCAACAAACGATTTTTTATAACTATTGAGTTACTTTGGAAATCACAAAATATCAAATATTTATCTTGAATGATATGATGGTTTCCCATTTTATGTAGATTATCGTTTTATAAGTTGGAAAAATATTGCTTTCTTGAATTGACGATCGATAAAACCAACATATTTGTTCTATTCTTTCGTAAATTAATAAGGCTTCACAATTTGCTGATCAAATTGACTGAGAAAGATTAACTTTTTTTTTTTCAAGTTTTCTTATCTCGCGATGTTTTATATTTCATGTCGGAACAATGAAGAATTTTTTCCTCTCTTTGTTTCCTTGTTTATTTTTTTTTTTCCTCTTTTAAATAGAAATGTGAGTTTTTTTAGAATGCAGTAAAAAGAAACCAATCTTTCTCAAATATTCATTATTAGTTATTTTTATTAGTGATGGCAACAGAAGAACTTTTTTAACAAAGTACTTGAATAGAACGATTGCATTTGTATTTAAATTCTCAATGATTGAGAATGTATTTTTGATTATGGTTTTTATACTTGAGATTTACTTTATTATTTCAAACATAGACAGACTTGCGTGCTCTATACAAAAATTGGCTTATTTTTCCTGGTCAAATAAAAAAACAAGGGGCACTAGTTAGAGAAGGGCTGCACTGAGATATATTCAGGGTTACTACTGTATTCGAACCCACTGCCTCCCCGTTTCCATCATACCTAACTGGACCTCCCAATCTCATCCCCTGGTGTGAATCCGGTGAACCTTAAAAATTTTAAGTAGGAACCCCTACTTTTTACAGTTTTATATTTTTCAGATTTATATTATAATTTAATTATTATAATTAAAAATTATAATTTTTTTGCTTTTTAGATCAAAATTAGCTATGGTAAACGCGGATCTATTAATTCTGCCAGTAATGGAGGACTCGTTAACAATTTTGTCACCATTTTTAGCTTTAAAAAAGCATTATAATTCTTTAAGACAGAACAGACCCCTGCTATACTCCTTTAAGAGTTAATATTTTCAGAATTCATTCCAACAAAAAAAAAGAAAGCTTCGTGCTCACTATTTTCAGAAAACACAAAAGGAGTCCCGCAGTGGACTGATTGTTAAGACGCGGTTCCCAGCAGATCACCGAAGTCAAGCATCACTGGCTGCGATCAATGTGCAGGTGGGTGACCACTTGGATCAGTTTGCGTAGGGACCGAGGGTGTGCGGTATTGGTCCTAGTTAAACTGTTCTGCCGTAAAGTGCTCGACTTCGCGTGCAAGTCGTCGGGCTTCCAAAGCGGGGGTGCCATCCCCTCCGCAGAGGATCAAAATTGTGATGGCATGTCTTCGGATCATCCTCAGGGATGTTTCCCAAACAGTCGCCAATAGCCCATTGCGCAGTTCTAGTGCGACGAAAATGAACAACAAAAACACAGAAGGAAAAAAAAGACAAGGCACAAAAGAAAAAATCTTTTGAAAAGGTTCTAGGCAGAAACCCCTTAGAGCAGGGTTTCTTAACCTGTGGTTCATGAACCCCTAAGGGGTCCATGAGTTATATTTTGGGGGTCCGCTGACTACTCCTAATTTTTAAAACGTTGGGAAGCCCATTGCTTGTAAAGCGAGCTATGGCAGCTATAATTCCGTTTGCTACAGTGTATCTTTGCGAAGCGGGATTTTCCACACTTGTGACAATAAAAACATAACATCGATTGAATGTTGAACATGATATGCACGTTGATTTTGTCGAAAACCATCCCCCAATTCAATTTATTAATTAAGGAAAAGCGGCAGCAACCTTCACATTAAAAATTTTAATTTTAAAAATTTTGTATACTATTAAAATAATAAAATTAAATGTTTTCTAACAATTGATGTTTTTTGCAATTATTTTTCTCACAGGGGGGTGGTCCGTGACTTCTTAAAAAATTTTAAAAGGGGTCCATTACATCAAAAAGGTTAAGAAACACTGCCTTAGAGGAAACATTCGAGCACGAAACTTTCAAAATAATTATTTTTTTAATGATTGTTTTAATGCAACATTGAAATATTTAATTTTTAACAAGTTCAAATTTAACATGAACACTTTTCGGACAGAGAAGTATGTTCGCTAAAGAGAGATGTCCGCTCAGTTGTAGTTCATTTGCGTCGCACTGGAGCTGCACAATAGGCTATTGGCGACGGTCTGGGAAACATCCCTGAGGAGGAACCGCGAGTGCTGTATTGCGGCGAGCGTAGGGTTGCCTCTGAGTGAGGGTTACTAGATAAGGCGGTGAAACAGTTGACAAATAAAACCGCGGCGAGTGGAGGTGCCCGGGAGTCGACAATGTGTAAAGTCGCAACCGGAACAGGTCGGGTAAAATATTAAATTATCACCGAGTACCTGGAACTGGTAAAATATATTAGGACCCGGTACATATCTTTGATTAAAATTAATTAAATTTAGTAATGATTTGTGCTAATTCTTGCAGCAAGAGGGAATTTTAAATTTATCCCGAAAATTTTGCTTTGAATTGAATTTAAACTTGATGGTTGTCAGTGCGTAAAGTTTATATCTGTGTTTGGTTGCCATCTTTTGAGAACTGACCATTAATGAATTTTTAACATTAAAATAATAAACTAGAACTTTTTTGGAACAAGAAAAAAAAATAACACAGCTTTTCGGTTCTCAAATTTTCATATGTGTTAATAATAATCATAAACAGATTTTTTAATAAACATCGCCATTGAATACATCGTGAAAACAATTTCAATTATTATTCACATTGGCTTCAGGCTACTTACAGTATGAAATAAAACAGATGCTAATGATGCCGTTAATAAACATATATCATTCGCTAAAGGAAAAAGCCAGATATTGAAGGTCGGTCGGTTTTTATGATAAATCAAGAGTTATAAAATCGCTTTCACTCGATGACGTCTAAGTTGCAAAAAAGAACAAGTTATTATTTGAACAAATTATCCTTTTCTTTATAAGTCACTGAATATTGAATAATCGCAATAGAAAATACGTGACAGAGTTCCTTTTTTTTTTTTTGAATTATGACACGATACTATTAATTTAAGGAAATATTTTATTTTTGTCTCACTTACAAAAGAAAAAAAAAAGTCAATATTTCACTATTTACAAAAAAATATTCAATATTTCATATGATATATATTACAAAAAAAAATATAGTCAATCACAAACACTTAAATTGTGAATTTCTATCGTTCTAATTAGTTTGTTTGAGATATACGTTTGCATTTTAGTTATCGATGAAAATATTTAAGTATTTTATTATTAAAAATAATGATAAAAAAACTAAAATAATTAATTACCTATGAAAAACTTTTCATGCAAAACAGTTATTTATACTTCGCAATTTTTAACTAAAATTATCCGTGATCTTTTTTTATTACCTAAAATAAATATTTTTTGAAAACATATTTTGAGTCATTTTAATACAGGAGGTTATTTTGACATTAAATCATGTCGTTCTACTGCTAATAAAGAACAAAAAATATTCATTTATATTTGAATTTTAATTAATAAGCGAAAATATTTTCAAGTAAATTTTTTAATAAATAGTCAACTGAAAATATTGTCTTTACAATATTTTATATATTTTTAAATATATTTAAAGTAGCAAATATAAAAAATTCTGTAAATCTAAATTTTCTTCCTAAATTTTTATTGGATTTAATTTAATGACTTTACATAGATTTTGTAATTTTCTGCCTTCAGTCTATACAGGGTGTTCTGTAATAACTGTTCTTTATATATATTTTCGGAATTTTTGTCAAAAGGAAAACTATACTCTTATTAGGAAGTTGCAAAGTGATATTAAAAGGAAGAAAAAACATTACCAAGATCTAACCAACTATTATTTGAGGATTAAAGTATCAAGACCAGTCTATTTGTTGGATGAAATTCAAAATTGTTTGTGATTACTAACTTTCATTTTCGTCCTCTTCCCTCAGGAAATCAAACTGGTTTTGGTGTTTTTTATTGTATGACCAGTATGACTTTGAGGTTTTCAGAAATGGTCAGTATGATTTTGTTGTTTTTGTTGATTGATTTAAGTTTTTGATGTAATAATGGAAGGTTCAATTTTGAAAATATTTTTTTTGTTCTCAATTATATATTACATTAAAATACTGAGAAGAATAGCATTTTTACTAAATTTTTAAAAAAGATTTAAAAAATTTATATTAAGAACGAACATAACCAAACACTTTTCAACATTTACTTTATATTTACCAAAATAGTTTTGGAAGCTCAAAAATTGATTTTTTTTTTAAATTTTATGTAATAAAATAAATTATTGGAAATCTAATAAATCCTTTTCAAGGTCATCGATTGTAAGAGTCTTTATTGAAAGATATCACTACTCTGCTACCTAACAATTAACACCACAATTTACCCTGAATTAACATTGTTAACTAACTAAATCAGTATATTTCATCCTCACATAACTATTTTCTCGAACAAAATAATATATAATATTAACGCAGTTAAATCAAATAATTACTTCTTTTAAGGTAAACTTTTGATCAACGAACCGTAATAATTCACTTTTCCGCAATCATCTGCTATGCTTCGTTAATCTTTCACTATAAAACTTTCACTATATTCGTTAATCTTTCACTTAATTTCTGCGGTAACTTTTTCTTTCATTGAATGCAATCTTTATTTAAAGTGAGTTTTTCGAAATAAAATTATAATACTACTTTAGCCTAATGCATGGAAGCAGTCTGAATTTATGAGAAAACTTTATTCCATAAAATGTATAAGAAATTGATTTTTTTAAATTTTTCACGGTATATTGATATTTTACCTGTCTAGAAATATTTCACTTTTTACGAATAAATATATAAAATGAAAATTTAGAAATCGATTTAAATCCACCATTTTATTGATTGTTTGTTCAAAAAATAGCTTTCCTCACCTTAATACGCGAACAAGGAATAAGTGCAATTATTCTCGTCTATAGACTTTTTTTTTTTCCTTTTTATGTCCTACCGAAGATAATTAGAATTTCTTCCTTCTATGGCTTTCTTTTTTGCTGCAGTTTTCATTCTTATTTTATCCTGGTTTTATTCTTTAAGCTTTTAATCTTTAAAACAATGCATTTTTTCATCTCACACACACTGTTTTACTTCTAAAGATATATACTTAGTAATCTGCGATGATCGACTTAATATATATTTTACGAATCCTTATGAAAAAATTTTGATGAATCTTTGTCAAAAATCGATTGAACTTTGGACCATTGTAATGATCAATTTAAATATATATTTTACGAATATTTCAAAAATCTTTGATGTATCCTCATGAAAAATCAATGCATCTTAGTGCCATACTGCTTGACTTCTAAAGATATGCGAACTTTGATGACCGACTTTAAAATACTATATTTTACGAATCCTTGTCAAAGCTGAAATGAAAAAAGTATAAGCAAATAGATTGGCAATATATATATATATATGTATATATATATATATATATATATAGATAGATAGATAGATAGATAGATAGATAGATAGATAGATATAGATAGATAGATAGATAGATAGATAGATATAAAAGTTAGTAAGAAACAAAACCGCAATCGGAATTTAAAGAATCGCTACTGAGGAAGCTGCGACTAGGAACTTCTTTGAAACTAAAACTTTCTTGCGACTAGACATCAAAATATCAGTGAAATAGGGAGGAGTTGAAAAGTGAGTATTAAAAATACTACCAACGTTCATAAAGCAATCAAACTGAATTTCATGTTTATTATAACAGATTCCTAACTAATGATTCGATGGATTCAGTAGCGGTTTTTTCTTGTTCGAATGTAAATTTTTGACCCATAAATTTGACTTATTTTTTAACCAGGATTCTAAAATATATATTGCGAGTTGTGACTACGCAATATCTTGTATGAATGCGTCGCTTTCCAAATAGCTAAACTCCACATTCTGATTTTTTTTTCTTCATATTTTAAATACTTTTTACTGTACAAAAATTCGAAACAAATCTATTTTAAATAGGCGAGAATGTTGTACCTTGAACCGCATGCTGTACATTGGACCGGTACAGATTTTCCAATCCAGTGGCTTTTAACGACACGCTATCCAGTTTGGCATTTTCTTAAATAAAAGAAAGCTTGAACTTACACTTTTTTTTAGTTCAGGTAACAAATTGTAAAAGTAATAAAAGCTTATATAATAAATGGGACCAACTGCATCCAAGAGGAAAATTTCTAAAAAAGAGGGAGAGAGAGTGTCATTAATGGCAGCTGGATTGTAAATTGCCGGTGCAATTAATTGCGCCATCTATTGGAGCAATTTTGAGTTCAGTACATGTAATTGATAGTTGAAACAGCAGATACTGTCTGCTGTGTTGGTGATTCTTTGCAGGTTTTCCAGGTATGTACTAGAGAACTTGTTTGTTTTTTTTTCTTTTCATTTTTTATTTGTAGCGTAATTTTTTCAGTTAGTTTGATTGGAAAATTAAACCATATGTAACAAAGCTAACATCTGAAAACAAAGCTAAATTAGATCAGAATCAAAATATCATAATTTTTAAGAAAAATCTCAATTGGAAAAAACTAATTTGGTTAGGCTTAACAAAATTAAAAATGTAAATGCGTATTGGATCTAGGACCGGTATCTGTTCTTTACCATGGACGGGTCCGAGATTCATGCAACAAGTTCGGTATTCACAAAGATATTTTTCTATGAACTATGTCACTCGCAATGAAAAAAAAATTTATGCACACCGAAAGCTAAAATTTTCTAAATATTCCAAAAAATATTGTTTGAATAACTTAGTAATTTATTTTAGCTTATACAGTCTGCATTAAAAGTAAGTTTAATTGCATGAATATTTAAATTCAATCAACAAACAAATTTTAAGAAAAAAATGCAAAAGGAGCGTTATCCAAGGTGACCTATGATACAAAGATCATTCAACATATAGTAATTCAAGGAACATTCAACATATGGTGGTTTCAGGTACATTTATCATATGGTGATCCAAGATGCATGCAACATATGATGGTCAATAGTATATGTTTGCCCTAGGTGCATGCAACATATGGTGATCTAAGATCCGTACAACATATGGTAGTCTAAAGTATAACAACCATGTTGTACTTTGGACCAGTTTTCCTTATTTAGAATTTTTTTTCTGAATGGTATGATAAAATTCGTTCACAAAAAAACCTTATCAATAGACAAACTTACAAAGTATTTTCCACAAAATTTTAAGTGATTTCAACTATGTCTTTCTGCATAAAAAAAAAAAAATTACAATTTGTCCTAGGCAAAACACTTTCCCATACTTGCACTATTAGATGAATTTTTTCAGTAATTGAATAATAATTAATTTAATTTAAAATTTATATTTATTCATTCAGATTATAATTTATATTTGTTTCATGAAGTTAATTGACTTTTCTTGCAAGGCATTCATATCACTACTATTATTCATGTATCATGATAAATTTTTATAAAATAAATATAACTTAATATAACATTATTAGAATATTTAGTACTTTTTAATATTGAGTACTTTTTTGAACACAAACGCTATTCTTTGAAACTATTTTTTTTAACACAAAAAATTTTCTTAATACCGGAACTATAATTGACACTTAGTGCCATTTCTATTATTGCTATATTTATGTAATCATGCTATATTTATGTAAAAGAAAAATTACTTAATAACTTTTTAAGAATATTTACTACTTTTTTTTTAAATAAAGCATATTTTTATTTGGAAACAAACACTTTTCTTTTTTCAAAAACTATAGCTGACATTTTGTGCCATTTCTATTATTGCTATACTTATATAAAATAAAAAAATATTGCTTAATAACGTAATAAGAATAATTAGTACTTTTTTAAATAAGGTATCTTATATTTCAACGCAAATAATTTTTATTCCGAAACTATTATTGGAATTTTGTTCCATTTCTATGATTAGCAAAAAAGGTGCTGATTAAATTGGAACGAAATGTAACCTAACACTTAGCAGTTATAAATACCTGTTACAAAGTCCTAACAGTTACAGAAATAATTGATTGCTCACTAAAAAGCGTTGTTTTATGTTTTATGTGCCGATAGAGCCTTCGAAAAAAACCTACAAATAATTAAGTTAGCGAATTATTATTATAAAAAAAAAATTAGAAATCGCATAAAAAGTAAAATTTCATGTTATAGAAAATATCGATTAAAGTAATTTTATTCTGAGCTTGATATAGTTCGCGATTGATATAATTATCATATAAATATCATAGTTTTACCTAACTTCTCAAAGTATAAAGAACAGTTGATTTTCTTAGATCTTTTTTCTCTTTCTAAAACAAAATCTTTGTTGCCTAGATGTAACAGTGATAAGGAAAAACGTTCGTTTTTCCCGAATTATCAATGAACCTGATCATTTCCTTCAGTAATTTTGGCATCATATCATTTCGTAATCTTAAATAAAATATCCTTATTAAAGAAATTCATTGAAAAGGTTTTTTTTTCCATTTATTTTCCTTGTTCTTTAAAATATCTTTTCCTTAAATCGAAGTTTAACGATTTCAATAAAAACTTTATTAGTAAATTGTATTTAACTTCTAAATTTAATGATAAATTTATTACTTCGAGATTAATTTATTCATATTTTCAAAAGAATTTAGATTATATCTAATAATTGACGAATGTTTTTATTTACGTCATTTGTCTCTAAATATATATTGTCTTTTTATCAGTACTTTTAATCAATATCGTAAAATTTTAAAAAAAATTATCATCTTCAATTATTATCTTCATTATATTCATTGCAACATTTAATTATTTAAACTAACTTTATTTAATGAATATTGTAAATGAAATTTTTCAATAATTAGGTAAGTTTTATATCAGCAATTTTCCAATGAAGACAATTTTATTACAACGTTTCACTTTATTCGTTATCATGTCTGTTTGTTTCTGAGAAGCAAATCTTTCTATCAAAATTTCGACCACTTTCTAACTCAAGGGTTTGCAACTTACATGAGGCCGGGGGCCGCAATTAAAAACACCAGTCAAATGGTGGGCCGCAATTTTATCAAAATTTTATATGGGGACTGTTTTATGTTTGAAGGAGCATTACATATTACAGTCAGATTTTTATCAAGTTGTACAAAACAAAAGTATTGAATTGCAAATAATAATAAATATTTTCTTGGGTGCAAAACCTGAGAAAAAATTTTTTTTGCACCGTTGGTATGTTAAATTTCATGAAGTAATTAGGTTTTTATTTTCTTTTTTTTTTAACGAAAGAAAAGTATTTGAAACCCATATAGATTTTTTACGAAAATTGTCCGCAAAAAAAGGACAACTATTATTTGTTCACGGGCCACAAAAAAGGCTTCACGGGCCACCAGTTGGTAACCACTGTTCGAACTAATAAGAGTGTTCAATTCTCAACTATATAGAGCTATATAACTATATAGAGCTTTTTATAAGACGACCATACAAGTTTTACTCTTTTCGGAACCCTACAAACAGTGCCGTGCAATAAAAAAATCAAAGTAAGTGACAAAAAATTTGAAATTGAGATTTTTTAGATTCTATTGAGGTCATCGATTATCCGGATTAATTGGGACCGAATCTGATCCGAATAACGAAACATCTGAATAGTTGAACAAACTTAAGAAAACGGCTATAAGAATATTTTTAAGTAACTACCCTTCACACTTTTTGTTGACTTAGGATCGGAAATCGTAGTAAGGCCTATTATAGCATATTGCAAGTATGTTTTAATTTGTAAAAAATTTTATTAGAAACCTGTACCCATATTTGAAACTGCTTACCACCCACATTGAAACTGGGTGGAACGAACGTAAGGTTCTCTTCAAGGTCATCGAGAGACAAAAGAAGCCCTTTTTCGTCCCCCTAAAGATATTTTGAAAATAATGAAGCATTTTCGAGAGAAACATTTTTTTTGAAGAAGGTGGGAAAAACAACAAATCCTTCAAAGATAAATCTGTTTTCGGTGCGTGTGTAAATTTGTTATTGTAAATCTGTTTCTGGGTAATCGGGACTCTGTATTTAGAATTTTTGTTTTATGAGTTACCCATATTAAAAAATAAATAAATAAATAATTCGAAAATCAATTTTTTATCAGTTTTCAGAAATTTTATTTGAACGTTGATAGTATCAGAAAGGGAAGGAAAAGAGTTTTCAAGCCGCTTTTCTCGAAATTTATCTTGAAGTATTCACATTGTTTCTTCAATTACACAACAGAATTAAGCTTGTCATGAATTTGTCACAAAATAGAATTAATCCCCACTTGAACACATTACTTTCTGAAGTAAACATACTGACAGTTACAAAAGAGACTTATAAAGAAAACTATCAAATGATAAGTTTTTAAAAACTCACGTTTTTTATGTAGATAATAAAGAGGAAAATAATTTCAGTTTTGCTACACTTAAAACAAAATCATGATGCATCATTGTCAAAATAAACTTTTATCACAACTGAAGATCAACAGTTTATGCCCATGAAAGATGATTCTGAGGAAAACAAATTCTAAGATTTGAAAATTTTCAGAAGCAAGCATTCCATTGAAATCGTGAAAATAAAAATATACATGAATGTCACAAGCATTTATTTGTATGCCATAAAAATTTAGAAACGAAATTTACATTTTTTGATGTTTTGAAAAAAATAAAGTTTGAAAATCGAATTACACGCGAACCGCGCGTGCTTTTCTTTCAAAATTCCTCCCAATCAATTCTTTATCACATGCTTCTCATCATTTTCAATATTTTTCTTCGCACTTCTTGTTTTCTATGCGTGCACAGGAACCGTTTTTCCACAGAACAGCCTAACTTCAATGTGTAATAACTCTCAGAGAGAAGCAATTTTCAATAGTATAGCTTTTTGAAATATCTGTTCATTTATATATATATTAATGAACATAAACCGTTCGCCACCTTCCCTTGATCCTTCATTACGTCGTATGTATGACAACGAAGAATTATTTTCATTTTTTGAAAAATGTGATTTCTAATGATTTTTTAAAAAAACTTCGTTTAGTTTTTTTTTAATTTTATTTTTACATTTAATAGATTTGAAACTTATTAGGGTTTCACTAAATTACCTATATTTGAAAAGGAAAACTATTATTGAACTCTATGCAAAGGAAAAAAATCTATATAAAGCAATGTTTTGTAACCATCAGTATTCTTGAATTCAAAAAATTCAAATAAAATATCCAGAAGAAAACACCTCATCTTAGTTAGGAATAATTAAAGAATTAATTGGGAATTTATTAGAATTTCACTAAATCACTAATATTTAAAAATAGGAAAGCCATTATTTGACTCTAAGATAATTAAAAGAAGAAGAAAAATCTTTATAAAGCAATGTTTTGTTACCGTCAATATTTTTGATTTTAAAAAATTAAAATCAAGAAATGAAGAGGAAAACACAGATCTTAATACAGTCTTGAAAGAAAACACAAATGTAGGGATACTACGTACGCTTAAAACTGTAAAAAATGGTGACTAATAAAAAAGGAAATTCTATAGAAAGAAATTAAATTTAGTAACATTTTCTAGTTCATTTCTTTCAATTCACTATTGAAAATGCACGTATGAGTATTTTCTCTTTAAATATACACGGAGGAAAAAATTCTTGTAAAATTACAGTACTGTGCGTGGTGATGACATATCCAGTAAAAAAACAATTAATTGACAATTTGATAGTTAAATGCAAAAAAACAAAAAGTATATCAAAATCTAACGAATCACTACGGATAAAAGAGAGATGGAAAAGTTAAAACCTATTTGATTGCCAGAGAAAACAGAAAGAAGATAGAAAGAGATTATATGAAAAGCCTCAAAGTTACATCAGTTAATCAAACAGGTTTCTGATGTCTCTCACCTTCTTCAGCAATGATTCTATGAATTTCGATATCGTATTTGTTCCATCCTGGCTTAAATATTTATTAAAAATCCCTAATGTATCTACTTTTTTTAATTTCATTTTTGATAAGGATTCTAAAACTATCAAGATTAGTTATAGCAGAACATCCTGCAACTTTAGGTATGCTCAATAGATTTTCATAAAAATAGTATAGTTAACAAATAGTATAGTTAATAAATGGTATAGTTATTAAATACTAATTTAACATAAAAATGAATTATTATAAAAATGTAAATATTTCGCATACGAATTAGCTATTCTGCATCTGAAATATTTTATAACGAAGCAAAAATATAAGAGTTTATTGCTATTCTTTTATCTTACATGATTTTTAGAAATTTACTTTATCTGACTGGAACTAGGGTTTAATAAAATAAAAAAGTTATAACAATACTTTATTACTTATCATCTCTGAACTAAATTCAAGGCAAAATAAAAATGATTCCGAAGTCACGGCAATGAACTTCATCTGATAAGAAAAGATTGATACGATTGTATATGTTTCTTTCCTTAAATTCTATTTTGAGTAAAAATAGCTTTAATTTACATAAATCTATACACGAGGCAAGAACAATGCACAAAAAATACTGATTACAGGTAGGACCAGGTTTTTTCTTTCTTTCTTTTTAAAAAAAAAAAAAAGAACAATTCAAGTTACACCTATACGCAAATGCTGAGCTCTTAGCTGGCACCTCTGTCCTGCAGTGGCCTGTAACTTTGTAAGACAGCGGAGCTGTAATAGTGTTTGTGTAGATACTTCATTTGCTCTCCGCAGCTCGTAGCCTAAGAGCGTTTTGAATTCCAAACTTTATTCCAATCTTCTTTTTTTTCTCTTTGTTTACTCATCGTTAATATGGCTAGCAGTCTAATGTGCGGATATAATCGTGTAAGCTAACGACAAAATTATTATGTTTTCGTTTTTTTTTTCTGGCTTTTAAATTTTGTTAACGTAATTTTTTAAATTTTTGAAAAATTTTAATTATTTTTTTAATAATTTTTATTTTTTTCTTTTAAAAATTACTTTTCCTTTCTGTCCTTGTATTTACATCTCTCTTCTCTCTCTCTCTCTCTCTCTCTCTCTCTCTCTCTCTCTCTCTTTATATATATATATATATATATACAGGTATAGGACAAAATAATAGGAACACCTGTGCATAGTGGTACTATGTACAGGTGCTCCTATTATTTTGTCCTATACCTGTATATATGTAATACAAAAATTATAAATATTTTTATATCAATAAAAGCATTAAAACTATTTTCATAAAATGTCTTTGATAAAGAATAGGTGTAGAGATATTCTATTTTGGGACTTACAATTTAAACATACAATTGAATTATAATTAGATTTATACTTCAAAGGAGTTATTTTTAGAATCTCTCCCTCTTTC
Organism: Parasteatoda tepidariorum; assembly: GCF_982258835.1. Taxonomy (NCBI): domain Eukaryota; kingdom Metazoa; phylum Arthropoda; class Arachnida; order Araneae; family Theridiidae; genus Parasteatoda; species Parasteatoda tepidariorum. The sequence goes on from NC_141766.1 coordinate 45,622,336, forward strand.
ACTTCCATATTAGGAAGCATTAAATGATTTTCCTTGATGCGTAGAGTTGCAAGGTATGCGACGATTGAGCCTTTTTTCACAAACAACTCTTGTAATAAACTAATTCATATTTGAACCAAAGTGAAATTTCCTCTGAGCACTAAGAACTGTAGGGTCATCGGATGTGACAATCTCGATCCAACATCAGTATTCCCTTAGCGACAAAGATACAGGTAGTGGAAAAGACGGGGTGTGATTTCATCCTCCAGTAATCAGGCGACTTTTTTTTCTTCCCCGGCGTGTGTGATGGGATGGGGGAAAACTTCCACGTAGCAGCCAGTCGGACGATAAGCCTATATTTCAAATGGATAAGCACTGGTTTTCTTCAAAAGGTTTCCTCCGCGAAGCCTTATCCTGCTAGGCTTGTAATAACAGGCTACATCCCTCTTATCACTGGTTACAATTAGCTCAAATAATTCAGTCGTGAACCAATTATTCCCTCATTAGTTTTATTTACGGGTAGGCTGGTGGCTAAAACATTTCACATCCACTCTCCACAAGGGAGGGGGTGGACAAAACTCCGGATGGTTCCGGCGCATCTTACATGGATCACATCATACAGCAAGAGTCACGCAAAAACAATCGCTCCTGCATTAAGTACTAACAGAAAATGAGTGAAAAGGCTCAATCGTCGCATACCTTGTAACCCTACGCATTAAGGAAAATAATTTAATGCTTCCTAATATGGAAGTGAAAGAGGGAATAACTCCTTTGAAATATAAATCTAATTATAATTTAATTGTATGTTTTCAGCCTTGAGTCCCAAAAGAGAATATCTCTACACATATTCCTTACCAAAGACATTTTATGAAAAGAGTTTTAATGCTTTTATTAATACAAAAGTATTTAAATTTTTTGTATGATATATATATATATATATATATATATATATATATATATATATATATATATATATATATATATATATATATATATATATATATATATATATAATGACTAAATATTCTAACTAAATATTCTAACTTACACGAGATCAATTTCAAATATCATATAACAGTTTCAATTTAATTTAACTAATTTTTTTAATCTCAAGTGGCTTATTATTAATTGACATGAAAAATACTTATTTTTACTTTACATGGGAGTACCTAGGTCTTGCGCGAAAGTACTTCTTTCGAAACGAGGGTTGTTATTCACGAATACGAGGCATAAAAACCCAACAATTCGCTTTTTATTACGTTTATAAAAGTATAGAAACATTTAATTGCTATGTCATTATAGCATGCAATTATAGTACCTTTCTTTACATACTGAAGATAAATCTCAGGTGCTTTTTAGTGTCTTGAAACTCACAATTCAGATTTGTGTAATTTATTATGAGAACTTTAGAAATCGAAATTATATCTGACATTCGAATGATGCTTGTATCTCAGAAGGTTATTTTACTTACAGGGGAAACAGTTACCTCATTCATTATTATTTATTTTTCTATTTTTTACACCAAAACCTCAAAAAGATTTATAGTAAACAATTATAATATTTCTTCTTAGTATAGACTATATTTAACGAAAAAATATATCTTTTAGTTAAATAGTATATACTGTATCTAAATGAAAAAAAAAATATTTTAAAAACTATTTCTTCTCACTCTAATTTAATAATATAAGCCATTCTGAAAGCAAATGCCGTGGTTCTTGTTATCTTCTGCACTGTTTACTTTTTTTCTCGTAAACATATGACAAAGTGATTTTTTTTCTCTTCTAACCTCATTCATTATTATTTATTTTTTTATTTTTTACACCAAAAATTCAAAAAGATGTATAATAAAAAATTATTATATTTATTCATAGTATATACTATATTTAACTAAAAATATATAGATTATTTAAATAGTATATACTGTATCTAAATGAAAAAAAAAATTTGAAAGCTAATGCTTCTCACTCTAATTCAATAATAATAGCCATTGTGAAAGCAAATGCCGTAGCTCTTGTTATCAACTGCACTGTTTATTTTTTTTCTCGTAAACATAGGACCCAGTGAGTTTTATTTTCTCTTCTAAGTTTTGCTTTACGATAAAAGTTGTCATGAATCTTGAAAGATAATACTGAATAATGACAAGCCTTATCTTTCAATAAGCTTTAAAAGTAAACTTGCTCGAATTGTAAGAATATTTTTAACAAAGACCAATCTAAAATTTTGTTTGATTTTTTTAAATATTAACATATGACTCTTCATTGATAGTTTAAGACCAATAGTAACCGACCTATCCCCGAAGGAGTTTGCGGATAAGGGTTTCACCCGTTTTCACGTGAACTAAACACTACAAAATTACAGAAAAGTAAAAGTACAAAATTAAAAAGATTGAAACACATAGGAAAAATCCCGAAATCGAAAAAATAAAACAGTATAAAAATTAAAAGTGCTTAAAACATCAAAGTAGATAAAATCAACCGACAATAAAAATGTCAAAAATACAGGTAAAAACATATAAAAGTAAGGTCAGGTAAAACATCAAATGGTAAAATATGAAAAACCACATTAGAAACAAATAAGACTAAAATAAGATTAATAAAATAATTAAAATAGTCGACTAAAAGTTCAAGTGTCTCCCTTTCAAGGCTAAGTGCCTCTAAGATTAAAAATGTTCTAAGGTAAACCAAAGTTTCACTAAAAGGATAAACATAAAAAGATGACACCAGGTAGGACAGAGGGTGCTGAAGTTGACCAAGAGCAAGATTTCATTTCGAATGTCCTATGTATAATGAAGATGCCAGTTCAAGGGGAGTACAAAGTCATGGAAACGGTAAGTGCCGAGGTAAAATATTAAAGGCAGATATTTAAAACCAGAAAACCTAAAAGCCGAAAGTTTAAAAAATAAAACCAGATAAAATTAGTCAGGTGTACTCGCAGGGGCAAGCAGATCATCCAGGGTATATTTAAGAATTTCAATGATTTTCCCCCTGCATTGATAGTTTAAAGGTTTCATAATTAGACATCGATATAAAATGTACAGCAAGCAAACAAATATTCATCCCGAAAACATAATGGATTATTAACGATTCGAATTTCAGGTACTGGAATGCAGACTATTCAATAGAGTTCGATAGTCGCCAACGATTGTGAATTGCTTAGAATTACAGTTGCATAAGAATTATGACAAAGATTGTGAAAAATGCTGTTAAAAATTAGACATTATTTAAATATTTTACATAAAATAATAAACAACTCTTTGAGAGAAAGAGAATAAATAACTGGTTTCTTAAGCAGAACGCAGTAAATTGTACTTTTCTATCTCCTTCCATTTTTGTTTAATTGATTTTTAATATCGTCGGTTTTTTTTGGTGAGCCTTTTATCGTCCCTTATAAACGAAACTTGGAAGTGATAAAATAATAATAATTAACTGAATTATTGATCCTATTATTGAATACGTTAATGATATGGTAACAATGTTTTTTCTTTTTGACATGGCAAATTTACTTTTTTACAATAATTCTAAATCTATGAAAAAAATTTGGTTTTCTTTCACCTACATATCAGAAAGTTGTGAATCATTTTTTACAATTTTTCTTTAATGATACCAAACTTGATATTCTTTAATTATTTTCAAAATGTAATTTAATTTTATTATCATGCCATTTAAACGATTTTTCTCAATTGTTTCTTAAAATCCCTCTCTTTTTATTATTATCTAGTTCAAAATTTTTTTCGTGCAGAAATAATATCACACATTTTAAGAATCCTATTAGCTAGCAATCTTAAATTTAAAAAAAAAATAGTAATAACTAAATAAAAAAATGCATTTTTTTATTCAGTTATTATTTAGTTGCAAAAAAATTGCTCAACTGTTTTCTGAGATATTTTGCTCCTGAAAATTCGCATTTTGTGTAAAATTTGTCAACATAAAACAAGATGTACACAATTAAGTCACATTAACATTTTAAAACATTTAAAAATTTGATCTGCGGGATTAAAAAATGCGCTCATAAAGTTATTAATTACAATGCTATATTTACATCTTTTTTTTTGTTTTTGTTTTCGTTCTTAAAAATAATAAGAGATAGTTTTTGCCTCTAGACTACCCCAATATTCAAAATAAGTCATTTGTAAATAAAAATAATAATTTTCATGAATGCAAATTGGTATCAGTTATTAGTTCAGCACAAAAATTCGTGAAATCTATTGTTAGTTTTTACAATTTCATCAAACAACACGTCAATTACATAAATTTTTTTTTTTGAAAAAAGGAAAAAGAATACTCAAAATATCTAAGCATAAAATGCAATTTCAGCTTGGTTAATGTGTGTCATTAAAAATAAATGTGCATAAAATGAAAATTAACGAGCCCCTTCGAATATGGAAATAGACTTAATAAAAAATTAAGAGACAGTGGGTACTTAGATGCGCTACAAAAACCGTTAATTGCATTTGAAGATATTCCTTCTTTAGCGAATTTACAAGCATGTATGTTGTATTTGGTTTGCTTTCGCTTAGTGTATGGTTAGTTAATCCAACTAATGTACACCGAAATGCATTTACTTTACCAAAAATTGGCTATCGTTTAAATGGTAAAGAGCTAAAAATCAAACATAACATGAAAACAACGTTTCTCTGTGCAAGTGATTGTATTCGTTTACAGGAATGTTCTGCTTATAATTATTTGGAGACAAATGAATCGTGTCAGTTAATAGCTACGGCCAATTTATCGGATTCTGAACCGGATCCAAATTCTAAAGTAGTTTTGAAAAAGGTAAGTTATTAAAAAATAAAATAAGCTTATGACTATAGCAAGACTTGTTTGTTTTCTGAAACAGGCCGTTACTTAAATTGAAATGAGCTGCAAATAAAATGTAATTGCGTTTTATCAAAAAGTGATATTGTTTATTTGAAAAATGTTCTGCTTATAGAACTGCGTTTATAGTTGCTAAATTAATTCTATCTTCTGCTAATCGATCTAATTTAGTGACTGATGAATTGCATCAGTTAGTAGCTACGGTTGAATTGTTGTATTTTGAGCCAAATCCAAATTTAAAATTAGTTTAGAAAGAGATAAGTTATGTATAATCAAATTAATTTGCATATACTACAAAAGGCAATAATTTTTTTTCCTTCAAAAATTGGTTATAGAAATAAACCGAAAATAAACTTTAGATAAAAGCATGAAATATAGCTACATAAATATTATATGCATAAATAGCATATGCATATGCATAAATATAGCTACATAAATATTATATGCATAAATTATTATATTTGTTTTCAAGAAAGTTCTGCTTATTTAGTGGCTAATGAATCGTGTCAGTTAATAGCTACGACCAATTTATCGAATTCTCAACAGTTAATAGCTACGACCAATTTATCGCATTTTGAATAGTTAATAGCTACGACCAATTTATCGAATGCTCATAATTAGCTTTATTTACCTATATAGCCTTAGTTTATTTTGCCAAATCTTTCAGCTTTGTTGATATTAACTTATGAGGATACGGAGTTAGTCTTTGAAAGTTTTCTTTTAAGTTCTAAGCCCATTCAACCAAAAACAGCTAAAGACAACCTTTGAAAGTTTGAGTGCCTTTCCTTAAGAAGCATATAAAAAGGCTAAACACGTTCAGTTTAAATGACAGTTAGGGATTATAAATTTTACCAACTGGATGTTTCCGGATAAGAGAAAAAAGGCCATGCATACATTTTATTTTCTTACACATTCTAATTTTCTTTTTAATGAAAATTGAATTCTTAAAATAATTTTTACTCACCTACACATTTCCGCAAAATGACATGTAATACCATTATAAGCATTACATATTTCCTAGATTTTAAAATTTAATTAATTAAATTTTTAATCATTCTGAATCGTGTTATTAAGTAAACCTATCATTCAATTTTTATCACATTTTATGAAAAGCAAATATAAATTCATTTATTCTTTTCTTAACACTTAATTTAATGGCTTACTTTTTAATTTAATACAAGTGTCATACTCATTAATTCACTGTCGTGATTAAATCAAATATCAAAATCTATTTTTCTTTAAGCAACTTTATTTCTCTAATCACAAAAATATTTCATTTGCAGGGTTATAATAAATTCTAACAATCGTTTTGATGATTAAACTGTAGCCATATTATTTTAAAATCAATAATAAGGCTGTTCTTCAAAGGCTCCATTGTCATATTAGATTATGCTTTTTTGCGAATAATATACTATTCTCATAACTGCTGTGAGTTTACTACAATTACTCATGGCTGGATATATACGAAAAATATACTATTTTCATAACTGCTGTGAGTTTACTACAATTACTCATGGCTGATAAGTTAGCGTATCTTAAGCCAGCTCTGTCAATGCTTATTCTGAAAATGGCACAAAACACCATTACGGAAAAAAGCCACAGTTTTGTGAAGATGAAAAGCATTAGCTGTCTAATTTTTTTATTATTTAAAAACTTACTCCAATGCTGCAATTATCTGGAGTCATAAAAATTTGCAAAATATGAGAATAAGGTAGTGAATTTATTAATTTTTATTTAAGTGAAAAAATGTTGCCTCATTGGCAATTTTTAAAAAAGTTTAGTAACTTTTAAAATAAATATTTAAGTTATTTGCAAGTTTTAAAACCTAGATAATTCTTCGCGGAAAGATAGATATATAATTTCAAATTACCGTTTTGCTTCAAGAGTAAAGCACTTTAACTGTGGTGTTTTAATTTTCCTTGGCGACAGAACTTCGAAAAACCTTATTAATACCGCGGTTTGGCTTTATTTTCGGCTATATTATCTATCGAAAACTCGACAACTTTGGATCTCTTCCCATGCTTCTAAGAGTCAGTTAGCGACTATTCATTCACTTGTAACTTAAAATTCGTGGCATTAGGACATGGGGTTTTTTGGATGACTGATGGCCCAGTCTGATAGCTAAAAGGTTTTACTGTCTTCGTCTCGATAAAGAGATGCTGCTAACTGTTCAAACCAAATGCATGTACCCCAACAACTTTTATAATTATAGGGTGTTCCGTAATGACGACCCTAAAAATGCATTTTTAAAACCTTGTCAAAACTGCATTCATATTAGAAGTCGAAAGTTAATTATTATTTACGCAAAGAAAAATAATAAAAATGCTATGGAAATCCAGCGAATCAGCAGTGAGGAAGGTGAGCTTAAAAATATCAAAACCAGTTTAATTGTGACCAAATATTAACTTGTAAACACTGATAAATATATAGCTTTTAACTATATTACCACTGATAAATAAGGCTTTTTTATAACTTTCAAAAATATATATTCACGGAGCACTATGCGTACCAAAACCATAGAAATTCAGTTGCGAAACAAACAAAGAGCAACTTTAAAACTTCTTAACTCAAAATCGACAAAATTTCGATTGATTCTTTTTTCATTAAATTTTTCAAATGTAAATTTTATTAATTATTTTATCTTATAGTTTGCGAAGTCTTCAAATGACGTTTAACATCTGTGTATTTTATAGCTAACTTGCAACATCAACCCTTGTTTGCAAGGTGGTACGTGTCATGAAGTTCCGACTTCTGTTTATGATGTAAGAGGATACAAATGTTCCTGTCCTTGTGGACGTTGTGGACATAATTGCAATAGATGTAAGAAATTTTTTATTATGTTTCTTAAGAAAACATTGATTTTTTGTATTATTTATATAGTTTCCTACAAACGTTTGACAACAAAGTGAACGACTTATAACAAATAAATAATACGACTTTGGAATATACCAATAAAATGTGTAGATTCTTTAGAGTGGATTCTTTATAGTTAAAATTCAAATACGTGAGTATTCCATAATTCATACTAACTAAACATTTATTTATTTCAATTATTACTACAAAATACTTTTTACAAATAAATTTTACCCAAGTATTTTTCGTGCACAATGCGAAAAAAAATGAACTACTTAGAATAATTTTGGATCCAATGATCGGATCTTCACGTTATAAGATACAGTCTTATTGGTTCGTGGGGGGGGGGCCCTCAAACATGCTAATTCATTAGTGCAAACAATATTTTAAAGTACGAAATCAGACACAAAAACGTACTTTCACTGAATGAACTTGCTTTTTCTTTTGGAAGATTTGAATTTCAAATTTCCAAGATATGGAATGGTAGCAGTAATTTGAGAAATATGATCCCAATAATTTTGTCAGGAGAGCACTCCAAAGTTTGAACCCTTTAATGTTAATTTTACTTTTTGCGCATTTCGCTTTATCTCAGAAACTTTTTAAGCGAATGGAAAAATCTTTGCCTATAATTATAAAAATTGTAATGATTTGTAATAACTATTTAGTAATTTTTTGAAATTTTTTTTTATTTTATTTTTATTTTTTTCGTCATATGCCTGTTTTAGGCAGATAGGGCGCGATTGTTCTTGTTTTTCAGTGGCGCCATCTATGGCCAAGAATTCGACTTCTGCCACACCATTCACACAACCACAATCCCGTTCATAGGGTGGATCACATTCACACACGCAAAGGAGAAAGGACATAGAACACACACAGAGAGAAAGAAACAGAACTTGCCCCGGATTCGAACCCAGGACCTTTCTGATGCAAGGACAGTTTCCTGCTCCCTACACAGGCCGGTCGGCGAAATTTTATTATTAAAAGTAAAAAAATTTTGAATTGTAAGGCATACAATTTTTTATATAATTTTAAAGAATGTAATTTTCCATGACAAAAAAACAAAATTTAGCGAAATTGGTCAAATAATTCCTGAGAAATCGAACTTTAAGTATCAGACTTTTTTGAAATTCAATACCTTTTAAGTATCTGAATTTTTTGAAACTCAATTTTTCAGGAACTATTTGACTGATTGATGGTATAAAATTTTTTATATCATTTTAAAGAATGTAATTTTTTATGGCAAAAAAAAAAAAGAAAAATTTTGCGAAATTGGTCGAATAATTCCTGAGAAATCGAACTTTAAGTATCAGACTTTTTTGAAATTCAATACCTTTTAAGTATCTGAATTTTTTGAAACTCAATTTTTCAGGAACTATTTCACTGATTGATGGTATAAAATTTTTTATATCATTTTAAAAAATGTAATTTTATGTAGCAAAAAAAAAAGAAAAATTTTGCGAAATTGGTCGAATAATTCCTGAGAAATTGAATTTTAATTATCTGACTTTTTTGAAATTCAATTTCTCAGGAACTATTTGACAGATTTCGCTCAAATTTTTTATTTTTCGATGTAAATCTGCATTCTTTAGAATGATGAAGTAAAATTTTATACTTTATAATTCAAAGTTTTATCGACTATTATTAAATAAAATTATAAAAAATACTAAATGATTATTAAAAGTTACTTTCACATGGAATTATCTTTGGATAAGCAAATTTTATAATAGTGTGCAAAAATTTTCTAATTTAACTATCGGGACCATATGTGTCCCAAATTGCTGCTACCAATATATTTTGGTGGTTAGAAGTCTATATTCGTCGAATGAAAGGTATGTTAATTCAGAGAAAGTAATTTTAACAGTACGTTAAAAGAGATATTCAGTTAAACTTGTTTTTTTTTTTTTTTTTTTTTTTTTTTTTTTTTTTTTTTGCTCATTTTACCGGTTTTGCCTTCCTTCCAGGTATTTCCGAATTTAAAGAGAATACACCGGTTTGATACTTTAAAAAAGATTTATTTTATTTATTAATTGGTATAAAAAGTATTTTTATTTATTTATTTTGGAAATATTTTCAATAAATGTCTAGCAAAAATTTCTTACTAAAATACTGATTTTATCCGATTTTACTACCTGGATACATTTTAACAGGTTAGAAATTTTGAATAATAGGAAACCAGTTAGATATTTTGGCAGGAAACACTATCTTTGTTTTTTTTTAATTTTTTATTTTCATTGGATTAACGTTTCGCCCCCTGATGGTTCTGCTAATAAAAAACAGTGCTTAATACTGTAAGCTTTCCTTTATAGCAAGCCATTTTCATTCGTATTATTCATTAGAGAAACTGTGCATGGGGGGGGGGACATTCGCGATTTTGAGAAAGTTCCAGAAGGCTAATATGAACTAAAACTCCCATCTGATATATAAAATCATTACAATGATATAAAAATAACTGGCACAGTCGCAATCGTTATAGAATCTCTTATTGCTGTAACCTAAAAAAAATTTATCTTAAAAAGATTTAATTAGGTTGTTACAAAAATTATGCAACACCCTTGCAGCATCCCTTACTGAAAGATCTTTTTTATAGCAGTGACGAATCAAAACATAAAGTTCAATTTTATCCAAAGTCATTTAAAGCTTCTTTATGAAAGTTTAAACTAGGAACACCAAAAAAAACAATAACACAAAATGAAAATTAGTAAAAGTTGAAATTTTCGCAAGTGCTGCTGAACTTTTTTAACAACCTAACATTAACCTCGCCACACGTATTTCTGAGGAACAATGTAAATAGTCATAGTTTTCTTTAGTATTTAGAACTATATTTTCCAAATTGTAATAATTTTCTCATAAACAATTAAAATCGAATTATTTAAAAACCATTCATGTGACCTCAAAATAAACAAAATATTTGAACTCAGCATCTTTAAATCTATAATATATATATATATATATATATTTTTTTAATAAAAAAATTTTTTAAACTTGTTGCCATTTCCTATTTTTGTCTGTTAGCAACGCCATCAATTTAAAAATATTACACTTATTTTTGTAAGATGAAAAGTTAATGTAGTTTTTGAAGCATAGCGAGGATTTTTAAAATCATGATCAATTTTGGGGTACTGAATATTTCTACCACTTTTAACTCTTTATCCTTGATGTCGATTTAACTGTTAAAAAAATGGACGCAACCATTAAGAAGATAAAACTCAGAATTTACACGCGTACTATATAACACCTGGAACATACATGCCAACTCTTCCAGATTATACGGAAGATTTATTTTAATATTTAATATGACAGCAAAATTAATACATTTACACTTTATTCTTGTTTGAATAAATGTGATTTAAAATTATTTTGACTTACATTATATTTAAATATTTTGCCGGCCAGGTGACCGAGCGGTTAGCGTGCCTGGCTGCGGGTTCGAATCCCGCTCTGGGCATGGATGTTTCTCCCTCTCTTTGTGCTGTCCTCTGTTGTGTGTATATAAGATGCGTGAATGTGGCCCACCCTATAAACGGGTTTGTGGCAGTGTGGCGTGGACAATGTTGCTCGCCTCCGTGACTTTGGTTCACAGGTGCCCACTGGGTAACGCGAAATGAGCAGCAATTCTGGCATAGTATAGGCAAAGATTCAAATTCAGTGCCTGCCATTGGGAAAAAAATAATATTTAAAATGTATTTATAGTAGAGCTGGTTCTCTGAAAATGTGTTAAGTGTCGACTATATTTTAATAAAACACAATCTTATTATGGCCCTATTGCTTGGCTCTATTTCCCTATTGCTTGAAAAAAAAATTCGGAGAAAGAGTAAAGGCTAGTAGGTATGCTATTAATAAAGTTGTCACTGAGTATTGAGACATGAAAATTTTAACATTTAAAATGTAGGTAATTTATCTATAGGTGTCAGTGGTGCCTCTCAGGCACTTTCTGAGAGCAAACGGTTAATATCTGCAATACTTATGTGCTTCATAATTTTTTTTTCCAGTGCATTTTGGACAAGTTGAAGACGCTTGTATATATCTCTTCAATGCCGGTTACAAGAAAGTTGAAAGTCAGGAAGAATGTATGTCATTTTGTTGGGATACACAAGGTTGTAGATCTGCTGATTACATAAGTAGTGAAGGAGCTTGTTGGCTGAATTCAGTTACAGGAGACGAAGAACCTTTGACTATGGATTGTGATAAGTGGTATCCAGGTGTAGCTTATCTCTTTTTCAATTGCACTTGTGATCCTTCGGATTAATAAAGCAAAAACTTCTGATCGGATATTTATACATTGTAGTAGCGATCTGAATCAGTTGATTTGAATTACTGATGATTTAGTTCGTTGTTGAAATCCTCTGATTTATTTAAAATGGATGTCATTGATTTAAATCAATTTAAAAAAAATGTATTGATTGTTATTAAATGAATATATTTATTGAACCTCAAAAAGTGATTTCATTTTTAATGCCAATTTACAACGAGAGAATATCCAGAATTACATACATATATTTTAGAATATATTGATTGTTGTTAAATAAATATATCTCTTACGGCTCAAAATGATTGATTGTTATTAACTAAATATATTTATTTAGCCTCAAAAAGTTATTTTATTTTTAATGCGTATTTACAAAGATAGAACATCTAGAACTACATACATATATTTGAGAATATATTGAAGCATATCAGATTTTATGGATTACTTTTTATACAATGAATGTTTAATTCATAAAAGCAATTTTAAATATTATACTGAAAAATGCATACAAGACATTAAATATGCAGATTTTGGGTAACTTCCTTTGAAAAATTTTAATTATATATTACGTGCTTAATTTTGAATGCTTGTTAATCTTTTCAGGCCTAGTTTACTTAAAAATAGTACGACCGAGAAAAATTTTTAAGGTTTTGGCAAGGTTTGGAGCATGCTTCAACGTATTTGTATGTCCTAAAATTATTGATAACTCTTTACAGTTCGATGTTCCTTCTGACTGGACATAAAAAGTTACAGTTCCATAATTTAAAATCTTCATTTCTTAAAATTTAGTAACTATATATAATTTTATGATTGCTAGTTATTATATAAATATTGTATTATACATCTTAAACGATTGAGTGCCTCAATTTAAAGGAATGCCGACTTGCTCCAAAAGGAAACTTTTTTTGCAGTGGTAGCAGAATTTATGTTATAATGTATGATTATTGATTAAGAAAATTTTTTATTTAAAGTTTCATACAGGTAGCAAGTTCACCAATGCGATCATTGATCACAAATTCTAAGCCAAGATATATATTAAATAACTAATAACAAGCACTGATTGACAATCAATGATACTTCTATCCACCTGAAACCGAGCTAGAAATAGTTATACTACAAACACAGTTGGTATCCTTGTTTTTATCTATGATTTTAAATGAAACACGTGAGGATATATATTTAATACATAATAATAAGAAATGGTAATCAAAAAATACTTTAATCATGCTACAAACAAGCTAGAAATGAAATGGGTTTACCACAAACAGACCAGGTTAGCCCTTTGTCATTCTAAAAAAAGAAGGTGATTTAAGAATAATCTTATCAATATTTATTTCAATTAATATTAAAACCTGTTAATACACTGAGGTGATAACTGTTCCGACATTTTCAAAAGTTTCTATAAGAGGTAGATACTTAAAAATTGAAATTCGTAGAAAATTAATAAATATCTGGAATAGCTCATCACGGAAAAACTTTCAAAAAGAAGCATTTTATATAAATTTTTCAGTTATTTTTACGTAGTAGTGGGCAGAATAATTTCAAATTAAATTTAATAAATCAAGTATCACACAATAAAGTATAAATTTTGTTACTACCAGAAAAATATTGCATATAAAGCAAAATAAGTTGACATCCTAAAATACATAAATGTACGTCATTTTCTCCACTTTTATTGTTGTTGTTGTTCATTTACGTCGCACTAGAGCTGAACAATGGGCTATTGGCGACGGTTTTAAAAGTTTTAAAAGGGAATTTTTCTGGAATGGCAAAGCAGTAATAAATTATAAATTTTTGACTTGCAGCCATTTTGAACTCTAAGACACTAACGCATTAATTAAGACCTTCGTTGCTTGTGCCGTATGTTGCCGGCATCCTTGCGATGACCTGTTTATACGAGCTCTTTAATTTGAAGGCATCAGCGTGAAACGGTTTGCTTGATTTCGCTTTCAGGTCGTCGAGCTACAAATGCGGGGGATCGAGCCATCCTTTCAGCAGAAAATCAAAATTTTGATGGCATAGCTTCGGATCATTCTTCGAAATGCTTTTCAGACGGTCACCAATAACCCTTTGTGCAGCTCTAGTTATACAAAAATAAAATACTAGTACAACTTGCTAGATTAAGGGGAATTCACGCCGAATGCAAATCTTTTCGTTCCCCTCCGCAGAGGATCAAAATTGTGTTGGCATGTCTTCGGATCATCCTCCGGGATGCTTCCCAGACCGTCGCCAATAGCCCATTGTGCTGCTCTAGTGCGACGTAAATTAGCAACAGTAAATCTTTTCGCATCTGAATGAGAACCTGATTAGGAGAAAATATTTACCAGCGAAAAACTGACCAATCAGGCTCGCATTATTATGCGAAAAAAAAATCGCATTCGGTGTGAATGTGCCCTGTAACCACGAAGCAAATCACTTTATCCTAAGGGCCAATCTTACTGAATGCGGTTCACGGGCATCCATCCAGTAAGGAGAAAAATATAAAACTTGATTGGCGAATTTTTCGCGGGATAATAGTGCTCTCCAATCTGATTTCTCCTTTTTCAGGCGTGATCTCAATTTAGTGAGAATAACTCTTTTATTTTACTCTCACTCGCAAACACGTAAGTTTTGACGCATTGACGATTTTGCATTACCTAACAAAAAATCTACATCTCAATTTATAGATTATTAGATTTCTATTCGAAAACTACTGTTTAAGTATCAAAATTAAGAGAACATTTCAAAATTTCCGAAAACTTTCCAAATTCCCTAGCAACCCACCCAATTGATTTCTAGCAAACTTCGTAGCGCTTCGCACTTGTTACCTATGGGATTGATTATATTGATGGGTGTTTGACTCAGAGAGTGCTTGTTTTGTTTTGAACATTGCAGTGAATCTGAAATGAATGTAGCAACCGATGTAAACTCTAAAGTAAGTATGACTAATTCGAAATATTTCCAGTAAATATATATACATACGCAATAAAAATATTACTTTTTTCCATTATAATTTTTGTAATTTAGTACAGTGCTGCATCTAAAGAAATTATGTAATTTGTTTTCGTTTTTAACTACACCATGTGTCTCATTTTGTGATTAATCTAAAGTGAGTACCTGTAAGTATTTTAGAAAAAAAACCCGAATTATATTTTATGTAATTAGTTTATATTTGATGAAAGATTTTTATTACATTTTAATAACAAGTTGACTTAAGACGAATTTGAATTCTGGATGAAATTATGAATGTAATAAAAGAAGTTTAAAATTCTGAGATTTACAATCATTAATTATCATTTGTATATATGGAATATATATCTGTTCTCCTTGATCTGAAAGCGGTTTCATTCTAATTCACTATAATAATTGTTCTCTCAATAATTTTGTAGTTGTTAAGACGAAATTGAATTCTGGATGAAATTGTAAATGTAATAAAAGACATTTAAAATTCTGAGATTTAAAATCATTACTTATCATTCGTATATATGGTATGTATTTCTGTTCTCTTTGATTTTTATTCCAATTCTGATTCACTATAAAAAATTTTCTCTGGATCTTTTTAGTTGTTCTGTTTTATAAATTCAGTGAGTTGTTAATTGATGATACGTGAACTGTAAAGATCGCTATTTATCTATTAGTTGCAGTTATGGTAGGGGTGCACAACCTGCGGCCCGCGGGCCAAATGCGGCCCTTCGACTAATGAAGTGCGGCCCGCGAGAGCTTCTAAACACAATAAAAAAAAATTTAAAAATGGCAATTTTTAATCACACTTTTAAATCATCACGTTTTGATCCAATCAATTTTAACAGATTCTTTAGTAAATGTACGTTTAATGCGCTTTCTTTAAGTCGATTTTATCGTAAATATAAATGATTTTTTTTAAACAGTTATTTCCGCTTTTCTGCGTGATTTCGAAAATCCCGAATTTTTATTACGACGCGAGTTTCAGATCGCATAATCGCTTTTTGTGCACTTTATTTATGACGATTTCATCTTAAATCTAAGTGATTTTTTATCTTTTTTTTGCAATTCTTTCTCTTTTTTTCAACATTTTTTTCGGCAGTTATTGCTATGCATTCCCACGTATTATAAAAATTCCAATTATTCTATTACGACATGCAAATTTTAAATCATGCATTTAACACGCTTTATTCGTGCTGAATTCAGCATAAATATATTTTTTCCCAATTATTTCTATACTTTCCCAATGATTTGGACGATCCCGTTATTTAACTATGATGTTATTACGACACGTGATTGTTAATCGCGCAATTGAATAATCACTTTTTGATACGGTATTTCGGTACAGTTTTATCATAAATCCTAGTTATTTTTTCTTCACTTTTATTTCCACAACGAATATGATTTGGTCGAATGTGGTAATGAATTGTGATTTGATCAAAAACCAAGTATTCGGCAAAAAAAAGAAGAAGAAAAAATCGACTGAACGCCGTACACTTGGGGCCAAATAGCAAAATCGTTTAGCAGTATAGCAACACTGAAACAAAATTTCAATACTCAGAATAATATTTCCTGGAAAAACGTATTCATAAATTAACTCTAACAAATAAGGCCAATCAAGAACGTTTTTTAAAATGTCGAAAAGCGAAACAGAGAACATAAAAATCAATCTTAATTTTTGAAAAAAATTTTTAAAGCTGAACATCTCAGTTTTTCAATTACCAGAAAAAGCCAAGAAAAAAGAATTAAGTCAACAGAAATGCTATTAAAAATTCCTACGTTATAATGAAAACGCCTAAAAAAAGTTTTTTTTCATTTAAAGAAAATAAAAAGATAGAAAAAGAGGTTCTTAACTTTTTAAATGAAAATCTTATGCCGAAAATCTCAATTTAAATTTTTCTCATTGCCATAATTTTAGAAAAAAAAAAATTGCTCTAAAATAAATTTTATTAGTAACTTTATTTTAAAAAAAAATGCTGAGTCTTAATAAAAATGCCTAAAAGAAAAACAGAAAAAACAAATATTTCTTAGTTCCTGAAACAAAACTTTAATACTGAAAATCACACTTTTCTATGTTACTGGTTATTTATATTACAGTACAAGGAAAGAGTGATAATAAATTAATAGTATGAAACATTCTGTTAAAATGCTGGGTTATAATAAAAACAGCAAGAAATGGAAAAAAATCCTTCTCAATTCTCAAAGTATTGAAAAAATGACAAAATTGACTTGTCCGATTATAATTTAAAAAAAATAATAATAATAATATCTATAAAAATACAGAAATGAAAAAAAACTTACAATTCCGAATATTTGACTGATCATTCAACCAACTGAATTTTTCACAGAAGGGCCAAGTACTCGTTACATCCCTCCCTAATTTAAATGCAATGTTATTGCAACTTGAGAAATTCATAAGATGGCGGAAAACGTGAATTTTTAAACTGCTCACTGTTTGTAGTTTAGATTTCAATTTTTTGTTGCTTAAGTGATCTTTTTCGATAAAAAAAAGGAAAATGTTTACGATATAAAAAAATCTAATAATTAATAAAATAAAATAATAAAGTACATTACAAAATAAGCATTTAATTTTATTTTGAACTATCAGAGTTTTGTTTCTATTTTAGGCTTTTGTTTAAAACCTATAAATTTTCTTCCATTAAAATATTTAATTTAAATTTATATTACTTAATTATGACTAAACTTTTTCCTACTTTCATTCTGTGGGGATTGCAGTTTTTTTTTTATTTATTAGAATTTAATTCTAAAATAAATTTTCGTGTTGCATATGATAGAAAAAAAACATTTCTTTTCTTCAATGTTTATTTATTTTGATAAATCTATTGTTCATATGATAAAAATAGCAAGTTTTTTTTTTTGTAAAAAAAAAAGTATAAGTTTTTTTATTTTTGAATGAATTCTAATAATGGAGCACTACTAAGTTATTGATATGACTAAGTTTATTGATAAAAAAAATGGAACGCTAATGTTTAAATAAACATTACTACATTTGTCATTAACATCTCCAAATACATGTGCGGCCCTTCGTTAGCCAACCTGCTGTGCAAGTGGCCCTTCACTCAAAAAGGTTGTGCACCCCTAAGTTATGGTTTAATATTGTCTGGTTTACTTACCTTTTCGGTGAGCTCGATAAGAAAGTATATGGGCTGCGGGGAGCTCTTTCTATGACTGAAGGAGGGAACTACTGACCGCAAAAACAAGCTAGGTAACAAGTGTGAAATAATTTTATTCTCCAACTCATTTTCTTAACTGCATTTTCTGACCTCTTCGAGCACCATAGTTAGGGATAATACGAGGGCTACTAGAAGAGTTTATCTGCACTTTTGTATAACTTGAAATTAAAAGTGCAAGGTGAGACTAGCAAAGTTATGTGTCCCTGAAAGATACTAAGGATTTTTAAAGAACCAGATTTATACTATAGATGAAATTAGAATCTTTTAGTACAAAAGAAATGTTTGTATTTCAAACATGGCTTACATTTCTTTTTAAATCAGAAAGTTTTTGCAATTAGAAAATAATCTATTTAATGATATCAAGTAGATATTGTTATATCCATTTTCATTTAAAACATCAAACTGAACCGCTGTCTTAGAATGAATTTGAAGTTTTATGTAAGCATTTACTAAATGCATGGATTATTTTCTGAAGAGCTATGGTGGTTCATCTGAAGTTTGTGGAACAGTTAAGTTTGATCCACTTAAAAAAAGTTCATTCTGTTTATCATCAATTAACAGATTTGTGAGAAATGAGTTATATTGTTGTGATCATCCGTACCAGAAACAACCTTTGGGTTGCTATCATGAGTTTTAAAAAAATTACAACAGCTAAGTGAGATTTCTCAACATTATAAGAGAACACAAATAGGCTTTAAAGAAATTTATTTCCTTAATTATTATACAATTGAAAATATTTTTAATACATTAAATATTTTTGCATCATCACATTGAAATATTCTGTCTTACTTTTTCATCAGGTTATTTTTACCTATTTTATCTATCTAATTTAAGGTAATAATTATTCAGGTACACTCAGAACTAATAACAATGCAAAATACATTCAAATTATAGGAAAATAATGCAGCTCTAAACTATCAATTCATATAATTAAAGATTAAAAGTGCTAAATGTAATCAAATCACAGAAGTAAAAGGGGAAAAAAACTAATTTTAATCTGATAATTTAGATAAAATGCAAAATACATCCACATTACTTAAAACAGGAAAATAAAAAAAAAGGTATTTATAAATAAAAAATTCAGTTAAGATTGAAAATATCTCCAAATTGCTGAAGTACGAGAGTGGAGGGACAAAAAAAAGCATTTATTATGTAGTAGTTCAGTTAACATGCATCCAAATCACGAAATATGAAAAAAAATAAATAAATAAACGAGACAGTTCTAAACTAATAGTTCAGTTAAAAGGAAAAATAATCCAAATGGCAGAAGTACGAGAGTGGAGGGACAAAAAAAGCATTTCTAATAAAGTAGTTCAGTTAACATGCATCCAAATAACGAAATATGAAAAAATAAATAAATAAACGAAACAGTTCTAAACTAATATAATTCAGTTAAAAGGAAAAATAATCCGAATTGCTGAATTACGAGAGTGGAGGGACAAAAACAGTATTTCTAATATTGTAGTTCAGTTAAAATGCAAAATGCATCCAATTCACGGAATATGAAAACAATAAATAAACAGACAAAACAGTTCTAAACTAATTGTTCAGTTAAAAGGAAAAATAATCCAAATGGCCGAAGTACAAGAGTGGAGGGACAAAAAAATCATTTCTAATATAGTAGTTCATTTAAAAAAAAATAAATGAAACAGTTCTAAACTAATAGTTCAGTTAAAAGAAAAAAATAATTCGAATTGCTGAATTACGAGAGTAGAGGGACAAAAACAGCATTTCTAATACAGTTTGTTCAGTTAAAATGCAAAATAAAATCCAATTCACGAAATATGAAGAAAAAAAAAAAAAAGAAACAGTTCTAAACTAATTGTTAAGTTAAAAGGAAAAATACGAGGCCTGTCTAAAAAGTATCCGACCTTAATTTTTCCTGCGCAAAGTAGTGACTTAAAGGCGGCGCCTTAGTGCACAGTGGAAGGTGGAACCTTAATGCACATGACTGAATTTTTTCACCATGTTCACTTGTGCAACTCGCTGGCTGTTGGTCGCCAAGTAAGGTGCTGTTCGTAGTGTTCGTCGGATTTAGTTTTCTCGCAAGATGACTGAACGAATTGAGCAAAGATACTGCATGAAATTCTGTCAAAAGCTTGGTGATTCTCAAAGCCAAACAATTCATAAGATTCTGCAGGTGTTTGGAGAAGAAGCGATGGGTGTGACACAAATTAAGGAGTGGTTCAACCGATTCAAATATGGCCGCACATCAGCGGAGAGTGAGCAACGTTGTGGCAGGCCTCAAATTGCTCAGAGTGCAGTTAATGTTGAGAGGTTGCGAAATTTGGTGATGGCAGTGCGGGAGATTGCAGAAGAGGTTGGAGTGAGTAAAGATTCTGCACATGCAATTTTGCGTGAAGATTTGAACATGAACCGAGTGGCTGCAAAATTCGTACCCAAGTTGTTGTCGCCGGAACAAAAAACACGCCTCTGCACATTCATCCCAATTGATCCACACTTTCTTAGCCAAACATGGAATTACAACCATTCGCCAACCTCTCTACTCTCTAGACCTGTCTCCTTGCGACTTCTGGTTGTATCCAAAATTGAAGACGTCACTGAAAGCATCCAGTTTTGAGAGTAGAGAAGAGATAATGCTGAACGCGACGACGGAGCTGAACACCATTCCAAAAGAAGACTTCCAGAGGTGTTTCCAGCAGTGGAAGGATCGGTGGGCTAAGTGTGTGCAAGCACAAGGGGCCTACTTTGAAGGGGATTAGGGTCCCAACTCCGTCAGGTATTCGAAATATTTTTTCCGGCCAAAGGGCGGATACTTTTTAGACAGGCCTTGTATTCCAAATGGCAGAAGTACGAGAGTGGAGGGACAAAAAAAGCATTTCTAATATAGTAGTTCAGTTAAAATGCATCCAAATCACGAAATATGAAGGAAAAAAAAAATAAACGAAACAGTTCTAAACTAATAGTTCAGTTAAAAAGAAAAGTGATTCAAATTGCTGAATTACGAGAGTGGAGGGACAAAAAAACCCATTTCTAATATAGTAGTTCAGTTAAAATGCAAAATGCATCCAAATCACGAAATATGAAAAAAAAAAAAAATAATAATAATAAACGAAACAGTTCTAAACTAATAGTTCAGTTAAAAGGAGAAATGATCCAAAAGGCAGAAGTACAAAGAAAAAGAAGCATAGTTCGAAACATTTCAGCTAAAATAGAAAAAAATTTCTTATCAAATTGCTGTAGTGTGAATAATGAAGGGGAGGTGAGAAAAAATGGAATTCTTTTCGAATAATTCAGTGCAATATATATTTCGTCTGTATTTGTTTCGTTACATCCGTCTCCATAAGCATTTAATTTTTATTTGTCCATTTTAAAATGGAAGATCTTTTCTGAAGTGTTTCTCCAATGTATATTCATTTATAAAATAATGAACTTAAACGTGTTGGGATCTTGATCCCATGCTCTGAGGGAGATTCTATGGTTTTGAGGGGGGTGGGAGATGTACTGTTCATGGTTTTGAGGGGGGTGGGAGATGTACTGTTCAGTCTGGTTCTGAACAATAGGCCAATAAGGGAAACAAAATAAGAGAAATAAAGGTTGAAGGAAATTAAAAATGGTGGGATTCGAAAATTTTTTTCCAAAAATTTGGCATATTTGCACATTTTGAAATTTGTTTAGAGAATGGACAAATTTCTAGTGGTAACAATTTTATAATGCTTGAAAAAAAAAGCAAGCTAATAGAAGGTAAAATATTTTCAAATTTTGTAAATATGTAGTAAATAAATATATATTATTAAGTTAAAATTCCTTAATTTTTTAATGTTGATGTTGGCCTTTTTAAAAATTACCATTGAAATTTTCATAAATTATGAGAAAGATTAAATGTAAAAATCTAAAAGTAGGTTTAAAAAACTAAATATATTAAAATTATTAAATATTTTTATTATCATTCTAGCTTTTAATTCAAAGTCACTCTGCTCTGAAAATGTCTGCTCATAAGCATGTGAAAAGCATTCATTTCTCAACTTTTTAAAAATTTTCCTCCAATTGATTGTTAGAAAAATCACATGTATGCAACAATTAATTTTTCTGTAAATAGCCAATATGAGAGAATTTTGCTGTTATATGATTTTAAAAACATTATTTTCTATTTACAGACATTACTTCCTGTCCTGATTCCCGTCTCTGAATGAAGAAATTTTATGTGATAATAGAAAATATGTGTTTTTAATTAAAAAATTTCTGTGTCAAAGTTCTTTTTTAAAATTACCAGAAAGCAAGTAATTATGAAGTTTAATATGTCTTCTAATAATGACTGTCTTATTTGACTGTATTAAGCAGGTGGTGGTATAGGAGGGACAGCAATTTTAACACTTTATTATACATTGCCTTATTGTTATAAAATAACAACTGTTAAAGATTAAAATGTCATTTTTACAACTGTTACATTCTTGCAACATATTATGAAATATCGAAAGAAGTATGTGATCTGGCAGATATTTTTTTTATTAATTGTATTTTATAAATCAAGAAGTTATTTTTAAAAATAGTAAAATTTTTTAGATAGACTTGTAGTCAAATTCCAAATTTTATAATATTAAAATTTTAACTAATAGGTAATCCTTATTATTGCAAAGACTTCTTTACTTAACTAAATATAAATATGCTATTAGAAAATAAGACATGGGTTTATATTGTTTACTCAGAAAAACAAGCACATTTATAATTTTTGAATCATAGTTAATTTGAAAATTAAAAATTTATTAATAGTTATTATTCTTACAGCTGAAACATTGCTTCAAGTTAAGAAAAAATATTTTTTTTAAAAATACAGGCTAATGTTAATGAAACTAATTTTTGATTCCCTGTCAAATTGTATACACATTACTTTAAACATGAAATATCTTTTAATGTGAACTTGAATTTCATTACCCTTAAAAAGATTTTTTACTTGTGAACATAAAATTTAGTTCCTTTCTGACTGGTAAAAAAACTGATCATTAACAGTGCTATAGCTATGAGAGTAGATTTTTTTAATGCTTTGTTAAAGTGTTGATAATTGCAACATTACAGCTGTCAAATGAAGGATTTGTATGAATTGAATCTGTTTCAGTCAGGGCCGGATTAAGCGTACACGGAGCCCTTAGCCATTCAAATTTTTGGGGCCCTTAGATTCAATTTTTTTTCTCGTATATTTTTTATTTATTCAAATGTGTTGTGTCCAATCCTTCAGGATCTAGCGACAGCTAGATCAAATCCATAAGACCGTGAACTCCAGCAAAGTTAAGCACCAGAAGTGGGCTATCACGGATGTCCGCAAGAGCGAGCCCCAAGCAATCGGGGGAGACCGGCATCAGATGGCACTTGGTGCAGGTTGGGAAGACTTTGCGGCCACATTCAATGGTCATGCATTTTAGGTGCCCACTGATATGGTCTTTTTCTACAGAACCAGGGATGGGCAGGTGGGGAGAGCCAGACCTGCTGGTCTCTATTTTTCGTCACTGAGAAAATTTCTTGAAAAGTGAGGTCATAGTCGGTAGTTGCTATCTCAGAGCAGCCTCTTTTAGCCAAGATATCCGCAACTTTGTTTCCAGGGACATTGACGTGAGAGGGGATCCACTGAACGTGGTCCTCCCTACGATTTGCTAGAATTTTGAGCATATTGAATATTTGAATGCCTACGAGGTCTTTTACTCGACTCCAGTCCTGTAGATGTTGAATCGAGCTGCGGCTATCTGTGAGAATCCAAATATCGCTAGAGTCAGTGGAGTGGAAGATGGTTTTTAAACCCTCCTCAATAGCTACTAATTCACTCCTAAGTACCGAGCAGTTATCTGAGTTTCGTCTAGAGAGTGGAACAGAAATATTCTCGATATAGATATCGCTTCCAGTGTGATTTGACTCGTCTTTACTGCCATCTGTATATTTAAAGTGGCATCACTCGGGATACAATTTATAACCTTGAGAGCCAGCTGTCGTAGGTATTCAGGGACATCTGAGTTTTTGTTTGTTTGAAACAGAAGTTCAGGGTGGAAGTGAACTCCGTATAGTCCCTCAATCGGGCTTACACAAGGTGTAAGAGATGAATACTCCACCGATTGGGAAATAATCTTCATTTTATCGACCAGACCAAATGGGCTTTTCCTTTTTAGTCTCTGGTTGTTGCTCCAGTTAGACAGATATTCAGAGGTTCGGCTCTGATTTTCATAACTTTTTAATTTGTTGAAATATTTTATCAAATTTGAGTTTCTTACATGATTAAGAGGTGGAAGATTAGCCTCGTACAGTACTATATCGTTTGGGCAGCTGTTTTTCAGGCCCCTTATAATGCGAGCCACGCTCAATTGCACTCTTTCTAAATCATGGAGGTTAGATGGTGAGACACAGAAGTAGACTGGGAACCCATACTCTAGGATAGGCCTAATAAGTGCAATATATGTTGTCCTGAGCGTTTTAACATCGGCGCCCCTGTCTCTACCAGAGATGTGCTTGAGAAGATTTAGTCTCTTGCAGCTCTTGTTGACCAGATTTAGAATGTGCCCGTTTGCTCGTGATCTCCTGATCCAAGACGAAGCCCAAGTACTTTGGATGTTTAATGTGGGAAAGAGGCTGGTCCTGGAATAAAACCTGGGGGTGATACGAGTACAGGTGTTTATTGGTCGTAAAGAAACCAACATATGCATTTTACTCAAATATACATTTATTCAAATACATTTTATTCAAATATAAAAGTATTTGTATATCTTTTCATTTAAGAAAGCACATTTAAAATAAAAATAAATAATGATAAACTAAATTTTACTTTATTTTGTTAAATTAGAACTAAAAAAATTATTGTATTTTATTAATATATATTTAAAATTGATTTTTTTTAAATCATTGTTTTTCTTAATTTTTTAAAATTTATTTTCAAAAATTTTTTTTTTAGGGGGCCCTAATCATTGGGGGGGGGGGGCAGGCCATGACCTAGTCTGGCCTAATGGAACAAAATAAACCCTTTTCTATTTTAATATGAATAAGAGTTTTCTTTTGCTTTTTGGGGGTGTGAATGAAAAGTAAGATGTTTTTATGAGGAATAACCACCCATAGTTATCCTTTGTTCAATATGGGTAGCTATTTCTCCCACACATTGATCGTTATAAGAAAGTGATATTGCTGAATTCTTAGTGGATACTTTGGTTAATCTTATGGATGCTTATGAAACAATTAAAACTGTTCATTTTTTTGTAAAGCAAAATAAAAATTCCAATAATTTTGATTAGTTAGAAGACTTTTAAATGCATGTGCGATTAAGATACTAAAAGGGCAAGCTATTGCTGATCATTTTGTTAGTAATCTTCTCTAATTTATGCAATTAATCAGTTTACTCCTATTATTTAGTTACTTTTCAGTAATATTTTTATTTGTTTTTGCTGAATTAAAAAATAAATTGAGCACTGAAAGAAAGTACTTTTTTTTAAATGTGTCTGAACTTAGCTTTTTTCTTCCTTTATAACTTTATTTTATTTTTTAAAGTACTTGTTTGTATTTCTTATAAGATGTATAAAAGTTATTAATGTAATAGGAATAATAATGTAAATAAAATCATTAAAATGAAATATGTATATTAATTTACATATTCATAGTAGAAATTTAAGTTCAGAAAGCACAATTATATAACAGTTATGGATAATAAAAAATGCCTGTGTATTATAAAATTTTCACAAAAAAAAAATTCTGAACAGATAGTGTGAACTACTTTTAATGAGATAAAATTTTTTTGTCCCCCTTTTAGTTGACATTAACAAGGTTTGACTGTATCCATATTTTATTTAATTAACTGAAAAAAAGTTTTTTCTATTTTAGCAAAAACTTTTATTCTATACTTGCTAACTTCTAAGCTATACCATTTTATGTCAAATCTATGCAAGTTTTTGCTGAACCATTATATAGTTTTTTTTTCAATTGTTCAATCAAGTTCTTAAAAAATTCTCATGCAATTTTCATTTAGTATGATAGGATTATGCATAAGCAATATGTAATTTTCTTTCTTGAAAGCTCAAAATCTTGACTTGATATCACTATTGGTAATACAATTATTTCAAAATAATTTGAAAATGTGTATCAAAAACATTTTAATATAATCCTATTTTCTATGAACACAAATATGGATTTTGAAACAATTTATTTGAAAGATAAAAATTTTTGATTCTTAATTCAACATTAGTTTTTATTAATTAAAATAGCGTAAGTAAAAATTGCAAACTTAGATTGTTGAAGCATAGGACCATTCACTTATTGTAGCACCACTGCAGCATTCATTATTTCAAACTTATTAGGAATTTCTTCATTTTATGAAACAAAAACGAAAAAGGCTTCAACAATTTTACCATGTCAAATTGTTGTGGTAAGGAATTCTGGGCTTATAATTTTCTGCAATTTATTTAAAAATCTTGGGGGTGGAGATTTGTAGTTCTATAATTATTGATCCAGCTCTTCTAGCTAATTTTAGAAATAATCGATTCAGGGTTGGCAGGTTTTTGACATGTGACAGTTTTTGACCGTCACGTCAAAAACCTCACTGTCAAAAATGTTAAAAACCTATATTTCATATGTGAAATTTAATTAATACATAAAATTTATATATTTTTTTATAAAGGATAGTGTTTCTAAATATGTTCAAAAGTTATGGAAAAGACAAGAGAACTTTTGGCAGATAATGAAAATAAGTTACTGTTTTATGGATGTTCAGCTCACTGGTTGAATTTAGTTGGACAAGCTCTTACTCTAGAAACAATAATGAAACAAGTTGTAAAGATTCAAAAGTACTTCAGAGAAATTGCCACTTTCCAGCAGGTTTGCTTAAAGAATTCCCTGAATCTTTAAAACCTCAATTACCTGGATGGAGACAAGGTGGAACAGTCAACTTACATGCATTAATACTTTTTTAAAGAATAGACCATTTTACATACAGATTGCAGAAAAATATGAAGAGAAAGTTGATGCTGACATTTGTAGATTGGTAAATAACTACAATTTGTTTAAGCAATGCAAGGATCTGTTCTCGATGCTTCAGCCAGTTGCTATTGGTTTAGAAACCTCACAAAAAGATACTTGTTCGCTTGCTGATGCATGTTCAATATGGCTTTCTCTAATAAAGGACGTTTCATTGCAACCACATATTTCTGTAATTCAGAAGGGAATGAAGGAAATACTTAAAGCCCTTCCATTTTTTGGCCTATATGTTACATCCAATGTATAAAGGAGAAGGTTTGTCAGATACACGAAGTGAAGGTGCTCGTATTTGGGCTGGGAAAAAAATTGCGGGTTGTTTACCATTCGTAATATCATTTGAAGGTGAAGCATCACCATTTCCATCTTCTTATTTTTTACCAAGTGTGAAAAATATGGATCCAGTAACATGGTGGAAGGCTATAAACAAATGTGAATCTCTTAAGTCTGGTCCAGCTTCTGAATTTGTAGAATTAGCCATACAACTTTTATCATGCCCTGCCAGTTCTGCTTCAATAGAACGGATGTTTTCCAGTTTTGGACTAATTCGTTAGTTTTTCAGAAAAATCAGTAATTCTGAATTTTAAATCTTCAATTTTTTTTAATTCATAGTTAACATAAGACAATACAAATTTAAGTGCTTTCTGTTAAATACACAGAGTAGTTAGTGTCAATATACAGTATATTCATTTACTATCCTGAAAATTTAGTTTATCCAAATACTTGTGAATTTCATTTTGCTGAATACTATATAGTTGTGTTGAATATCTAAATATTCAGCTGTTGAATAATTACTTCTTGCTTTCAAGATATACATTATTTGTATTCTTAATACAAGTGGAGAAAAAAATATTAAGAGATAAAAAATTGTTTTTAAATGATAAGTGTAATAATTATAAATAAATATAATAAACAATATGAATTATATTTATCATTATTCATAAATATAACTACTTTTAAATTCAAATTAACATACTGGATAATAAAGAAATTCGGTATAACATTAAAAATTCTTTTTATACACTTGTATCAAGTTTGTATTTATACAACATAACTTGTATGTTCCTTATAAATATTAGGAACTTATATTTATAAGCAGTGTTTTCACTGCAGCGTGAGAATGCGAGAATCTCGCTTATTTTTATCTTTTCTCGCATTAAAAAATTATTAATGCAAGAAGATCGCACACTCTATTAATCATTTTCAAAATGAGCGAATTTTGGAAAAAGATTCGTCTTCTGCCATTTTAAATAAAATCCGTTTCACTTTTCTTCCTTGATCTTTCATTATTTTCAACATGGATCCCTGTTATCTAGCTTCCCTATTTACCAGCATTGTTCAGAACCGGTGCAAAAACAGTAGAACACAATCCCCCCCTCCCTGAACGACGGAACACCTTTCAGAACACATTTTTCTGCAACCACGTGTTCACGGAAGGAAAGATTTCTTCATGTAAGACGTTTAAATTTTTTCAATGCTACAAATTTACTAAGTGATTTCGAATTGTTCAGCATCTGTTGCAAGGTCATATAACACTCAAAACCGAATTAAGACAAAATATCATAGACAAATGACTGATAAACATTTGAGCAACCTAATGAGAAAAGCTGATGAAAAAGTAGATATAGAACGTTTTCCATATGATGATGCAGCAAAAATATTCAATGCTTTAAAATTTAGATGTTAAAAATGTTAATTAGATGTAAAAATGTATTATAATTAAAGAAATATTTTTTTTCCAAGTCTTCGCGTTTTTTTTAATTTTTAGAAATCTCACTTAACTTTTTGAAATCTCACCCTGTTTTTGAGAAAGGGTGAGAAATTCTCTCTCATTTTTTTCTGTAATGAAAACACTGATAAGGAATACTTATATGTCAAAAATGCATAGTAATAAACTTTTAATTTTCTTAAATATCAAAAAAAAAAAAAATTTTTTTTTCAAAATATAAATATTTAAACAATTTTTGTGCAAAACTTTTCTGCACATGCATTTGAATATAAATTTCTGAGATTTTAAATCTGTTATTTTACCTTAATTTTAATTAAAAAATATTTCAAAACCTGCTGATTACCTATAGTATAATTAAATTTCAATATAATGCATGGCAACTGTTGGTAGTTTTGAAGTTTATATATTTTCTTGGCAAACTTCAGTTTTTGACGGTTTAAACCAGTATTATACCCTTGTCATGTCAAAAACCACTTTTTGACGTCAAAAACCCAACCTTGAATCGATTCCAATCAGCAATGCACTAATCATACCATATAATTTTTTTAATGGTGAATTGAGGCATCCTCCACTAAATTACTTTTGTACATAAGTGTTGAGCACCATACACACTGGGTGTTTGTTTAAAAATTATTTATACTTTACCTACTTTAAAATATTTTGCTTAAGAACTCCATTTATATAATTAATTATTGGTATGAGGGAATATTAACTGAATGATACTGACTATTAAATTTTTTAATGCAGCAGTTCTATAAAAATGTTTCTATAAATTGATCTCTAACTATTCTTAATTCTTCAGTGCTCCTGTCTAAAAAAATTATACTAAAAACTGTTGCAACTTTTTGTTCTGTAACTGAATAATTCTGAAATTAAAAATAGTATATTTCTTTCTTATTTTGCAATATAAATTGCCTTTATTATACTTAAGTAGGACAAATTAAATTTGATTTGTTTGTCCATTATTAAAGTAGTTAGGCATATGAATCTATTGCAAAAAATGTTCTAATTTTTTTTCTTTGGTCCACTGCTAAATTATAAAAATATTTAAGAATGCAATTTTTTTTTCAGTCATGTCATTGAACGAAAAGAAATGTCCAAAACAGCTGCCTGACATCTATTTGACTGAAAGCATTTGCAGAAGCAAATCCTTTGGTGGTTTGTCTCACAGAAGAACTAATTCCGCTGATGCCACATTTGCCTCTGCAAAAGAAGATGTGTCTTACGATGGGAGCTTAAGTAAATCATTCTATAGTGGTAATATGCTATTTTAGTTTCTATTCTGAAAATGGCTCTTGTTTATATTTAATTTTTAAGAAAGTAGTTTCTGCAAAATTACTGTTTCTTTTTAGTTTTATTTTCCAAATTTTTTTTCTACTGTTTCAAAGTTTTGAAACTTATGAAAATTAAGCACTTATATTTGTAACTCAGTTGAAAATAATTGATTTCAGTTTCAAAATTACAGTGCTGCTAAAAAGCACATGCATTAAGGGGTGCGTGTTACCCTGTAACTATCATTGACAAATACAAGTAATTTTTAAACTTACATGTTTTCTTCTTCGCATAGAATTTGCTCATGATATTCTTGAATGAAAAAGTGTGCAGTGCATATTCTATATTCTAGATCTTAAAAGAGCAATAGGCTAGAAACTGAGCATTGTATTTCACAAAAATCTGGGTGGCTCTTAAGAGAAAGCCATACCATGGGAAAAACTTTTCATCGCAAATTCTCTTTCGCCTTCCTAACTAATTTAAAGTTTAGAAAAAGTGAGTTCAGACAAACTTAGAGTAAACCATGAATTTTCAAATACTGAAAAGAAATTTTAAAAATATCAAAACGAAAGCAAACTTTGAGAAGATAATATAGAATTACAAAACAGAGAAGTTCTCTTCCAATAATTTGTTTGCATTTAGAAATTTTTTTTTAGCGATTGAAACTTCATGGCTTACTGTGGGTTTGCCTGAACTTACTTTTATGTTTTAAACTAGCAATAGAGGTGAAAGAGAATTTGCGACGAAAAGCTTCTCCTGTATGGCGTCTTCCTAATAGACTAGAAGCAGGGTTGGGTTTTTGACGTCAAAAAGTGGTTTTTGGCATGACAAGGGTATAATACTGGTTTAAACCGTCAAAAACCCGTCAAAAATGTCAAAAACTAAAGTTTGCCAAAAAAATATATAAACTTCAAAACTACCAGCAGTTGCCATGCATTATATTGAAATTTAATTATACTATAGGTAATCAGCAGGTTTTAAAATATTTTTTAATTAAAATTAAGGTAAAACAACAGATTTAAAATCTCAGAAATTTATATTCAAATGCATGTGCAGAAAAATTTTGCACAAAATTTTTTTAAATATTTATATTTTGAAAAAAAAAAAACTTTTTTTTTTTTTTGATACTTAAGAAAATTAAAAGTTTATTACTATGCATTTTTGACATATAAGGAGCATATAACTAATATTTATAAGGAACTTACAAGTTATGTTGTATAAATACAAACTTTATACAAGTGTATGAAAAAATTTTTTAATGTTATACTGAATATCTTTATTATCCAGTATGTTAATTTGAATTTAAAAGTAGTTATATTTGGGAATAATGATAAATATAATTCATATTGTTTATTATATTTATTTATAATTATTACACATATCATTTTAAAACAATTTTTACCTCTTAATTTTTTTCCCCACTTGTATTAAGAATACAAATAATGCATATCTTGAAAGCAAGAAGTAATTATTCAACAGCTGAATATTTAGATATTCAACAAAACTATGTATATAGTATTCAGCAAAATGAAATTCACAAGTATTTGGATAAACTAAATTTTCAGCATAGTAAATGAATAGGCTGAATATACTGTAAATCGACACTAACTACTCTGTGTATTTAACAGAAAGCACTTAAATTTGTATTGTCTTATGTTAAAAAGATTATTAAGTAGATTTAGAAGAATATTAAAAAGATTTTTCTTTAAAAGATGTCTAATGTACAAAACTGCTAATGTTTATCTTTAAAAATGTCTAATTTTTAGTATAATCTATACTATACACTAAATTTGGTTATAAATAAATTTCTTAATAATATCACTGCAGATTTCCAATAACACATGAAAATGAATACATAATATTACAAAAGATGTGAGCTTTCAAAAGTGCAAGATTTTGGTTAGTATTCAAAATATAAGTGTTTCTTCAAAATTTTAAATTTATTTTTTCTAGAACATATTTAGAAACACTATCCTTTATAAAAAATAGATAAATTTTATGTATTAATTAAATTTCACATATGAATATAGGTTTTTGACATTTTCGACATTTTTGACAGTGAGGTTTTTGACGTGACGGTTTAAACCATGGTTTAAACTGTCAAAAACTGTCACATGTCAAAAACCTGCCTGACTAGAAGTATTCAAAGTTGTAAATGTTTTAACTAATAAAAAGTCTCAGCTTTTAAATAGGTAACAATTAAGCTTAAACTAATTCATCAGATAAATTTGTTTACTGTATGAATTGTTTTTTAGAAATAAGAATACTTCTCCCATTTTGAAAATGTTGTATGCCATAATAATATTGCTGTAAAAGTATCCGGATTTTCAAAACTATGTCAAAATATAAAAAAGAAACTGTGGAAACTGCAAAAAGTATTGTAATATAATTTGAATCTACAATAGCATCATCAAGAATCAAGCCTGTTAAAAAGTAATTTCTGTAGTTCGAAATTCGCTAGCCATAACAATTCTAGCTAAAATTACAATGAAAATATAATTATAATGCATAGCTAGAATTACAATCGAAATGAGTGCTAAAACCGACTTAGATAAAATTAAAAACTTTCTGCAAATACAAAATTAGTGAAAAACTTTTTGCAAGAAATTTATTTACTCTTGTAACTAGTTTCAATACTTTCACTGCCACCTAATTTTGACAAAATATGTTCGAAAATTGTTGATATTTTTTAAAGTCTTTGAATTTTTATAAAACTCTAAATTGATTACTGTACATACCAACATATATTTCTACCAACATATACGGTATTTGAAGATATAAAACTAATTATTGACTTACCAAACTTTGGGTTGTATAATAGTTTTCTAACATTGACGGTAGGGTAGAATATGAGAATTCTGACCCTTTTTTCTATTGATGAGTAATATTAGGAAATGTTGCGCAATGGTGATAAAGTTTCCATGAACAGTGTTCACATATTCGTTTAGATTATGCATATCTGATCTGGTGTCAAGACTGATTTTTGAATAAATCGTTAACAAATAAAGTACGAAAAGGTATGCGAATGATTAAAAAATAAAGTACGAAATTAGTGTTTCATAATAACATCATGTTCGTTAAAAAAAATTTCAAAATTTTAAAAACCGTTTGTAAATGACTGAAAACAATCGTAAATTGATGTGACGAATTGATATCGTCTAAAAGTAGTGACTCAGATTCAAAATTTGCTTATTTTAATAGAATATTTAAAATATCCTAATTTAAAAAACTGTGAATTAAGCCAAAAAAAGAACTATTTAAGAAAAATAATCATTAAATGATGTCTTGGTGCTTAATTAAGTTCAAAGGATGATTATAACAGCCTTGTCCTACAAACCTGCTCACTGAATGAAAACTAAATATGGAAAAAAACAGGTTATACATAGTCGTCAGTTTTTATAGTTTTCACAGGGTATGGTTCAGCTTGGAATTCTTTACTTACATTTTTATCGCTTTCATTATTTTTTTCCTCTGCTTTAGTCTGAATTTCAGCTACAATATCCTTGTGAGTAGATATCTTGGAAGTGATTACATTGGCATCAATTGATACATTACTTTCAAATTTTTCACTATACCTTTTCGAATTGAAGTCTACTTTTTTCTCAATGGTAATTTGCTTTTCAGGATTTGATCCAAATTCTGCATTAAATTCTCCAAAAAGTTCTTCGTGGTCATCATGGATCCAAACAATTAAAAAGTCAAGTAGATTAAACAAATCTCCCCAACCAGAAAGAACTCAATTGATTTTTGATACTATTTGCAAAGGCTTACAGTAAGTATTACTTTTTATAATATTAAATTAATAAAATGTTTGAATAAGTTATAAATATCTTAAAATTTTTATTTAACAGTGAGAGTATAAAGTTGGTACAAAGTGAGATATCAGATTCACGTATCGCTTTTGACAATATATCAGTATCTTCTGTTACGGTGAGTTCATTTTCTATGTTTTATCATTATGCAATGATTTTTATTACTTATAATTAATTTAATGCTTATAAATTATTATAATGCTTATAAATTATAAGCATGCTCAATAATTTCTCTGGGTTAGTTTAGATTATCTTTAAGTGAACCCTTAATTGTCATGCTACTTATTGTACAAAATATTCCTTGCAAACTTTTCTTTCTTTTTTTTTGGGGGGGGGGGGATATGAATAGAAAAATATTAAATATAGTGTTATTTTTTCATAACTTCATTATATTTCAGCATCAGACTCTGACTATGCCTATCATTTTATTGAATTTTTTATTAAAAATTAAATGTTAACATCTACCAATTCATAACTAAACTTGTAAGTTTTGTATTTCAATAAAGTTTCTCAATCTTGCTAAGCAATATTTTTATAATTTCTTTTTCAGTAGAATATATTTTAGTTTCTCTTATCGGTTTTGGGCAGTAAATATAGTATTCTTGATATAAATCTATATAGTAAATATAATATTCTTTATAAGTAAATATAGTAAAATAATATACTTGATTCTTAAAAGAGATGTATTGAAATTAATTAAAGTATTTATTGATATCCTAGTCCCAAGGCAGACTATATGAATTTGAGAAGGTGAGTTTTTGGATTTGACATTTTGCATTCTTTAATTTGAATTCGTTTGTTAGCTTCTTCTTATTTCCATGCATCTTTCTCAGAATGTGCATTGTGTTACTAATGAAGTAACATGCATGATATCAAAAGGCTACAATAATATAATTTCTTGCATTTCATTCAATATTGTTTATATTTACAATATCGTTATCTGCATGAATGTTCACTTTGTTTGTAAACATCCTGTTTATTTTTTATAGTTTCTGTAGAAGCATTGTTTTGCATGTCAAGATTCAATCTTTCCATAAATTATTTCTTTTTAGATTATAAGTCTTCTTCCTTTGTTATTCGTTTATCTCAATGATCTTAATCTTGCAACTGTGTCAGATTAGAGCTTTTACTTTGTAACACACTCTCTTCACTTAGTTTAAAGTTATTTTATGCAATGGAAATGCCATGAATTTGTTAGCTTGATTATTGTTCTAAAATTACTAATGTTTCTTGTATTTATTTTTCCCTTTGTTTGTTTCAAATTTTAAAATTATTTGTCAATAACCTTCGCATATCTTATTAATTTTCTGAAAATGGGGATTTGATTGCAATTTACTAAATAAAAGAGTTGCAGGCTAAACTTGAACAGTTATTTTCTCTTTTCTGTTGCTCTACTTAACATTGTTGATTGTTGTATTGATATGTTTGCTATACAGTGTATTAAGGTTAGAATATGCATGCTTAAAAAGTATGCTTAAGGCTCAAAATATGCTTGCATTTTACATTAGTATGGGAACTGCTTTCAGTAAAATGGTCTAAAAATTTTCAAATTTTGAAACTTAAAAAATTCTCTAGTTTCATGTTAGTAATTTTAACACTTTGGCTGTCACAAATATAGAAATTTACATTCTTCTCCTGATTGCAAAGCCAGTATTCCTTTGTTATTTGATGGAGAAACAGTGTATAAAGGAGAAACATTTGACCAAATCAGGCCATTTGTGCAATTGTGAGAGATTGCTTTATCATGCATTAATAAACAGCAACACTTGCCTAAGTATAGTTTTTTATTTTATTTTAATCTTTATAATTCTTTATTTCTTCGTTCATAGTTAGTGGTATGATTCAGTTACTATGCACATACCAGATTTGATATATTTGGAAATTGAAACTGGTTCATGAAAACATAAATAAATTTTATGAAAATTAAAAATCATCAATATGTAATCTGAAAAAAAAATTCAAATTGGCTGTTGCTTTTTTTATTTCTTTTTTTATAATATCTCTGCTTAATGTTGCATATTACCAAATTTAAGTATACGAAATAGTTTTTGTTTGCTTTTAAAGATGCAGTTCATATGCTTAATGCTGGTAAAAGAATTGCAATAACCATAAAACATTTTTTCATCTTCTTAAGAATTTTGTCATGGCTTCAATTCAGTTCTTGCTTTCCGATTAAACAGATTCATGTTTTGGTTGTTCCATTAACTTTATTATTTCTGAGCCAAAGACTCTTATTGATGGTTGCGGGTAAGGGGAGCTGTCACTCTTTATGACAGAATGCTCTTAGGGAGCATTACATATATATGTAGATATCAACTAGATGGAATTAAGGTATGAGTAAAGGAACTGATGAATTCAGTGAAAAATTATCTAACAATTACATCAATAAATTGGCCATGAAGTTTTTTAACAAGGAAAGAAAAATAATTTAAGGAATTTTAGTAGTGTACATGATGTACTGTGAAGTTAATCCCAATGAAGGATGAGTTCTTAGTGAAAATTAAATTGAAAGAAAGATCATCTTGACTGAAAGACTTTACAATTATGATAATATACAGTTGATTTGCTACTAAATTTACCAAACTCAAGACAATTAACTGAAAGAAACAATGAAGTAACCTTTATACACAAGCTTTTCCTTTATGAGAAAGCATTTGCTCTTATTTCTGGATGTAAAAGGTGGTTTAGACTAATGTTTACATTTTCAACACTGAAGACATTTTATTTTGAAAACATTCGGATGCATGAAATCAAATTGAGCTTCTGTCTAGACCATTGTTTCTCAGCGAGGTCCATGCTGCTCTCGGGGGGCAGTCGGAGTATGTGGAGAGGCAATGAACTTGTTTTAGGCAGCAGGGAGGCGATGAGCTTGTTGTCATTCAAATTTAATTTTAAAACTTTCAAATGAAATTATTAAATAAAGATTAATTTAATAAATAAAATAAATCCAAAATTATTATTAAAGAAAAAAAGATTAAATTTATATAACAAATTAAGATTTTACGATTCAGCATTTTTACCAGCAATAAAATGAACTTATGCGACACATATTCTCCAATTCAGTGCATGAGTTGGTTGTTTTTGCCTCATTCAAGCCATTTATCGATAATTGAAATGCATGCAATTTCAGTATGAATGTTTGATTTGACCCAGGTTTTTTATGATGGTTTTCGTTTGCTTTTCAGTTTTTCCACCCAGTTTCGATTCGATTTCGTTGTTTATTCAGCCAGGTACATGCGTAAATTAGTTTATTATTCTAAATTATTTATTAATTTTCAGGAATAGTTGATTTGTTTTCAACCTATGTTGTTTTGATGCCCCCAACAATTTCGGTTAACAAAAAGAAGTGTCATCAATACAGTGTCACATACTTGAAGTTCGGATTTGTTCAATCACCTTTGAACTCTCAACTATGCATGTGTTTACTTTTTAACAAAGCTTTATTTATTAAGGCAATGAAATTTTACTGTTCGCAGGAGCATATGCAAAATATTCATCCTGACAAGCAAAATAAAGATTTGTCATTTTTCACAAACATCAAGGACAAGTTTCTAAAGGCACCTTCAGTCTCAGGCTTACTAGCAACCTCATCACAAAATTGTTATGATGGTTTGAAAGCGGCTTATAAAATGTCAAAATTAATAAAATCTAGCCGCATCCAATGTAATAAAAATATCCTATTAAGCAACGATACAGTGCTGCAATGAATTAATGAGATGGCTGAAGACGTTGAAGTTTCCTTATGCAAACTTTTGATATCCAGCATATGTTCCCTTAAATTGATGAGTCAAAGAGAAAAACATTCCTCTTGCTAATATTATGTTTGTTGCCACTGTTGGAGCTCCTGCATTGGTGGGCCGACTTCATGGGTTTATCCCCCTTTTGAAGAGGGAGGTACCAGATATTTTAGCTGTTACTGCGTGATTCACAGACAGCATTTAGTTGGAAAAATCTCTGCGAATCTTTGCATCAGTGACTGCTCTATGTCGATCTCTGCTGTGAACAAAATTTGCTGTAATGCTCTCAACAATTTATTATTTAGACGACTGTGTAAAAAAAGAGATGAATTCAATCGTTTTGTGAATATTGAAGCAGCAGAAATTCAGATTTTGGTTAAACTTTCAACTAATGAAACTTTGAAATGATGATCTTCTCACAGAATTTTGGCTTCTAGGCAACATCAGTCGGCCTCTACTCTGGACTGTGGACTATCATCAAAATTTTTTTAATTGCCTTCCCTTCCTCCTAGGGGTGGTTCCAGAAATTTTTTCTGGGGGGGGGGGTCATAGACTCAGATTCCCCCTGCCCCCCATAATTAATATTTTTTTCGAAATATTTTTTTTGAAAAAAAAAAAAACCTGGAGTTTTTAATGCTAGTCTTCTCATTTATTTTTTTCATAATGAACAATAGAACAATACATAAATAATTCAAGTATTCAAAATCTTTAAATAATTAATGTAATGCGTTTTTAACAAACTTTGGCAAATACAATCTTTGGTTAAACCTGTTGAAGCGCGCTTCAACATTATTAATGCTTACAATGAAACTATGACGAATTTCGTTTTATTCTTTTGGATTATTATTCTTGAAACAGTGAAGAACGTAATTAGATGGGAAGAAAATCAAACATGTTTCTGACCTACCTAGGTGTATATGCCCCCTTAAAAATTTTTTAAAATATTTTATTTCTTTTGTAAACTAGTAAAAAAATTATTTAAAAATTTTTTTTTTTCAATTTGGGGGGGGGGGGGTCATGACTCCTATGAACCCCCCCCCCCCGCTGGATTCGCCACTGCTTCCTCCTACCTTGATGAACAAAGATTCAGTGCTGTGACAGATTTAGTGACAAAAAAGAGAAAACGAGGGAACTTGTATCTTCACCTCACTAAAAATATTGAACCGAACATTAAGAAACTGACTTCGAACCATCAAGCACAATCATCTTACTGACATAGTTACTTGAATGTTTTGTTGATACTACTCTTTAGAGTAAAAAAAAATTTTTGGGGGTTTTTTGAATTATCAAATTAAAAGAATAAATGACACTTTTTGACTATAGGTTTCTTTGTTGTACTTTTTTCATTACTGTATTTATTTTAATTAATAACAAATAGGCTGCAATTACCTGTAGGGAAAAAAGTATTGAGTTAACTTGCATATTTTTTTAAAAAAAAGAAAGCAATCAAATTTTAACGAGTAAGAAAATTTGCTTTAAAATGTTGCCTCTTATAATTCAGTATCCCCCCTCCGTCCCCATGCGCTAAATAACTGGATTTCCACAAAGGGGGTGTTGAAATTTTTAAAAGGTTGGTAGAAACGTTAAGCATTAATTAAAAATAAATGACTAACACACCTCCATTATTGGACAAAAAAGGGTTGAAAGTGCATCTTTAAAAAAATTTTGACGGAAAAAAATTCCTATCACCACCAGAAATTTGCAGGAACAAAAAGTTATTTCTTGGTACAACATTAGATTTCTAGAGAGACAGTGATTTTTTCCCAGAGATAGTATTTGTTCATTAGACAAAAGGGAGTGATGCATTCATGCACTTTGGTCAATCGGAAAAAAGACGAAAAAACTTATCAAAATTGGTAATGAAATCGGTCATAGCAACAGTGTTAACTCCTGTAATGGTGTCAGAAAAGTGAAATGGAGAATGCACTGAATTGGTTGGAACTGGACAACGTGACTAAGTCATTTACAATGAAAAATCAAAATTTATCACAAGAAAAAAAATTTATGAAATATTCTCTTTGAGAAAAAACGAATTATTTATTGAAATATCTTTGATAACTTTTGAAATATTATTGAAGGATGAATGTTTGCATTCTCAGAAAAATTAAGTTGAATACTCAAACTTAAAGGAAGTGGAATAAAATAGTACTTGGGCGAGAAGACACTGTAGTAAAACCATAGTAGTTAAACTGACCAAGAAAATTAACCAAAGTTAAATAAAAATCCTATAAAAAACATTATCTACCATTTTTCTGCCCAAATATATTTCTTTCTATTTTATTTTTTTTACATAGTTTCTTCCTGTTTTTATGAGAGGGAAAATTAAATTGATGAGTTTCATTAACTCAGCTCTTTATAATTTATTAAAACTCTTGTGTTAGTTATTTGTCCATTATTTTTTTTAATTCGCTTTTTTATTTATATTGCCTTTTATTTACTTTTCTTATAATAATTGATATTTTGATGGATGTGGGACATAGTTTGAAACTCTATTTTAAAATGTATAACTTTTGAATTTATAGCAAATGAAAGCTAATGAACGCTATTTGAAAAAGTTGGAATTTCATTTATCTAAGGTATGTAATCAAAGTCTACTTTGTTTTATAATTTGCTATTCCTATAGAATTATTAATTTTACTCTTTGTTAGTACTTATTGTTATTTTTATTTTAAATATAAATATTTCAGTTAGATGAATTAAAAGAACAATATGATGTTCAACAGCGTATTCGTGACGGTATGTTTTATTAGTTTATTTATTTGTTACTTGTATGTATATTTTGCTTAGATTCAATAAATAAATGTTTTTTTTTTTTTTTTTTCAATTTTGTTAACTAGACACATCTGTAAACTTTATGGTTTAGCTGTATAATATTTAGTGTTTTACCTGATAGTGTAATTGTACAATGTAAAACAAATTAGCAGTAATAGTTATTTCAGGCACGTAAGTAAATTAAAAGTAGAGCATGCATTTAGTGTTAATTACTATTGCTGATTGTTTTGCATAACACAGCTAATCCTTTCAATGAGCTAATTGCAGGGTTAGATCAGCTGCTGATATTGCTCCTAATTCCTCCAAAAGGAAATTACTGCTCCAGCCTATTCTAAAATGTTTTTTTTATTTTTTTTATAAAATTGTTTCAAAATGTTTTTTCCCAAAATTGCTCCAAGCTGCTCCAAAACTCTTATAATATTCATTGAGCAAAAAGTGCAAATTTAGTTCAAATTTCCACCAAATTTGAGGCAAAAAATCAGTTTTGTTGCTCCAAATCCACAAGCAATTTTCGTTTTCAATCTAAATGTCTATTAAGGTGAGTTTTTTCCCTCATATAATGGGCTAGGTCAAGAATTTATTATTAAATAACGAATTTTTCTCATCCAGTGATTTCGCTTAAAACTCATCAAATTTTTGAGTGTACCGTTACCCCTCTAGCTGTGATCTCTAAATTTAACTTTAGTAACGGTTACCCAGTAGACAAATATCTAATGAATTACAGGAAACTCTTAACATTTTAAACTCATTTTTATTGCAACTCTAAATCTTCAAAAAACATAATTCCACACATTTCCAAATGCTAACATGGGAATAAACACTTCCCTCTATACATTAATTAAAACAACATGCAACCCTAAAACACTCAAGCATAACCTTCAATTCATGCAGTTCAAAAAAGACATTTAAGAAATAAAAACTGCATTTAACATTACTAAAAGCACTTAAGACTTGGTTTATGATGTCTATAAATCACACTTAAATACTCATTGTTCTCCTATACCAAAAAAAAACAAAACAACATAAACAGTTCAGAATTTACGGTAAATGATTCCTCTAAAATGTTAACGAAATACTTCCAGCATAGATACATTCGGACTTGGCCCACCGTCTCGAAGATATCAGCCTTCGGCTAATCACGGTCGTTCTTCCCGCTAGAGACTTCAGTTTAGCTTTCCTAAAGTTCACGATCCACCATCTCCGAGGTGCTGTCACGGACCACCCTTCCTGCGGACAAACTCCCTATCCTCCGTGTTACTGCTCTCAGCCACACTCTTCACTTCTCTTTTATCCTCCCTTCAGCAAGGCGAAAGAATCTAGATTGACCTGTTTACCAAACCCAGAGTCATCCCGCATCCGGCGGACGTCAGAACCAAAAAAAAAAAAAAAAAATCCCTGAGAAAAAACAGTCATAAACCCACTAATACCCTATAGAAGTTATAGTACCATCCTCAATAAATATTAATAAATTTAGTTACCCAGATTTCACCCCAAAAATCCCATTTTAAAAGACTAATTCAAAATTTCTAAAAAAAAAAAATTTCATTATTATGATTGAATTTACTTTATCATAGTGGTGCCATCTACAGAAGAATAATCTATCTTTAAAAGTATTGAAAAAAAACTATAATAAAGTTCTATTTATTACATGAGGAAATGCAAAATATAAGTTATGACTCGTCCTTTGGGATATGTAATTCTCCAACACACTCACACTAATATATATATATATATTTATATGTCATGCTCCCCATAAGAAGTGTTGTTTTCTGCAAGTGCAATGGGATAGATAAATCGGATAAGATTAGTTTAAAAGTTAAGGCACTTTATCTGTAAAACTAAATAGAACAGCATTAAATCATTATAAAGAAGAAATCAAAATAACATTAAGACAACATTCTTTGTTAATGTTATATACTATCTGTACAAAATGCATTCAACTGAGCTCAAAGTCAAAAAGTAAATAAAGAGAAAAAAAATTCTAAACAGATTTTATTTTGCAAGAAACCCATTAAGTAAATTTTTCAGTTATATGTTTATTTAATTAATTCTTAGTTGCATTTTTATTACAACTGTTTTATTTAATAATGCTTTTTTTTCTCCAAGCTCTGTTAACTATGATAGGAAATGTTAATTTATGTGCTCAAATATGCTTAAAAAATCTAGTTTTATAAGCACTGTGTTTTTTAAAGACTATTTGCTCCAAAAGGATTATGCTGCTGTTGATCCCTGCAATTGATCAACTGTGTTTGTGCTAACAGAATTTATTAACAATGACTCTTCAAAATTAATCCACACTTTAACTAATACAAACAACAAAAATTACTATTTTAAATCATGTACAAGTATATTTAAATATCAAGGAATTAAGTAGAGTTGT
This sequence comes from Parasteatoda tepidariorum, assembly GCF_982258835.1. Classification (NCBI taxonomy): domain Eukaryota; kingdom Metazoa; phylum Arthropoda; class Arachnida; order Araneae; family Theridiidae; genus Parasteatoda; species Parasteatoda tepidariorum. The sequence goes on from NC_141766.1 coordinate 45,665,016, forward strand.
TCTTTTTTATAACAAAAATTATTTATCCCTTTAAATTTAATCTGAATTATATAAATTGACCTTTTAAGTAAATTTTAAAAAATAATAAAGTATGAGATAAGCAGCATGAAATATAAATTAAACAAATTGATTCATAAAAGTTAAATTATTACATCTATTCATAAGTTTAAGAAAATCCAAATGTAAAACTATGTTCTCGCTAACCAGAAAATAAAATTGGGTATTTAAGATATATTTAGAATCAAAAGATATTAACTATATTTATAATTATACGTTATTGTGTTTAATTCAACTATTTACTGAAATTCACAAATGCAATTATTAATTCTTTCTTACTCAATTATTTTCTGGCATAACACACATTTTATAAAGAGTAACATTATTTATTAAATCAAAACAATCATCGTTCAAATCATCTGGCTTTATCACCTGGCATTTCTCTTTATAAAAAATTAACATTTTCCTGGATGAGTATTGCCACGATCATCCAGGATTAGATCAAAATATTCAAGCATACTCAATAGGACAAATTTCATTTTTACTGAAGACATGTTAATACTGACATTAAAAAACAAAAATAAGTATCAAAATTACTCTACCTAATAATGGATGATCTCAACTGTTTAAGAACACATTTTTGAGGTAATCATATCAAAACAAACATTTGTTCAAATCTAAATGAGCCTGCATAGTTTTAAGTGAATTCTACCAAAATAAAGTTTAACTTAATTAGTATTAAAAAAATATAACAAAAGGATTAATTTTATGAACCAACATTTACAAAGCAAATGTTAGCGAAGGGACTAAACCCCTTTTTGCATGAGGAAAACTATTTGATGTCTATCCCAACAGTTACCTAAATGAGAAGAGAATGCAAAATCAATTCATCATTCTAAAACGGAAATGTAGATGACTGGCAGATTATTGTTGCCATTGAACATTAAATATAACTATATAATAAGTTAAATCTAAGGTGATCGAAGTACTGGATTAAAATTTCAAGATTTGTTAAAGAAAAGTAAATAAAATAAAAGTGGAAATGCTAAAAACTTAAGAAAATAAATTTTTAACTATCATTTGTGATGTGAAAATAATGTTATTAAAACTTGAAATGAAAAAAGTAAATTGTTATGAAAAACTATAAAAGTTAGAAATATTTATGTTTTTATCTGATTGTGACTAGGTATACGGACTATGGGTTATGCTTACATTTTATCTCCTGGTAAGCAAAAAGAAGCAGCCTTACAAAAAGTTAGATCAGAATTCAAAGATTCCACTGAAATTATGTGTACTTATGAAAAAAAGCTGGAAACTTTGATGGGAACTCTCTTATTTGAAATGATAGGTAACTAAATTTACTTTGAAACTTAGAATTATTTTCTTGTAAATATGATATGATGTGATAGATATTTTCAGACTTTTTGTTCTTTACCTACTCTTATGCCAGTTTAAAGAAAGTTTTAACAATGATCAAAATTTCAGTATCACGATGATCAAAATTTTAATCATCCTGACATGAAAATTTTTATCAATTAATAAAATAGCTAAGTACAAAAATTTTCTGCCTTAAAATAACATCCTTAATGTGACAAGCCATATTTTTAAATGATTATGAAGCTAATTTCATTGTGAGCTCTATTATCTATATTGTTATTGAATCAAAAATTCAAAATGCTTATCACTAATCAAAATCCATTTCTTGAATTTCTCTGCTAATTCTTGTGGTATGCAATATTTACATTTGTGGCCTTGTATAACAAGTTAGGTTGAAGCCTGAAAAATTGACTGTCCTCAAAAATCACAAAAAATTTCTTAGATTTTATTTTTTATTCATGTATTAACTTTTAATAGTAAGTGTAAGCATTATAAACATACTTTTAGAAAATTACAAAAATATTTTTAGCACTGTTTAAAGTTTAATTGACATATTTTCCGTTTTTACTCCCTAAATTACTTTTAATTAGATTAGTGGGTGCATTTATCTCAGGGAATTTTTTATTACTATTCTGGTAAAATTATAAAGTACTTTAAAAAATTAGGATAAAATAAAAAATTGGAAAACCTGTAAATTTGTTGCTAAATCTTAATCAAAATGAGGCATGCTTATACATTTTTTGTTGCTTAAAATCATTTTAAAATAATGTATTTTCATATTAGCTCTGTAGGGGTTTCATATTACCCTCAACGAATGGGACTAAAAGATTTTAAATATTATTCCCATTCATCAGGACTAATATTAAACACACTTTTTTAGATCAGTTTTTGAGTCATGTTACATGAAAGTGTTACATGAACTACATTATTTTTCATTTTGGACTGAATTTTACTTCAAATGGTAATTAGATTTTTGTTTCATATCAGCATTGTATGATTATATATATTTATTGGTTATCTCTTTATTTATCGGTTCATGTTATAACAGATAACATTTATTATTATTATTGTTATTTAAAAAAAAAGATTTTTTTTAAAAGGCATACAAGGTTTCGCTAGAATATGTGCTGGAGACGTTTTTGAAGTAACCATAAAACACGGGGATCAAAGGTGGAAAAGCCGAGGAAGAGTTGTAAAAAATGGTGAGCAGATCTGGGAGAATAAAACAATTTCATTCAAATCTTTTTTCCGTGAGCCTTTAAGTATAAAAGTAAGTGAAGAAAAATATGTCTGTATCAATTATTTAAGTTTTAAGTCAGTAAATGTGAATTTTATTGTTATTCTGATGTGTATATTCAAAGTGCATTTTTTGAAAATTGCCTTGAGAATCTTATACTAGAGTTTTTTTTCCTTTATCCTAGTAGTAAAATATGTCAGGAAGAATTTAAGGCTTAAGGTTTAAAATGTTTCTTATAGTACTAGAGGGCTCCGCCCCCTGCTCGCTGACGCTCGCCAACCCCCCGGAGAATTGCTTCGCAATTCTTGCTTGGTTTGCTTCGCAAAACCAAGAATGCTTTGATTTCATATATTTCAATATTAAACTGAATATTAACTGTTATCATTGAAAAGAATTAATTTTCTTAAATGCAGAATAAGCAGTGTGTCAATATCAATGTCACTTTTTTTCGTTGACTACAGTTCCTTCTATGTCCTATTTGTTCTCTAAATGAGCCAAAATTGTCAGAAATTAACATCAATGTGCAGATATAATCTTAATATGAAACTTGTTAAAACCAGATTAAACTTACGAATTAACGTTTTAGAAAACAAATAATCAGATTAATCAATATATCAATACGAAATAAGTTGAGATGTTGTAAAACTGAAGAATGAAATTCTAACTATTTTGTGATTGGTTGCATCTCTGAAAAAGAAAATTCAGACTTGTAAATCGCTTTTTTAAGCCTGCCGTTTTCAGACATGTGATTGGCTGTTGTGAACGGCGGTTATTCTTCATTATTAACTGCAAAATCGTGCTTTAAAACTAAAATAAATAAAAATTTAAAATTATGTAAAAGATTTGAATGCCCTAAAAGGTTCCCTGAAAGGTTCTGAATGAATTGATTCCTTAATCTTAGATTTTCATCACGTAGTTAAAAAGTTTTTCAGGGGACAAAATTAACTGCAAAAACTTTTTTTTAGAATAGAGAGAAAAATGTTTTTTTTTTTAAATTTAATTTATGATTTATTTATTTATTTTGTCTAGTAATAAAATGTTCTGCTATCTAGTGTTTTAGAACATTAAATACATCACCAGCTTAAGAAAATGCATTGATTTATTCTTAATATGAATTGAAATAATTAATAGTTTACTAATAATTATAGTTTACTCTGCACCTTGCTGCATATACACACCAGTTGTTTAGTCAGCTGTCTAGATCAAACACTCTATTCCCACTGATGTGAGGGATGCTTTTATCAACTGTGCCACCAGAACACTATTGTTATGCTTACATTTTAGATATTAATTTTTCAATTTTATTCTTATGATAACTTAGCCAATCTTCTTTATCAGTTTAAAACTGTTCTTTTTAAAATCATTCAATTTCTATGTGTATTTAGTTTGCATTTAATAATGTTGATAAAGCATGAAAAATGGACTATAATTATTTTTCTTCTTAATATCACTAAGCTAAGCATTGTAAATAATATTTTAGTTAAAGTAAGTAAAAGTTTTTTTTTTAATTATAAATCTTGCTGTAATATGAAAATTAGAAATTTGGTTTGCACTTTTTAATATCTTTTTAAGTTAAGACTGATGTATACATGAATTGTTTTTGTTTTAGCTGATAAAGATAAAAATTTAGATATTAACAGATACACATATTTTTTTTCTATCTTTATTATCAACTAAAAATAACATTTTAGACAATATTTTAAAAAATGCTCCCAAATAAAAAATATATATCCCTCCAAAAAACTTCAAATAACATTCTATAACATATTTTTTGTTATAAAGAAAAAAGGCGATTTGCTTTTTTAACATTTAGCTCAGTTAAATGGTCGTCATAGGAAATTTCTATGCATTTGTGAAAAAAATTTCATTGTGTGACACATTGTGAACAAATTGTAGTACAGTAGAGACCTGATTATCCGAAACAGCATGGACCTAGGCTTACTTGAATAGCCAAAAAACTAGATTTACCCTTTTACGCAGATGAGTACTGCTGCATAAATTATTAAAATGCTAAATGTAATATTTTTCACTTATCTTGACATAAATTAGCACAAAAGGATGAAACAAGGGATTAAAGCAAAACTTATAAATAAAATAAATCATTTAGGTTTAAATATATATTTTAAAGTTAAAATATAAATTTTGAAATTAAATTATATTTTACTTTGCAAAAATTTTACATGTGTGTTTACCACATCCAATTTGTATTGATATTAAAGAGTTCTTCCTTTAAAAAAGTCCTTAATTGTTTGTCCAAAAAGAAAAATAAAATTATACTGTTTAATACTTCAGTTAAAGCAGAAATTTAAAAAAATCAGGTTTCAGATAATCAAGATTTTACTGTATTTATAGTACTTACAGAGATGCCAACTATTACGGATTTACCGTAATTATTACGGATTTTATGACAACATTATGCTATTATGGGCTACTCCCCCAAAATTACGGAAAAATAATTTTTTACTCATCCAAAAGTTTCATTCTATAATTTTTCCCTTTAAGAATCATTCTCATTGAATCGTATTGGTCGATGAGGACGGTGATCCGAAATGCGTTTTTGGATGCAGTGAGAATGCTCCTTATAAATGTGGTGCTTCTAGCTCTCGCATCAATGACGTCACGCTTTCGATCCGTCATGTCAACAGCACAGAAATAAGTGGTACTTACTGTCAGCATAAACAAACCATCGTTTATGTCACGCTATTTTTTAACGAAGATTTAATGAGCAAAAAAGCCAGTATATGTAAATAATCTAGCACTCAATACAATGGAACGTCAAGCCAAAAAAGCAAAGGCAGGGCTGCCATTGGCGACTAAAAAGGCTACTAAAGCGACTTTTTAAGCAATAGCAACTAGGGCGACTATTTTAGTAGAAATATGAGTAAAAACAACTAATTAGCAATGAGTTTCATAAAATTGGCGACTTTTTAAGCCAATTAGCGACTAAAATTAAGAATAACTTCTTGAGTTTCCCTCTTCCCCCACTTTTTTTTTTTTTGCCGCGCGTTTTCCTTTCATCCAAACTTTATTTTTCCTCACTGATGTCAAAAGCAAGACAGATATGTTTAACCAATTAGACTAATGGAATTGGAATTTGTCTTCTCTTGGAATTGGAATTTGTCTCGCTTTGTCTTGTCTTATAGAAAAAACAAAAGCATTATCAAACAAAGTGTTTCTAAAGGAAATTTTCTGATGCTGAGATAGCAGCTGCAAAGCAAAGTACTAAATTAGATTTACATATAACAGATAAATAAAAAAAAACTTTATTGAAGTTTCAGTTTTTTATTTTGTGTTCTATTATACAAGCATGTATTTATGTACCTTTTTAGATCAATCTTTAACTCAAATTTTATCTTTTTTTAAACAGAACAGTTTTAGATTATGAATTTTTAAAATAATTATATAATAAATTAATTCTTATTAAATTTTAATTTATAGTACCATCAAAATAAACATTATATCTTTAATATTAAAATTATGAGGTAAAACTTTATTATTACTGAGGATTACTGAAAATCATTATAAGTTATGTGTGATTATTACTGAAATCATAATTTGCAAGTTGGCATCTCTGTACTTAACCCTTATTTTTGTAATTATAACTTACTTAGTTATTAGCTTTTTTAGAAAAGTTGTTAAGCTTTTCTGCTTAGATAACTATATTGCTGGCAAGTTGTGCATTAATGTGACCAATTTTAAAAACTAGTAAAGAAATGTTATTATGTGAAGAATTTTTTAACCAATTTATTATTAGATTATTATTCAAAAATGTTTCTCTTTTTTGTAAATGGCAAATTTTTACCTGTAAAAAAATTCGTTTTTGAGTTTTAAATGTGCTAGTTTTTAAATGATTAGATTTAAATGATATTAATGCTAGTTTTTAAATGATTAGATTTAAATGATATTAATGCTAGTTTTTAAATGATTTTGAGTTTTAAATGTGCAAGTATAACTACCCTGGCTACTTTCTCTATTTTTTAAAAAAGAATTGTAAGAAACTCATACTATGTATCTAATTTTGAAGCAATTTAATCAATATTGCCCCTTTTGCTACTTTTTAGTGTCTTAAATAGCCACATAATTTAATGTATATAATTTAAATCTTTTAATCCTAAATATATCTACAATTGGAATTATACAACTCAGGCCATCATTAATGCCAACTACTCATAAATGACACCTTTTAAGTATTAAATTTTATCTTTGCTGAATTGAAGTTCATTTAATATCTAATTTTCTTAGTTCACATGTACTTTTTGGATTAGGAGTTATTTTTCATTGTGAATTGCTTGATAACATAAAGGAATAGTGTGTACGAAGAGGTAATAAATAAATAATTATGAGAGAGAGAGTGACTCTCACAGCAATCTTTGTGTTTCCTGGACACATTTCAGGAAATTCCCACTATCAGATTGCTGCAGAAGTTTATAAACAAAAGAAAGAGTTTATAAACAAATCTCACTGTCAATTTTTCCTCCAGACCTACTGACTTTGAAAGATGTAAAATATAAAATATAAAAATGTAAAATAGATAGATGTAAAATATAAAAATTTTGCCTAAATGATTCTGAAACTTTTAAATGCCATTATTTTTATACTATATTCTTTTACCTTGCCATTTTTTAGAGCAGTTCAATTGATAATTTTTATTTCTACTCTGTTTATTTTTGAATTCCAATTTTGTATTTTTTCTGCTGAATTTTCTTTTTAAATTGACCAGGAAGCATCTGTTTTTAATCACTTTTTGCCATGACATCTGTATTTTGTTGTGCATAAATAATTGAAGTATGAGAAGAAATTTTTGTTTCGCATTAGGAAATACAATTCTATGCCATAAAATTTTTTATTAAAATAGTGAGTTTATTAGTTTGTATAATACATAAGTTAATTAATGAAAGTTTATTAGTAAGTATTTAAGTAGCTGAGTAAAAATGTGTTATTTAAATATAAGTTGGTTCATCAATTTCTTGCATATATTTGGCAGCTTTTTATTTTACCTTTTGTATCTATTTTAACTCGTTATTTATCTTATTTATTTATTTTTTTATCCGTGAAATTATATCTAACATTAAAGCAGTATTCCATCGCTGAATTTAAGCTGTCCAAATAAATATTCATATTAAAAATGTTCTATTTTTTTTCCTTCGATATATTATACAAAAATTAGTTGTTGACAATAAATTACTTTTAGTGTGTTGTTTAATGTTAAATATTACTAAATATTAAAGCAATTTTTTATCTTTTACTTTTCCAGGCTGTTGAAGTTCGAGGATTAGGAAAAAATATATTGCTTGGAAATAAAGTTTGTGAGACCAGAGATTTGTTTTGTGCCCATCCTCAACAGATGACGATAAACCTCAATCCATCTGGTTCTCTTAAATTGAATTTAATAATTACATGGCAGTAAGTATTTTTCATTACTATTGCTCATTGCTTTATTAAATGTAATATTAATATTATTTTAAATGCTTGATTTTCTTTATTTAGTCCTTTGAATGCAGCTCAAGATGGTATGCCTTTTCAAATGTCTCATTCTATTGGAAGGAATAGCCACAGTCTTTCAATGATGCATGAATCTGATCAATTTTCTGATTTTTCCTCTTCTGTAAAACAAGTAACTGCTTAATCAATTTATTATGAATATTAATTATTTGTTTCATTAATCACTACTATCAGTTGAAGCAAATGCTCTGCACATTTTTTGAAAAAGAAAGAATTGACTAAAGTAATACAAATTGATATAAAAAATTTATATATGATGCATATTTAAAAGCAATGAGTTTTCAGTTGTCTGATCAAAAATCTAATTCAGATAGGATGAACAATTAATTACCCTGACAATCATTAATTGAATGAAATAGAGTAGTATAAAGATTTTAGAAATTTTTACTTTTTATGACATTAATTTCATTGACTACTAACTTCATTTTTTAATTGCTAGAGTTCTGTCATTAACTTCTGGTATTCTGCCACACTTAACTAGAAAGTTTTGTAAACTTTTTAGTCAAAAATCTACAATGTAAATAAGCTCAAGTATATTTTAATCTTATTAAAAATTAATGATAAAAATTGAACTAAAATTTTATTAAAAGTTTTTTAATTCTTTAAAAGTTTATAGTTTCTCAAAAGTAAAGCCATAAGCAAGAAAACTGATGATCAGATAGAGACTCCCTTAAGCTTTTATAAAAACTGCGCTAAGTATCGTATACTGTAATAAGCTGTTAATTTTTTTCTTTTTTTTTTTGGTGTATTGCTATTTTTTTTAAATAAGTATGATTTATACAATAATTTTTAAACTTTACTTTCATCATTAAAATATGTTTTAAATAAATTTTTCTTCAGAACTTATAGTAATTTGTCATTACATTAATTTATAGTAATAATTATTAATTATAATTATTACTAATTATAAATTTATTATTATTAATTAATAATAATTGAGTTATAAGTCTCTGCTATGTCAATTGACTGTATTTTTGGAAATTTTTAGGATCATTACATTTAATATTATGCATATTAAGTGGAACAAAGATTTTATATGAAAAATGGTTTATTTTATAAGGCATGATTCTGACATAGGAGCTTTGTCATGGTAGTTACATTACTTTCCAAACCCTTAGGTTCATCAATTGAGGATTTGAAAGTCTTACTTTTTCAATTATAAGATGTTTAGAACACTTTCCTGTTATGCAAAATATTTAGTAGTAAAGATTTAATAATAAAATTTTAAAACTTTCGTAGAAAAACATTTATTAAAAACTTTCAGAAATTATTATCATTTTTTTTAAAAAATCCTAATCTTATATGATTTAAGTTAGAACACTCTTTGTAGAGATTATTTTTGCACACAATTTTCATCAATATCTTATTTTAGCTGTTGTGTTAAAAGAAGCGGCTCATGTCTGTCTTTTTTTTTTAATGACAATATTCTCATCTGTTTTTCTAAAAAAGAAAAAAATTGTCAAAATTTTTTTGTATTATGCTTATTTTCATTATAATATTTGAGTATTATTAGATGAGTCTAAAAAACTCTAGTTTATATTGCATGATAAATTAATAATTTTTCTTTTAAATTATGAAGTTGATGTGGAAATAATATAGTTTTGAAATATTGAATTTGTTTGTAGTTTTGAAAACTCCAACTAAAATAGCACCTTCAAAAATTATACTTTTGAAATAAATTACTTTGTAATTTCTTAAAGCGTTGAGCCCCTGAGTAAAATTTTATAGAAATTTTCCTCTCTGTGGTGCATCAGCCTATGAGAGGCCAGTGCACATCACAGTTTTCTTGACCTTAGGGTCAAACAAATTGTTCCAGTCAGTTGGTTAGTCGTGTGCGGAACCCTCAAGCATGCTTGGTACTTATTTTATTGACCCACTGAAGGGATGAAAATCTTAGTCGACCTTGCTGATCTGAGGATAGAACCCTGAACCTGTGGAATGAGATTGTGAAACACTAATACTCAGCCACCAGGCCTTGCAGACATTTTCCTACTATGCACTATTTCCCATTCAGTAATCCGTTTTTTGCAGGGAAGTCTGCATCTAAAAGTTTGGAAACAGTTATGACTAATGCTCAGAGATATAAGAAATTTATTGTAAAATTTCTAACTAGCCAATAGGATCATATATCTAAAAAAAAACTTTTTGTACTGTTTTTTTTATTTATTATTTTCTTGATACTTCTTTAAATTATTTTACCTTAAATGATTGATACCTGGAATTGATTTTTAACTATGAATTGCCCTTTTAAACGTAAAAGGTCCTCCTAAGTCATCTTTTTAACTAGAAATGGTTCTCTTTTCCCATTTTCTTTAGTTAAAATGTGAACTGGGAAATATAGTTTTCAAAAACCTCAAATGTTGAAGGACATGCTATGCGTCTGCTTTGTCATAAACTTAAAACTGCATCTTTTATCCTATGTATATATTCTTATAGTCAAGATCATATAGACTCCCATATGCTTATATAAGGGTGATTCTCACGAAATATGACAATTCACTGTCCGTTGCTCCAAGATCTAATACTATAATACTAAAAGAATTTTTTTTTTAAAAAATCACTAAATAGCATTCTTGTTAGCATTTTTAAATGACTTTGCACCAGCATTAACTGTTTTGTATGGTTAAAAAATTTAATTGAACTTCAAAATTTCATGTTTCTGGCATGTCACAAACAATGTTTCCAATAATATCTAGCTTCAAAACTTCCTGTAAATTTTTCAATATCTAATTTCTTTTATCTAATTTCTAGAATGTACGCAGAGAGTGTTATTTACGAAAACTTCGTTTAAATTTTTTTTTTTCTGTCACTAATTTGTCTGTCCCAAGAAAATCTGTCATTTTCCTGGCTACTTTTATTTAGTGGTTTATAACTAAAGTAGATAGAGCCAGCAATCAATATCTTATGTTAATAGATTGATTAGAACATGTCTAGTTGCATCAGTGAAGAACCAATTTTCTGGTTCAAAATCTATTTCAAAAATTTTTTTAGGTGAGTAGGTTTTTGTGTTGTCATTTTCCTGGCTTCTTGAAATCATTAATAACATAAACTACATAGATTTACCTGAGTTATTTTAAGAAATCCTGTTGTTTTCTGCAGAAAATAAACGTCTTAGGTCAAAATATTAAATTAAAGTAAAGTTATATGCTATAAAATGGCGAATTTGTCATTATCCTGGCTTATGAATTCCAGGACATTGAAGTGTTACCAGAAATTTTTTTTAACTGCTAATACTGTAAGGAAGGAAAGCAAATATTAACCTAATACCAAGTTTATGTGTGATTGTAATATGCTTGGATGTAATCAAAGTTATTTATTTATTTAATAATTGATTATTATACACAATTTTATTCTGTACATATCAGCATCAAAAATTATTTTAATTCTTTCTACAGTGAATAAAAAGAATTAATTTAAGCAATTTATGGTCCACCTAACATAAAAGCTTAAGTTGCGTCACTTATTATTAACTTAAAATGACTATTTTTTAAACTTCTAAGCTAATATGTCATTTTCCTGGCTTTCAAGATTTGGTGAATTTCTATTTTATTTTTTTTCTCGAGCAAATGTCAGTAAACTACACTGCTGTCTGTAAGATATTAATAAGTGTAACTAAAGAAGTATACAAAAAAAAAAAAATTTTAGATTATTTTGAAGACTTTAAATTCCAAGAAATTTTTTGGTCAGAATTGTCATGTTTTAAAAGAATCACCCATAAAGACCCCATGAAGTATCGTAGAATGATACTGTGATAAGCTGTTTAAAATTTTTTGTGGTATATTGCTATTTTTTAAATAAGTATGATTTATACAATTATTTTTAAACTTTACTTTTATCATTAATATATACATTTTAAATAAATTTTTCTTTAGAACTTAAATTGATTTGTCATAACATCAGTTTATATTAATGCCATTATATTAATATTTCTTATAGAACTTGTTGCAAAACTCTTCTTTCTGTGATAATTCTGGTCTTAATCAACCAGCACAAACTAATGAGGAAATTCCTAAAGCTAATGATACAAAAGTTAAGCATTCTCTCAGTTGTGATTCAGTGAATTGTAGTTCCAATTGTTTACTTCAAAATGGAACTGAGTTAAAGAAGAATTCAAATCTTAATGATTCCCAGACATGGTCTATTCCATTGAGTGAGGATATATCAGATTCTCATAGTGTCTCACAATCTGAAGTAACTTTGCCTGAAGTATTTAAGTATTTAACTTTGTTGTTAAATGAATTTACTGAAACTTATGATGAAATAGTAGAATTAGCTGCCTTCTTAGAAGAACTCAATCTTCTTTTAAGAGTAAGTATAAAGATGATTTCTACATAGCAATGATACTCTACATTGTTTTTTTCCCACTTGTACTAAATTAGTATTCTATGTTCTAAAAATTTTGGTTTTTAGCTGAATTAATGCCTCTATTCTAATAAATAATCCAAAAAATTAGTTTATAAATATCATGTGTTACACATAGCTTCCAACCTCTATGAAGCTCCCTAATTGCAGCAGAATACTGGTAAACTTTATAAAGCTATGGTGAACATTAAAAAACTGCAAAATCTGCTATTTTTTATTTTTAAGGTGCCCGTCTTTCATTTCTGAGCAACACGCTCGGTAAATCACTAATTTACTGTCACTAATCACTAATTAAGATGTGTGAACAATCGTTTTTTCCTCTTATAAATGGAAAATTGATTTTATATTGTGAAGGAAACCGCACCTTCCCTCTCACTGACGCCAATGACTGTAACAAGTGACGAGCATTCTCTTTGCATGCGGTTGTTGCACTTCGATTATTGTTGAGAGAAAAAAAGAACTTGGTTGGTGAATTTTTAGCTGAAATATATATTTCCCCAGTTAAGTTAGCATATTTCCTTGATTTTATTCTACAGTTATGAGATTTTCTTGTAACTGTTTGCAATTATATTTTATAGAGGATGCCTATTCAAGATATATTTCTTTCAGAAATATCTAATTATGAGGGATCAGATTGTGTCAGGCACAAAATAAGTAAAATTACAGCTCTAGGGAGTGTTGAAATCCTAACACTTTCCAAATGGATGTTGGCAATTCTTGTTGTGCCCTTATAACAATGCACCTACAGAGAGAATATTCTCAATGATTAAAAAAAATCATACTGAATATCTTGTTAATTTTCAACACTTAGAAGCACTTTTGATTTGAAATTTGAAATTGACTGTTGCTGTAGTAAAATTTTCTCTTCAAGCAAATTGAAAGCTCCAAATCTAACTTGTTACTAAGTTTTATAACAAAAATCCTCTTTTTTTTAATATTATAAATTATATACAAACTAATATTAAGAGATTCTAAATTTATTAATATTTGATTCATTTTTTTCTTTTCTTTGTTCTTAAATATTGATTCAAAACTAAAATGTCTACATTTTAAAAGTAAATATATGTGAAATGTGTCTTTACTTCAGATTTTAAATCCTGCTGATATTATGTACAGTATTTCATACTAATTTTTCACAGTATTGAATTTATTATCTTGCAAACATGGTTATGATTATGCTAATAGCTGTCACAAAGTCTATATTTTGCATTAGTTATACAGTTGCACTTGTTAAATTCGACTGAACTACTAAAAATTCTCTGGTAATCTTAAGATAGGCTACTGAAAGCTTTTATTCAATGCTGGCAGGCCTAGTTATAGTTTTTCTTGCTCTATATTCTTTTACTATCATAGTTTAGATCACCATAAACGTTTTTTTCTTTCTTATTTACTAAACAAATATAATTAATGGGATCTTACTTTAGTTCATTATCTGAATGTGTGACTAAAGAATGTATCCTCTCAATATTTAGCTCTCTATAATAAGTCAGTCTATCATGTTTTATTTAAGTGTAACTGAAACTACAACTGGAACCCATGTTTTTTCAAGACTACTAATCTGTTAAATTTTCTTTATTAAAAACTTGTTTTATCTAGTGTTACCTAAGTACGAATCATAAAGATTTATTTTGAATCAGGTAAAGTCTAGTCTTTTTTTTTCAACTTTAAAGAATTAGGAAAAATTGCCTAAAATTATAAATCTAGTTAGATCTACAGTGCTATGTCTCCACATAAAGAAATACCCTTTTTTCTTGTTTCTAGGGCTTGCACTTATTTACATTAAGTGGCAAAAGAGATGATGCCAGTTAACAAATAACAGTTTATAGTAGTTAATTTTAAATTAATGTTCTCTGAAACAAATTTAATTGAAATGCTTTTTGATATTTTCATGCAGTTATGAAAGTAGGCTTAGAAACAAGATAAAATGTGAAAATGAGTATTTGAATTTATTCTTGGCATCTAATTCAGAGACTTGGTCTAAAAGTCACAGAAGTCCAAAAAATTGTTAAAACACATTGTTTACTGTAAACTATGTTTTTATTAGTATAAGATCTAAGCACAAATGTAACATGAATCTTCTCTTTTATGATAAATTATGTGGGGTAAACTATATAAATCATGTGTCTATTTTAATTTTATTTCCCTCAACAGCAATTTGTAAATCAAGATTTAGGTACCTTGTTCTTGTACCAAGTCCCTTAATTTTTAAATTGTTATAAATTTAAATTTCTTATTATATTTGATATTAGTTTTGCTGTTTTCTATTTTTAACACTTTTTGTTATTTTAAATGAAATTTTGATATTGTTATAGAGTATTTTTGAGATTTAGTGCTGTCTGTTACAGGGTAAAGAATGCAATACATCTGGTTCAAATGTCAGTATTTCTGTTGAGAGTGCTCTGGGCTGCTTTGATTTTTTAAATACTGCCATTGAAAATGAAGAGCAAGATACATCAAATGATAGGTATCAGTAATATTTTTTCTTAAATGATTTAATAATTGATCAATAATAGTTTTTTTTTCTGAGTACTTACAAAAATTTGAAATCTTTGCCCTTATTTTTGATTGAAAAACTGCAATGTGTGTTTTGAAGGGTTTTTTTTTTTTTTTTTTTGGTTCAATGAACTCTAAAATTTTCATCATTATTTTTATTTAGTTATTAATGTAATGATGAATAGCACAGCACAAAAATATAGATGAAACGAAATTTTTACATATAACTTAATCACAAAAAATTCTACTTCTCACTCCAAACTTGAAAACTCAAACAACAACTCCCAATCTTGGCAGTATTTTATCCTGTTTCTTTACAATCTTATTGTCAGCTGCTATGTGGCATAATTTTGCAAAATTCCTTCTGTCTTATGCCTATTGACTTCCAATTTGTTTTTGTGCTGTTTCATTATATATCTTGTTTTATGTTCTGTTACAATAATATCTTACTGTTATTTCAGAATGTCAGAAGATGGTAAAAATACAACAGACCAAAGTAACGAAGCAGTGGAACTTGAAAAACAGTTTCAACATTTAGATATTTGTCCCCTTGCATTAACTTCAGGCAATGAAGAAATTGATATTGTACTTACAGAGCATTTAAGTTATATCACTATACTTGTTTCTGTAAGTATTTTTATATCTGCTCAAATGTATGTTTTTTTTAATGTTTATTTTTCTAGTTTTTTCTCTACTTTTTGCTGTTTTAAAGGTATTTTGCTGCAATGTTAGTTTTTAATTTCACCCTATAAATTCAAATACTTTTAAGATTGTTATGGTAATATGTACTTTTTCTTAACAGGCTAATAGTGCATTCGCAGCAAAATGAGAATATTTGCCACTTCTCTATATTAGATATAAGACAATATTTTCAATCATGGTTTTTTTTATTTTAATTTTTAAAAAAAATTAATTTAAAAATCAGTAGTTAATTCAATTTTCCTTTATGTTTTTATGAATGTTTATTAAAAGTGCATATTTATCAGGCAGTTCTAATATATTTTAACTTTTAATAAAATTAGAAATCGAAGGAAAATTAACTTTTACATTTATTTTGTTCAAGTTTTACATTTTATTCTACATAAAGCTGTTTAACATGATAAAAAAATAAATTAAAAAAAATATAATTGATTACCTAGTAAAAAATAGATATTAACAAAAAACATTCTTAAATTATTTTTATCTGAATCTATTTGATGTGATTCTTGATTTTCCACTTTCGTATTATCATGAATTATTTAATAGAAGCTAATAAATTACTTAAACAATTTTTGTGCCTCCACTCTGACTATTGCCTTTAACAAGAGCCATCACAGCCACTCGCTCTGTACTTCACTGAATGAAATGAATTTTTATAAAATGCCGAGATTTCAGAAATATTTTATGCTTATTGTATTATGCGTGCAGATATATATTTGCAAATAATATGTTCCCAAAACTTATATGAAACTTAAAATAATAAAATTTTGAGACTTCAGGATTAAGTTCCCTGATTTTTTATGTGTATTTTTTAAAGCAAATGCATTGATACAGTTTTGAAATTAATTGTTTTGAGATTTTAAGCTTTAAGCAACAAACAATATGTTTCACATGCTTTATTTTTGTTTATGCAAAACTATCCCTGAAGAAAGAGTAAAAAAATTAATATAAAACTAATAGTGTTAAAGGTTTTGAATTTTAGCAATATAAATAGTTTAAAGTTTTCTAATTTGTGTATCTTAAATCTATATTTATAAAACTAATTACAGAAAATGGATTTTTATGTATTTTTTCCTTGTGTGATGTTATTGGTTTGCAATTTAGATGTTTTTCAATACCTAAATTGAAAATCAGTATCTAATAATAATATCTTTTATTTTAGTCTGTTCATTTTAATCTTGAACCATTCAAGTGTCTTCAAAAGTCTACCTTAGAGAAAATTAGACGCCAAATAGTTTGCCTTTATGCTTTGACAGATAACATTAAAAATGAAGCATTTACTACTAGTAAGTCGCTTTGCTATATTCAAATGCATCATTTTTTTAAGTAATTAACATCTGTTTTAATATAACACACTAAATATGATCTATCAATTTCTTTTCTCATTTTATAGCTAAAATTTATGTATTTTATTTTTGTGAAAAAAAATATCTCTTTCATTCTATAAAATACCTGCATTGGATGCATGGATTATCACATTTTTAAAAATGATTAAAGATAAATTCTTCAAATGAAATTAAAGTTTATGCGGTTTATATAGTCAAGATATATTTCTCTCAGGTAATGGCAGTACTTTTATTTTATTGGCTTACAAGAGTGAGGTTTGTGTCTACAAAAGTGATATGCCTAGAATAATTGTAAGTTTTTAATAATAATGTTATGAACTATTTTTTGGATCATGACGTTTACAACATTAAGGTTATTCAAGTGACATTTCATACCACCTGCAGAATAGAAACTACAATTTTAAATTGCTAATTTAATACTAGTCATGGAGTTGATGACATGGGCTGAATATATTGCCAAGAAGCATAAGTAATAAGTACTTACAAAAATTTTAGAACTTATTCCAACTTTACTTACTTTCAAATTAAGCATGATTGCTTCTCTTCTTAGTTACTGGTAAGAGTCAAAAAATTGGAAACATTTAAAAGTTCATCACTCCTGCTGATGTTTATCTGTTTAATCTACATTGGTGGACAAAATTAAGAGATGGAAGACATTTTCCCAAATATCTAAAAAAATACTCAATATAAATTAATGAATTTCGTTATGGATATAGCTTATTCCATGATAATAAAGTATGCAAAACAAAAATGAAAGTGCCATTCACTGGCAAGACCTTTTGCCAATAAATCTAATGTAGTTCGAACTTAAGGATAAAAGATGACAATAAAAGTGAGGCTTGTACAGTGTGTGTTGCCTCTAGTATGGCTCTAGGACCTGCCTGTACCTCTGGGCACTTACGGAACCATTGTCAAACACATGGAGCATTGTGCGGGTATCTTGCATGTGCGAAAATGCTTTCCATCTCTTAATTTTGTCCACCAGTGTATATATCACGGACTCACATTAACTCTTATGTCCAAGACGAGGAAGCAGATTTATTGTCTAAAAGAAATTGCTGCTGAATCGGTACAAAATCTTAGTATAAGAGTAAATTAGATTTTTTTGAGGGGGAGAATTTATACCTGAAATAAAGCTTATGCTTATTTCATGTCAAAAGACCTACAATAGTAAAATTTTTGTAGTGATGTATTTATTAAGGTATCCAAGGGATGATTAGAATTCTGTTCAATTTTAAACTGTTAAGTTTAAAAGAGAAAACAAAAGTCTCATTACTTTATTAAAAGTCATATTGAAAGCTTAAATTACTTTTTAATGTTAGTTTTTTGTTATTTCATTGAATAGAAAATTGACACCAACATTCATTCCATTTATCCTCAAGGTGCTATATTGAATTTCTCTCCTGTGTGACATGGGACATTTGTCAATAAATTTTTAATTTCTAATTTACCCTTTTTCTTATTTTCTATTTATACATTTCAACTTAAATTGATAAAGTGAGTCTGTGATACAATAAGTTATATTTACAGTTCTCTGAATCAATTTTTATTAAAAATCTTCCCTTTGTTATGCTTTTTAAATTTAGTTTTTTTTCATTGTTGTTTTTTTGTACTTTATGACCATTTCATTGATTTTTCTCTTTTAAATGGCATAAATTAAAAAATGTAACATGTACCATTGGTGCAAAAATTATTTCTATTGTACTAAAAACTCTTGATTATGCTTGGCAATTGACTGGCAAGATGCAGTCCAATAACTGCAAATAATTCAGTATCTGCTGCAAAGAGTGATTATTCAATTGTGCAATTCAAATTTGGAGTGTCATAAGAGCATCTTTTAAAACACATCTGCATTTTAAAAACTCCCCAAATCAAGCTTGTTAAAACAGGATTACTCAAACCATCTCTAATTTAAATGCCGTAATATTATATTAAAAATATGAAGATTTTATTGATTTGATCCAATTTTATTTCACTGAATTTAAATTTTTTTATCAGGGAAGAATTTTACAATGCGATAATTTAGAAAAAAAAATGTGGCAATTTTTTTATTGGACAAAAAATTTCCTCCAAACTTCATTTATGTGATCAGACATATTTTACATCCCTTCTGACTTGTGCTCATAATTGGATTAAAGTTTTTCCCTCATATTTTTTGATGACGAAGGAACCGCAATCACTTAATTAGCGCATTAACAGTGAGTATTGGAAATAGTTTGATTAATTAGTCAGATCTTCCCTTGTATTTTACTTTTTCCTAACTCACCATAGTGTAAAATCAAAGTTCAAGGTTACGTCATCTTTCTAGAGGAGTAACATACATTTTGTATAACTCATTGAGTGTTAATTAGGGAGAAGGATGTATAAAACTAAACTTGTTACTGTTTCTACATTTTAATGATATGCAGAACGCATATAATTACATTAAAAATCGGATTCATGAGGCAGCCGTTTACTTTTTCGGGATGTTGTAAGTTTTCTCTGTGCTTCACACATATCTGTTTTTCTTCCTTATGGTCATTTGTAATTATTCATCTCCATACTTAGTTCAAAATAAATTAGTGTTGAAACTGCTTGTAGGTTGTCTTGTTGTTTCCTTATTAACGTACTTGAATAACTCTGCATCCAGCCCAAGAGTGAGAACCAAAAGCAATCACATTTATTTGATGATGTAATTTCTCATAATCCTGTATGATAGACAGCGCAGGGAATAGTTTTAATAGTTTTATTTACAGACCTAGCTACATTAGTTAATGTTTTATTATTTATTTTCAGTGTTATTGTCAACCTTTGTTTAGTTTTATTAGTATTTAAAATTTCATTAGTTTCAAAAGGTTGCCAGAATGGACACCTAGTCAATCAGTTTCACAAAATTATTCTAAACAGTGGCCTGTGCTTACAAGGTCAAAAAAATCTGAAAATCATGTTTATTATTCAGTTTTCAGTGATGAAGTATTATTGCATTTAGCAATTGTCATTGTCAATCTAAGAAGTGAAAAATCATATCAATCAATTATTTTCTTGTACTGTCTGGCAGGTGCTATAATGATGTTGAGCTTATCCTCTTAGAGAGCTAATTTTCTTTGTACCAAATTGATGATTTTGGTGATGATATTCTGAAATGTGATAGAGGATAGATCTATCGTGGAACTTGGTAGATGAAATAAAAGACAGCACGGGAAACAAAAAATATAGTATCTTAGCAGATTTCATGGTAAAAAAATACTTCTACTACCTCTTAGTAATGCTCTAGCAAAAGTCTGTTTAGTATGGTATAAAAACAAAACAGACTTTAGAGGTAACCTGAAAATTTATTTAACTTGCTATGGTGGCAAAGTCAAATGGAGCTTGACATCAGACACATTTTTAAAAAACTGAACTGGAAAAAGCTAAGAAAGTAACTGCCATCTTTAAAAGAATAATTATTTTATGTTCAATTAATTTTTTTTATCAAATCATATATTTTCTGTCATTAAGTAAATAATCGCTTATCTAAATTTTGTGTTAATTTTTCTGTTTTAAGTATAGAAGAAATTTAATAATTTTTAGATTTGAATATGATTTCCTGAGTTTTCTCTTTAAATACAGTACAGAACCCGTTATCCGGAAATCAGAAAACCGGAAAACCAAAAAACCGGAAAGAAATTTGATAAATTTTCCCGCAATTTTTAAAAAAAAAAAAAATTTTCCTCATAAGATTTTAGGATTTTTCGTTCTTTTTTGAAAGATGTTTACCTTACCATAATTTCAGAAATAATCATTAGTGTATTACTTCATCTTTTTTTCTTATTTTTAAGATTATTTCCAAATAATATTCTTTTTTAGTTGGGTTTAACACTAAAAAAACGGCTTTTTGTAGCGATTCAGAAAACCGGAAAAATCAGTTATCCGGAATAGCGATAGTCCCGATCGTTCCGGATAATCGGTTCTCTACTGTACCATAGTAAGCATTTTGACTACAATATTTACCACAAACTTTAAAAAAAAAACTATTTTATTCCAGCTTATTTATTATTTTTTTGCAATTTTCTTCGCTTTCAACTTTTACAGTTTTTGTATTTACTACTATTTGACTTCTTACTGCTATTACTCTTAGATTAGAATTTATAAAAGTTTTGATATAAAGAAGATAAAATTATATTGTTTTTTAGGTGATTTGTTTTGTAAGAATCAAAGGAGCATTTACCAACTGTGGACCAGTATCTGTGGCAATAAGATGTATTGCACATCTGATCATTTTAGCCTTGAAATGGAAAGTGTACTTAGAGCCAAAGCTGTCTTAGATAATTATATGGCATCAACTGGTTAGCATTGAATTTAAAATCTTTTTTTAACACAAATAATTATAAAAATTCTTCCCTTGCTTTATTTTTTAATTTTTCAGTGGCTCCAAGGTTAGTTTGTGATATTGTAGACTGTAATGAGTTTGATCCTGCATTACGTGTGACTGTACTTCATCTAAAGAACTTCTTTTGGGGTCACTTTACACCTGATGATCTTTTGGTGGAATACGTAGCTGATAGTAAGTTATTTATTATTCATTTATTTCAAAACTGAAGTGTATTCCTGATTATCCAGACTTATCACCTTAATATGTAGATAATTCTGGAACAATTATTTTACAGTAGAATAAATTATGTATGATAGAAATTTCTTTTATGTAATGTTATGAGCAAAGTTTTCCATTATGTTATACTGCTTTTGAAACTAATCTGAATCTTAAAGCAAATTAAAATTAGGATGAGAAATATTTTTTTAGCCCTCTGTTCTTCACTACTTCCTTATATACTATTACGTATTAGTAGCAGCTTTTACTAATATTTAAACTGCAAGCTTTTTAGTATGGAAATTAGTTTTCCTGATGTTTTAGAATTGGGAAAATAGTGTATAGCTGAGAATAGTGCATAGCAGTATTATTTTGCCCTAGTACTAAACACTTAAGGTCTAAATTACTAGGTAGTTACTAGAACATCCATGTACATGCTAAAACACAATGATTAGTCAGAAATGGGATATTGCAGAATTTTGCACGCAAAAAACATTGCAGAATTTTTTGACCCTCGTACTAAAAGTACTAAATCATGTAATATATAATAGCAAGTTATTATTTGTTAAATTCTTTTATTTTTGCTGCTAATCAAGAGAACAATATTATAAGACAAGACATCTGAATAACGTTACTGTGTCATTTATGTCAAATTAGTTTATTTACTGTTGTAAAATATGTATTTTAAGCATCTAGAAGTAATATATTACTTTGATTTTTAGAAACAGCATTTGTAGTTGCCCTCATTTTCCTGATAAAAATATTTTGTCCTGACTTTTACTTTTTGTGTATTTTTAGAACATTCTATTTTGTACTTCGAATCTTCAATCGAGATTTGAATCTTCAATCCATCTTTTAATTGAATTAATAATGTTGGTAAAAATTGCTTTATTCACTAATTCAAACTGAGGGACTTCCTACTGAATTTTTACTTGTTCAAACTAGGGGACTGTCTACTAAATTTTTACTTGGTTCTGGTATGTAGCCTTATCTCTAGGCTCCATTTTTAAAAAAATTTTGTGTGCCATTTTATTAAAAGCGAACTTAATTAATAATTTTTGTCAAATTGTTATTGTGATAAATTCATATATCACACCATTTATTATTTTCAGCATTAACAGTTACATCTTTTAAAGTGGAGTTTTTTGGTTTCTCAATTATTGATTCACCTCTTTTATCAGATTTTGAAAAAGATCAATTCCAATCAACAATACAGTAATATATAATATAATGGTATAATATTATATATAATAGTGAATTTAGTAATCATTTACAAAATTACTTTTGTACAAAAATGTTAAGTTGCAAATTTACTGTGTTTTTTTTTTCTAAGATTAATACACTACTTTAAAATTATTTTATTAAGTCTTGAACTCTATTATAAATTTTAATTAAATGTTGCTAAGAGGGATTATTAGCTAATTGATGCTGGTCATTTTCTTTAATGCACAATAAACAATTTTCCATCTATTCATCTTTAACTATTCTATGTTGTTAAAAGCTTTGTTAAAAAAATTTAGCTGACAACTGTTAAGACTTTCTGATTTAAACTAATTAATTATAAAACTAAAAACAGTATAAAACTGAAAAAAGTAAAATTAAAACAGTAAAACTGAAAAGTATTAACAGTTTTTTATGATGAAATGTGTTCCTGTATACCTTTTTTATTTTGTCATTTGCCCTTTTTTAAAGTAACTTGGTTTGGTATATGTTTTAGTGTTCCAAAAAATGTTCTGTCTTTTTTCAAAAATGTTGTTCTGTTTTTTTTTTTTTTTTTTGCCCTCTGAGACGCTTATTTAATTTTTATTTTTTTGTTGTATGCCTGTTTAGGCAGTGGGGGTGCGATTGTTCCTGTTTTTCAGTGGCGCCATCTATGGCCAAGAATTTGACTTCTGCCACGCCATTCACACAATCACAACCCGTTTAAATGGCGGGTCAGATTCACATACGAAGGAGAAATGCCATAGAACACACAGAGAGAGAAAGAAACATCCATGCCTTGCCCGGGATTCGAACCCAGGACCTTTCTGTTGCAAGGATAGTTCCCGGCCCCCTACACAGGCCTGTCGGCGAGAGGCTTATTTAAAACCACTAAAATAAAATATTGAAAGAGGAAATGAATTTCCAGATTTCTTTAAAAAATTCCTATATATTTTATTTGGTTAGTTCACAAGTCTATCTTGATACTATGATATGGCAAGTCTATCTTGATGCTATCTTGTTACTTTGATTTTTATTATATTTAAAAAGCATAACCTTAATGGTGCCTACAAATTTATTACATTTTTAGGTCTTGCCACTGAAGATTTGAAATGTCAAGATGTACAAAAAGCTTTTTGTGCTGTTTCAGTACTGTCTAAAATCATTCCTTCAACTCATGCTCTATTTCAAATAGGTTGTTTTCTTATAAACTCTAGTGTAGATCTTAGAAATATTGCTGGTAAGTGTAAATTTGCTTCGAACTTTCTTTTAATTTACTTTAGCTTCTACATGAGAATTATAATTTTTAAAAATAGTGAGTTTAGTGGAAAAAATACTGTGGTTAGTGAGTGTAGACTAAAATTTCCATCACTTAAAGCATATATTTATATTTCTTTTCTCTCTTAGCGTGTTGCATACTTTGTTTTAACTTACTTCAAATTTCTGCAACAGACATAAATTATGTTTACCTTTTTTTCATGTTAATATTTTACTCTTATTAAAACTAAATTCAAAACTACTCTTCTCCCCACTACATCAGAGCTCTTTCAAGAACTAAAAATGAGAACTGCTCACATTATCCTCAATTTAAAGTTTTTTTACTTAAATACCATCATTGTCACAAGATTGTCCAGTCATCTGACCACTTTATCTTTCTGATTCCTGTTACTGCCTATTACCCGCAAATGTTCTTTGAATGTAAGATTTCTTTTGATTTCATCGTTATCTGCTTTTTTCCAAATATATTGTTTTTCACCCATCTGTACGAGCATTCATCAAAAGAAAGGTATAAGCATTTTAACTTACAGAGCTTCAGATGTCTGATACAAAACAAAACTTGGTTAGTTATTTAAGATAAGAAAATTTTTGAAATTAACATTTTAATTGCAATCAAGTAACATTTTTCTTACAGTTCTTAGCATGGCATGGTTTGCTATTCTTGTCTACTTATTGTTCCAGAGGTGAACAAAAAGTTAATTAAATTGTTAAGAATAAAATAGCTGAAAGGGCAGTGTAAAGTAAAATAAATTTTTACATTTATATTTAAAATAACTGAAAATATCTCTTCTATATTTCTGTGACAAAAAGTATGTTGTCATTTGGCATTGGTCCTGTATGCTTAGATATGAAGTGTGCGCATTCTTTATGCTTCGAAAATTATTCTTCCGCTTCAACACTGTTTATAGGTTCTGGCAAACGTTGAGTTTGTGATCAAGTTTTTTTCTTAGATTCCCTAAACTGGATTATATTTCTCCCTCAAAGTGTAATTCATTGACAGTTGCTTGCTTTGTATGCATTGAATCCATTCATCTTCAACTATCAATATACTCTTAAAAATGGTACTTTGCTATTGATCTATTCTGTAAAATGATTAATCAGTTGTACATTATCACTTTTAAAATTTCAGAAATGTGCTGATTGCCTTTGAAATAAAAAAAATTAAATATTTAACTATTGTAGTGCAAATTTTAGTGGTTTATAGAAACAAAACTTTATAAAAATTTATGTTGTAACAAATTTGAAACCTTGGTGTAAATGTAAGTTTCAATAAAAGGAACTTAAAATTTTAGAACAATCTTATATCATAATCTGTATGTTTTAGTTCAGTATCTGCTTTGATTATTTTTAAAACAACATTAGATTTAATGTTCTAAGTCATAAAATCTTTCAGGAAATGCAAAACAAATTTTATATTTTCTTATCCAAAGAAAGTTTTACTCTCTTGAATATTATTTACAATGCCTCATGGCAAGAAATCTGTTAAGTTATGTAGTACAGATGTAGTTTATTGTAATCAATATGAATTATCTTGTGCATGATAGATAATTATAAAATTTACACTTTCTTTTCTTTACCTTTTACTTTTGGGCCTTGCATTTTGTTTTTCTCCATGTTTTATTTTGTAAATGTATTTTCCAATCTCCTCTATAGTGATATGGGACTCTTTAAAAACTTTTTCCACTCATACTTAATTCTTCAATGGTTGAGAATCGGTTGTAAAAACTTGAAGCTCCTGTGTTGAAATATTTTTTCCTAACTCCTTTTCAATACAAGCCAATATACAAAATATTTATTTGTTTTGCTATGCTTCAGTATGTTAAAATTTTTTAGAAACAAATTCTCTCATTATAATTATTATTTTGATAGAAAAAGAGACGTATAGACTATTTCTCGTTTTTTTTTTTTGTCAAAAAAATATACCATGTTATACTGTTCTACTACAGTAAAATTAGTATGAACACTTTTGTTATTATGAGGCAAGAATTTGTACCTGTACCAAATTGGCAAAAATGATTATCACACAAAATTTAATAAATGTTGCAACTCGTCTGCGTTTCTCTCCCTTACATTGTAATGTCATTTTTCTGTCTTGGTAAGCCTTGTATCTAATCATACTAAAATTTGATAATGTACTTAGAAAGAAGGCAGTTACTGTCTTCCATGTTACACCATTAGAAGATTGATTTATGACCGTCATTGTTTATCTGCACTTTTTATTGTCCCCACATTATTAAGTCATTTCCCTCGCTTCTAACTGAACCTCATGTTCAAATCCATCTTAGATTTGAGAGCATGATGAAGAAAACTGATATAGCACACTGAGTTTATTGTTAATTTTAGAATTTTGATACAAATAATAATGCTTTTAGTTTTAAGGCATTGTAACAACACAATTTCACTCTTTGAGTTCGTCATGTTCTATGATTATTTTTTAAAATTTATTTTACATCATATATATTTCGTTTTTGGTAGTTCCTCATTTGTTACATGACATCTAGTTCTTTTAATGCAGATAAGTTTTAAAATATTCATGGCACTATGCTTTGAGAAGGATTTTAATTTTACAATTAGGGTTTCTTACCTTTTGTAATGGTATTTTTAAATTCTTGCTTATCGCTGCTTGGTTTTTTTTTATTGGGATCAGTAGCAGAAAAAAATTGTGGTGCTTTGCCAAGAATTTGTATATGTTTGCTTGGAAGTTCTACATAAAAGTATTGAAATGCTAAGTCAAATTCTCTGAAGATTAATAAGCTGAAAATATTTTAGAAATCCTTATTTCTGCTTATGATGTTATAAGTTATCAATTCATTGTAACTTATTAATTATTATAAGATATTAAGTAATTATTATAAGATATTAATTATAAGTTATTTTAATTTTTTTCAGCTTCCTACTTAAGAGCGGTATCTACCAATGAAGAGTGGAAGGAAAAAGTAATTTTTGAATTATAAAATTCATTACAAATTTATTTCTTAATAAATTACAGTCGGACTTCTACTTAACAAACCTCCATTTTGTGAATTTTTCTTTTTTTCAATTTTTTCCTAGGTACCAAGAACATTTTTGAAATTTTTTTGTAAAATAACTTCCAAAGAGCGAAGTGAATTTTTTTTAACAAACTTTTCTTTGAGATTCTCTTTCTCTATTTTCCAAAATATTTCAAACTTGTTAATGCATTTTGTGGGGGAAATGACCTTGAATTGATTTCTGCAGCCACTTTTAAAAAAGTAGTAAAATCTCTTTCCCTTTTTGTTTGTATTTCATATAGGAATTCATGCCAAAAATCAATTTAAGGGAAAGCATAACAAAAATTTCTAAAGCATGGAACTATGATGTTAAAGATCATACTATTCTTGACAGTTTTGCTATAGCTAGATTCTTCGTCAGCACAGTGAATTTGCAAAGTTCGGACGGCAAGGATGATATTTCTTCAGAAAAACTTTTAAAAATATGGGTTTAGTTAATAGAGAACACGAAATTAACAATGATGTACAGATTTAAGACTTTTTTTATTGATTTTTAAGCTGCTGCCACAGACTGGTATTTTGGTACTGGATCAACTGAATCTGGTATTTTGGACAGTGTGAAAAATAAAAACAATGCAGCAATGAATTGTAAGCAACACAAAGATTAAGACAGAAATTATGAAGAAATAACCAAACCTTCATATGATAAAAAGTTGAAATCATTTAAACAATTTGATAATAGATAATAATTTACAAGCTAAAGGTGTGTCAATTGCTGTCTAGTGTTTATGAATTAAAGATCTGTTTTGTGTAAAAAAAGCATTTCAAATTGTGATTTTTCTATTTCACGAATTTTTCATATAAGGAATTTTTTATTGGGATTTAGCTTCTTTCTTTAAATAGAGGTCCGACTATATTTGTAAATATAATGTGTTTTACCCTAGATAAATAAATTGTTACTCTGTAACTAATCATATGATTCAAAGACTGAATTAAACATCTTTGTTTTTAAATTTCCATATTGTTGTCAAATAGAATAATACAGAAGAAAAATACTCTTAATTTTCATTAAAATATGGATAAGTGATTGAATTAAACATCTTTGTTTTTAAATTTCCATATTGTTGTCAAATAGAATAATGCAGAAGAAAAATACTCTTAATTTTCATTAAAATATGAATAAGTGATGAAATGTAAATTTAAAACTTTGAAGATGTTAAAGTATTGTTTTAGCCCCAGTAAAAAAAACTAAACTAAAAATTTTCTTTAGCCTTTTTGGCAAATGTTTAGTTATCTGGGGCTAGAAAATTAAGTACAACTTAGCCAATCTGTCATCTTATCAATTTACGAAGTTTTATTTCTAAGAAAATCTGGTAAACACGTAAGACTTACAAAGCCTACCTATAAATGTCAAAACTAGAATTTTTTCATTTTTTTTAGTTGTTTAGAATTATTAGAATCAAATATTTTCTTCTTTTTGAAATTCTAAGTTAAAAAAAAAAATCTTTTTCTAACTTGTTAAAATTTCATAAATTTTTTCCCACTGTTAACAACATGTTGTATTTCAGGGGAAAATTTTTATTTTTTCCAGAAATGAAATTTGAGAAATGATTGCAAAAAAAGTTAATTAAAGTTAGTTAGCTGAATCATTGATATGATGTCGTAGTCATCAATGCATTTTCTCTTTCTGAAATAGACTGATAGAAATATATTTTTCATCACTTTTTATTTATTTGAAGTAAATGAGTCTCGCTCATCATTTGCCATTAGATTAGTCAGGGTGGTTGACTCTTAGCTTCGCATTAAATCTAAGAGCAATCTGCCCAGAGCATTAGTAGAATTCTAAATGCTGATTTTCTGCAACTATACATCAAGATCACAGCACAATGCTGAAATGGAGAAAAATGTGACTCATGTGTAAGGAACATGTTTGAATGAGGTGAATAGGGCATGTAGGAGGTGGTGAAAAAATTGTGTAGATGGTTCTACTTCAGGTTTATTATCATCAAAAAATATTTTTTGAAAAGAAAAATGACTTTAAGGGGGTGACCTTAAAAGAGAAAAACCTTGTAACTAATAGTTATTTAACTGTTTTGACAATTGTTTATAATTTGCTTTTGTCTTTATATTAGGTTATCTTTTCTTATTTAAAAATGATGCAGCAAGATAATGCAAAACATAGACTTATCTCATGTAAAGCATTAGAAGTACTCGAGGTAAATATTATGGCATAACTATCACTTACATTGTATTTCCTGTCAGTTCGCACTGTATGCTTACTTTGTCGTAAAATAATATACATCTTAAGTAAAAAAATAGATGGAAAGCATTAATAAAGTGATGTACCACTAGTTTTAAATAATGGTCCATAAAACATAAAAAAATACTTAGTTAATCAACATCAGCGAAGTTTTAAACCTAAAAATGCAAGGTGTGTATATCTTTAATAAAATATGAAAGTAAAATGATTTATGCTTAGCTAAAATTTTCATTTAGCTGCTTTAAACAAATAAGTAAAAATTTTCATGGAAATCTACACCTATATCATTAATATGTAGGAAGTTATGACATATTGCTAGGTATAGAAAAAAAGGAAAATTAGTTTGTTTTGAGATTGTAATCTGGTAGCAAATAATTTTTCTTGCAACCTATGAGCAGTTGATGGTCTTTGCTTTGTTTCAGAAATTTCCTCAATATGATTTTCATTGTTTATACTAACAAAGCTAATGTACTTCATTGAGAATTACAATTTATAGAATTGTATTACCTAGTTCTACTGCATATGAAGTCAAAAATAACAAACATGTGAATAAGTTTTTAATTTAATATCGGAAAATTATAGCTTCATTGATATTTTGTTTAGTTAAAGTTTTATAAAACTAATTTATAAACAACTCTGTTGGGTTTAATTGAAGCGAAATATGCTGAGTGCTAAAATCAAAATAGAGCACATTCCAGTGGAAATAGACAAATTCTTATTTAATATTGAATAAAAGTTTCAGAATATCATGTCAGAAATATGCATGGAATTTCTGTGCAAATGCATTTTGAAAATCTTTTAAAAGATTCTTGAATGCAAAAATGTGTTATCTCGATGTTAATATACTGAATAATTTCAATATATCTTAAAAAGTTTGCGGATTAATTGATGGAAAATGGAGAAGACTCACTGATATTGTATGAGAGCACACAATTAACGGCATCAAAATTTTTTTAAATGTCCAATAAATTATCAAAATGGATGCCTAAACATTATCACCTAATCTTTAAATAAAAGAAAGTGTTTTTTATTGCTTAAATTTAGCTAGTGTCGCGGCAAAATTATGATTACAAATCCACTTATCATGCTTCAGATATCTTAAGAAAAACTATAATTATTAATTGTAAGTCAAAATGCATTTTTTTTAGTCAGAACTGGGAAAATGGTAATGAATAACTGTTACAAACTCACAACAATTATGATAATAGCATATTACTTGCTAAAAAGTGTTGTTTTATGTCTTATCAGGTTCTTCCAAAAACAGCTATAACATTGTAGTTAAAGGTTCTAAAGGACAAAAATATCAAAAAAGGATACTAAGGCAACCAATTTTTTTATAAACTATTTGATTAAAATAGTTTATAAAAAAATTGGTTGGCATTTTGATATCATTCAGCATTAAATACATTCTTCAAATATTCACACCACACAAATGAGAGAACATTTTTTTATCTCCTAACACACATTTGGCAAAACCTCAATAGTTAGATAGATTGTAATTAATGTCTGAGATCCATAAACCAATAAAAAAAAAATTTTGAACTGTCATTTATAATTGAATAAAATCTAGAATCAGAAGAAGTATTAATTATATATGGTTGTATTTGGTATTTTATAGTAATAAGGTCATAATTTCAAATATTCAATATTTATTAATTTAAATATTTATTAATTGAATATTTAACAGTCCTTAATCACACACTACACCATAAGAGAACTTTTTGTCACTGGAAATTTAAATCTCATCTTTCAAAAACCCTCCATAGGTTAATGTTTAATTCATGCCTAACGAAAATCCATTAAAATCTCATTTATCAAAACCATAAAGAAAATTTAGGTTCATGCATTTTGAATCTGTCTTTCATAAATAAATGAACCTTGGAATCAGAAGCGCAATATTTTACAGTTTCACAATTTTTTTAAATTTTTTGAATTTAAAGCCAAGAATTAAATTAATTTTTTTTTATGAATTGACTTGGCATGTTTTGGAATTAACTGCTGTAAATGTTAAAATTATGGACCAATAGAACACTTTATAGACATATGTATCTTAAAATTACTATAAAAGATATACAAATAGAAAAATATATAAAATCATAATTGCTGTGTAAGTATTTAATAATGTTTTACAGTTTGAATTGACTTTCGAAATATATAGACATTGATTGACATGGTAATTGCACTTATGTAAAAATTGAGCATCATGACACTAAACTTTTTACACCAAATTTCTAATTTTGTTTTTACGAAATATTATTATCTTTTGAAGAAAAATTCCATTCTTTTAAGAGATTTATCAGATATCTCAGCCCTGAGATTAGATTGAAAAATTTTTGCATATTAACATTAGTGAGTTCTACGTCATACTTATGATACTTTTATAGCTAAATTCTTATGTTCAACATTTATAATAAGCATAAGAGAACAAGATAAAAATAATTTTTTAAAAAAAATTTAAATTTCCTTATATTTTTCAATTTTTGTACTCAAATATTTATTTATTTATGTTAATTATTATTTGGTTATATTGGATTGAAATTATGGTTACAATAAATCTTAATATATTCTTTTATACAATTTTTTTTTGTGTATTTTCCATTACGTAGGTCAAGAATAACATAGGTGTTGAGCAGCTATCTTTTCTGATGAATAATGATGAAGATTCTGATGTTCGCAATGCAGCTTATGCTGCTTTACTCAGCTTAGGTTAGTGTCACTTGTTTTAAAAATTATAGTTGTACTATTAAAATTTTTCAACTCTGTGATATTATTTAAATATTTATTAAACTTTTAAAGAAATGAATGTCAATTTTTTTCTGTATATAATTTTTTATTTACTAGACAGCATGAAAATAGTTAAACCCTGAAATGAGTTCAAGGTTCAAAGTTAATGTAATTATATCAAATTACCTGCATTTATCAGAAATCATAGAGTTCATTGTCTTATCAAAGTTCTTTATTATTTATCTTAGGAATTATGAATTTTTCCAATGATACACATAATATATTAACATCTAAAAAGAAAGGATAGAAATGCTGAAATCAAATACTCAGAACAAATGCAAAGTCACTACTATAAAAAATAAATACTTCCCTAATAGCTATTATAATATTGGTTATAGTCCATCAAAACTTAATGGGATTTTTATTTTGTTAAGAATTAGTCTATAGCTTTATTTTTCTATTTACAGAATTGGGTGCTGCATAAAATTAAACTTTAAATGTTAGTCATGTCTAAAAATTTTCTTTAATTTTAAAATGTATTATATCTGATTAAAACATAATTTTACTCATTATTTGTATACTGTTATCTAAAGATTGCAGTAATTGATTGTCAATTTCTGAATATCTTATGTGTGCTTTCTTAGTTTTTGGCTATAGTCATTGTTCGATTTCATAAAATTCTTATTTCAAAAGTATTTGTACCTGTAGTTTTGATGCTGCATTATGTACCCTCTCATATGCATTGTAAATACAGTATATATAGAATCCCAAAACTTGTCTTTTTTTCCTAAAAAGTATTGATTGAATGACTGGTCTCCAAAATTTACACGTAATTTATTACATAAGTACTAATCATTGCAAGTAGTGATTAAAAACGTAAGTTGCAGGGATGAGATTCTTCCGCGGATTCGCGGATTTCCGCTTTTTTTCAGATTTTTTCATTTTTCCCGCTAATTTCCGCTGAAATTTTTTTTGCCCAAGTTAAAATGTTTTATGAGGAATTTAATTTTCCGCGGAGGGAAATTGTTGAAGTCCCTTTTCCTCCCTCTGAAGTTTCTCTAAAAATCATTTCCTTGGGATAAAACTGGTTGACCTTTATACAGGGATGAGATTTTTTTTGTCTCTCGAATTTCAGCCTTTTTATCAAAAACTCCGATTCTCTAAAAGTTTCGTTTTTTTAAATAAATATCCCGTTTTTTTTAAATTCAGTCATTGAAGTAAAATAATTATATTTATTTACGATTTTCAAAGATAAACAGAAAATTCAATCTACGCCCTAGCTGCTAACCCTTCCGCATTTTTACTTATTTTAGCTATTTTCTCCGATTTCACGCACAGAAAATAAGATTTTCCGTATTTTTTATCCGTCGGCTGGATAGCTCGTATTTTCGTAATTCAGATCTCGATTTTTATTCACGCGATTTTAATATCAATCATCGATTTTCGTATTTACCTGATTTAAAAGTTGCACATTGCGATTCTTATTTACGCTATTTAAATATCGTATATTATGATTCTTATTTACGACATTTAAAAATCCAATATCGTGTTTTGTATTTATGCATTTTTAAAATCTCGATTTTATTATCAAATCTCGATTTTTGTATTTACATGATTTAAAAGTTGAACGTTGCGATTCTTATTCAGGCGATTTAAATATTGTGCAGTGCGACTCTTACTTACGAGATTTAAAAAATCAATATCGCGATTTGTACTTACGAGCTTTTAAAGACCTATGTAGCAATTCGTATTCACGTGAGCTTAAAATCCAATATCATGATTCGTTTTTGTGGTTGTAATATCGCGCGATTTAAAAATTATGCATCGTGATCAAAAAATTAAAAAATCATGATTTGTATTTTCGCATTTTTTAAATTCGATGTAGAGTTTCATATTTACGTGATTTAAAAGTCTCATATCGGGATTTATATTCACATGGTTTACAAGTTTAAAAATCGCACTTTTTTGTCAAATTTTTGTTTATATATATATATATATTTTTTTTCTTTCTTTCTTTCTTTTTTTTTTTTTTTTTTTTTTTTTTTTTTTTTTTTTTTTGGATTTCCTCTTTTTTACTTTCTGACTACTCTCATCCCTGAAGTTGGGACAAAAGTACTTGTGTAAATATATAAGTTAAAATATAAAAGAATCATAATCATGCATTAAATATTCAGCTATTTATCTGAGTGTTTTTATAGGTTTACAAAACAACATAATTAATTGACAAAAAGATTATAAGCGTTTAAATTAAGAAATAAAGCATACACAATCAAACAATAAAGCTTTTATTGTATGATTATCACGTATTTATTTCTTATTAAAATCTAAGTATTTTTCTTTTCTTTTAAGAAATGAAACCAAATATTAGTTAGAAACCTATTTAAATTGTTTAATCTTAAATTTAAAGTACTAATGGTTTAATGAGTTGATCAAATTCCAGCTTATACACTCACTTAGGTTGACCACACATGAACAATCAGTACGGGTTGAAAACGAACATCAGCCCCAATGAAATGTGATGGTAGAAAGGCCAGTTTTAATTTTTTGCAATGCTCGTGTTAGTTTTGTGATGGATAATATTGTTTTCCTTTTGAAGTTAAGTTAACGTGATGTAATATTGCGATATACATCTTCAATCAAATTATAATGTCTAAAGTTCATATCCAGATTTTTTTAGAATTATATTCTTGAAGCTTTTTCTCTATTACAAAATCGAAAAAAGGGCAATATTTTGCTCTGTTTGCTAATTGGATTCGAAGATTACTTATAGTGTTAAGAAAATGCATTGCAAAACTTTTAGGCATAAAGAGGCAGGAAGAGTTTTCAAAGTGTACAAATTGAAATATTTCTGAAGGTTTTGATACTTGTGATTATGATGTCATAAGACGTAAACTCTACTTTACACCATTCATTATCGAACTTAATCTGCTTTTAAGTGTTGTTGACCATGA
The DNA here is from genome assembly GCF_982258835.1 of Parasteatoda tepidariorum. Taxonomy (NCBI): domain Eukaryota; kingdom Metazoa; phylum Arthropoda; class Arachnida; order Araneae; family Theridiidae; genus Parasteatoda; species Parasteatoda tepidariorum. The sequence goes on from NC_141766.1 coordinate 45,699,957, forward strand.
GGAGCCAATATTCAGTATGTTGTTTCCAACTGTGATGTGGCAATAAAATATGGATTCGGAAGACCTAAAACTAAAGCTAATTTTTCTAAAATGCTAATTGCTATTGTTTCAAGAACACGATTTAAATGCTCATTATCCAATTAATCATTAGGAGATATTTTAATTGCAAGGAATATACAATGTGGGAGCTGTTTTGATCAAACTTTTCCTAAAAACTTAAAGGTAGCCAAATCAGCCATTTATGAATACTTAAACCAATATATGCTTCTTATTAATTTTACTTATAGTCTATCACGTGTATATATTTTATGTGCGTTTTTGTGTGCCAGTAATAATATGAAGAAAGATTTTTAAAGCTGATAACTGTTTTATTTTTGTGAAGGTTTTATCAATTCTGTGAAAAACATTAGAAATTATTTTATTTTGTAAGGCTTTGAAGAGAATCAAAGTTTAAGATCAAAATTGTAAGCTCAAACAGATAACAATGTGGCAGGTCTGCATTTTTGCTCATAGATAAATAAATATTTGTGTTAAGAGTTACTGCAAATAAATATTTAATTAGATAATTAATAAACCTATAAAATAAATTTTTCTTCATTTCCTTGTAATCCATGACAGTATCTATTTATACTTTCATTAACCATTTCACCAAACCAATCTTTTTTATTATTGTGAATACTTTAAACAAACAAAAGTAATTTTTTTTTCTTTTCTTCTTTTGTTTAGTAGATTTATTATCTTGTTTTGATCTCCAAAATGATCTATATTCTCCTTTATTAACAAATGTAATTCGCCTTCAAAATAAAAGTTGTCTGCATTAATTTGTAAATTTATTGCTGAATGAAAGTTTATTTTATTATTGTTATTTTTTAGGAAAAGTGAAGTAATTTAGTAAAGACTCGTGATTTGTGACATTACATGCTTAATAAAGAGTTAATGTCTGAAGCTTATTCAATAAGAAACATTCCCAAGCCTACAAGTGATTAAAGTTTGAAAAACTAGCTTATAGTAAAAAATCAGTTTTTGCAGCAGAAGGGAGCTTACATTTTTGTATATCAGTGAAATCATATTTTTTTTCATGCCAAAGATACTAATATTTTAAAGTCATTTTTGTATTTTTAATAAGTGTTTTATGCTTTTGTTGCAGCTACTTAATATTGAATTTAGGTTTGCTGTTATTTGTGTTTTGTCATTCATTTTGTAAACTTATTTACTTATTGCAATTCATTTGAGAGAAATTTGAAATATAGTCATGCTTGCAAAAATTTAATTTGATCCTCTAGTCATGTTTAGGACACTCAGAGAATTTTTTCCTACACTGTCACTAAATTTTAATGTTTGCATTGTATTCAGACGTATGTTTGTGTTTTAGTATTAAATATTTTATTTAGCATTTGGTAGCTTTTGTACTTCTATGTTAATATTATTTTAACAAAATGAGATTTGAAATATATTTTTTCAAATAGGTTTCTAATTATGAAATAATTAATTAGATCTGCAAATAAAGGGCAATTTAATAATACACTTTGCAACTGTGATACATGGCCATTTTTTTAAAGAAAATTTGCAAGAAATATTAAATTTTTTGGAATTTGTAATATAGTTATATATTTACATATAAATTTTACAGCAGTCTTTTGAGTTGAAATTGTTTATTTGCATATTGTTGGTACTAGCTTTGTAGGTTGTAGTAATGTTTTGTTTTTGCATAGTTTTATTTATTCTTTAAATTTCTTTTTTACTTCATTTTATCTTCAATATTTTTTTTTACAGTTGGTCATAAATTCTTTGTTAAAAAACATTCGTAGAAAGTACTCTTAAATGTTTTTTTTTTAGTTTTTCATCAATTATTCAGTTTTTCATTTATAATATTACAATAAAAATTATCATTGAAATGTATAGCTCAAAACTTTTTTTTTGAAAAAGAAAAACAATAGTATTCGCTGATTACTTCATGTTTACTGTTTATTTTTGCTCACTTATTGTACTATATCTTGTTTCAATTATATTTTATCAATGCAATAACATTATACAGAATATAACTTACTATAATATAATACTTTTAAAATGTCCTTAATTTTTTTGTTTAGTTGCTATGATTCCAATCCGTCCTATTGATGTTTCATTTATTTATATTGTCTTTATTTATTAAGTTGACAATGACATTTAATCTGTTTTTATGATAAATCTCTGGATGCATATTAAAATTGGCTATTTAATTACACTATATTATTGCTTATGTGAATAAGCCTGCATTGTTTTATTATATATTTGGCTTCAATTTTCTGCATGATTATATATTTTTTTCCTGTTTTTTTGCGCAGTCAACATATTGCATCAAAATTCAATATTTCTTGCAAAAATCTAGCAGTAGGTGTGAGCAATATTTTTTTTGAAGAAAAAGACAAACTTTAATATATTTTTTCGATGTATTATAAAATATATCTATATTCTCTTAAATTAGTTTAAAAATTTATTGCATTTTTATTTTCTCATTAACTGTTTATTACTTACTTCATTAACTGTTTATTACATACTTCTTTTAACAAAATTAATTTAACATCCTAATTTTATTTTCTCAATTGTTTATTCCATTGAGAGCATAGGACTATGCCATGACCTATAGTCTCACTATTGATTCATATTTTTCATACATAATGATTAATATTTTATAAAAAATTTTAAACCTTTATCCAATTTTAATCGTTCATTTTTCATGTTTAAAAAATTCATGATTGAGAAAAGACATATTTCCCTGCATCTGAAATTGCTTATTTAAATTATCTCTGTTTGACAATTATGTGAAATTAATTTCCACTAAAATAACGTAATTTGAAGATAAAGTAAAAATTAATAAAAAAGATTAAAAGTTATTACTTAACCATTAAACCAAGACTAAAAATTGCAGGGCATAGGTGTCAGTTGACTTTGTCTCTAAGCTAAAACAAAATATCAAAATTTTGATGAATGTTGGTAAAAGTGATATAATTTTGTGTAAAACATTGTTTGTTCAAGCATGGATGCCGTATTAAGTTATGTCTACTTTTATGTGTTTGTTACTATTTTAATCAAATTACTAAAGACTCAATTTTTTTTCTTTAAACTCTATGGCTTTTCAGATGCTTATAATAATCATATTTTGCATACCATTACTAAATGAACAAACTTGAACTGTGAAAACTTATCTTAGTCTGTAAAAATTAAATTTATAATAATTCGATTGTTACTTAATCAGAATTTTTTCCCCTTCAAACAACATATTTTTGTTATTCATAGTCTGCTTTGATAGTCAACTTATCATAAAGTTATGATTTATTTAAGGCATTATTCAGTCCTAGGTTTTTAATTTGTTCTTCATAATTATTTGATTAAAATTAACTGTACTTTTCTAGAATGTACAAAAAATTAAATTAATATTTAGTTTTCTTAATGGTTTAACTTATTCTCGCTTAGCTTGAAAATTGTTGTCTGCTTATAATAATATGCATGAAATTTAAAATGTGTGTTAGAATTTAGTTGTATGTTAGACATTTTGTTCTCTTTTTAAGTTGCATTAATTCTAGGGGTAATAAGTAGCTTGCATGACTTATATGTGACTTTTATTCAGCCTTTTTATTTTGTTTCTTATTTTGGCACTATTAAATTGCACTTTCACATTCTTAATAGTTCTCCCTACTTTAAGTATTCATAATGCCTTTGAAATTTGTTGTCAGAGGGTAATATGTAATTTTGTAAATATGCTAAAATTTTGTTACATTTAGTGTTTATATTTTTGTATATTTAGTGTATTAATTTGTTATGTTTAGTGTGTTTCATTATGGTCACTTTTAGCTCTATTTTTGTGTTACTTGAAAATGATGTTTTCATTTTGTTTAAACTTATTATTTTTGTATTTCTGTGCTATCTTCTTTCTGTTTAAAACAGTGGACATTTTTTATTTATGATCAATGCTGGCGGAGATGTTATTATATTCGAGGCAATACTGAAACTGGCCCTCTTAACAAAATTTTCAATGGAAGAAGTCTGTGTTAAAAAGAATTAACTTGCATTTTTAGTCATCAAAAAAGTTTGTCTAAAAATAAATATATACAAATATAAATACTGATGCATCCCATATCCAAAAATAGCTGGGGACTTGGCAAATCTGGAAAATATTTTTTCCCCAGATAATAGATTTTAAGTCCAAACATGCATTATTGCATAAAAAATATAGATGATAATTAACATTAATTTCATGCAACATTTTCTTGACGAGTGGAATGACGTATAAATAAAGGAATGTTAAATATGATAAAATATGCAAAAAAAATATGAGAACTTGTTTTTTCTTCTTTTTTTTCCAATTTCATGTGAAGAATTAGCTGTGCAGATAACCATATAAATCAACTTAAAAAGAGCCTCAAATTCTAAAAGTAAATTTATCTGATTTATTAATAAAAAAATACTGTAAAACAAAGAAGATACTTAAGTTTGGGTGCGTAGCATTTTTAAAAAGGGCTTAAAGGTGCTTATTTTCAATTTTTAAAAGCCCTTAAAGGTTCCTTTTTTTTTTAATTAGGTGTTTTTAAAAATAACTTAATTTATCCTTGTCCGAAATTAGATATATTTTATTTTTGCCACGAATTATGTAAAAGCATGGTTTTCACATTGTTCTATTTAACGTTTTCACTATCCATTCAACCACAATCCATTTCGGCATACCGTAGGTCCGTATCGTATGAAAGCACGGATTATTTTACATGTTTGATGAAATACTTGCGAGTCTGCATGTGCTTAGATATCTGTATTCAATAGGAAGGATTCTTGCACTCTCATATCCAACTCTGCTGCATTTTTCAAAATATTCTCAATTTCAGACAACATTTTTCGCCTTCTGAAATAGAACCGAAAATCTCGTATTTTCGATGATCACGGGGACCAACTGAACATTGTGAAATTTTAATAGCAAAAGGAAAACTTTCTTTCTGTTGTTAAATTCATCGATGTTACATCATTATCTTCGTCAATGCAAGCTAATAGCCTTCTTATGCTATTCTGTTTAGACATCAGTATCATAACCTTTGAATTGGATATTCACTAAATACATATTTTCATGTAGGCCCTCAGAGAAGTCAAGAATCACAAAGCTTCATCACCACAAAATTTCCACCTCCTTTTTATTCATTTAATTTAATAAAGATAAGAATTAATTGAGATTTTTAAAGCAAAATTTTTACCTTTGATACCATCCATTAATAGCCTAATTTTTTTCACCTTTTATTGAACTTAATTACTTTTTTTTACAATTATGTTTTTTACTTATTACTTTGTATTATTGCTTTTAAAATTTTCAGTGCTCTTAATTTGCTTCAGGAAAAAACTTAATAATTTTTAGAGGCAAGATTTTAAACAAAGTATGAAGTGAAGGGCTTTCAATATTTTAAATGCAACTAAAGATCTTATGTTATTCAGATTTTGCATTCCAAAATACTTTATTTCATTTCTTGATTTTTTGATTTAAGAACAATTGAATTAAAATAGTTAATTATTATGAGATCAGATTTGTTAAATATTATGAGATCAGAGACCATATAATATACTTCTGACAAAAATGTTTTGCTTCAATACTCATTGTATTTACATTTCAAAATTATTTTAAAATTTTTTTTAATCATTTCATTAAATAAATACTGCAGCAAGTAGAGAATTTTAATAAAAATTTATTAGGGGCCATTCACTAACTTATATTAGTATTATAAATTTATTAAAGTTTTCTTAATTTGCTCAATTCTTAAATTTTTTTTTTATCAATTCAGTATGATCAATAATATTAATCTCATTAATTATTTATTGAATATGCTATTATAATAACTTTTTATTTAAATAAAAAAATAACTCGATAACCTTCTTAAACTATTGTTAAATTCATTAGAATTTAGAATTAAAACTTTTTATAGAATTAAATGAAGTAATTATTAATTTAAAAAAATAGTCTAAGCCACTTAATATTGAATATAATTTAAAATTGTGTATAAATTGTATGGTGGCTAATATTCTCAAGAAAAGAGTTCTTTGTCAGAAACTAGTTATTTTATCATGATCATTTAAAGTCTGAAAATTGTAGTGCATTTTGTTAATGTATGAAGAACTGTCATCAATAGGAAGAAAAAATTTTATTAGTGTGCATATCATATTTTTTAAAGTACCTAAAAGGTGCTTATTTTTTGTTGAAAAATTTGGCTACGCACCCTACAAGTAGATTCTTTAATGAAAATGTTAATAATTTAAAGGCTAACAAAGCTTGTCTGATAATGTTCATTTCAGACTCTTTTGAATTTCAGCTTCATTAATATTCATTGTTTTTTCTTATCACGTTTTTTTTTCTTCCCTTTAACTGCTCTTGTCTTTCTAACAACTCTTTTAATGTGCTTATTGAGGCAATATAAATGCTATTGTTTAATATCTGTGAAGAGACAAGGAAAAAAATTTTTTTTTACTATTACTTTTCTTAAAAAAATTAACTTTTTCTTGTTTGAAAAGAGAAGTTAGTTGTTAAAAAGTGTCTGGAAAATGGATGTTTCCAGTAGATAAATATTGGCTTTGTACTTTATTTGAAAATTAGGAAAGAAAATATTGTAAATAATGTTTGAAGCAGACAATATTTCATTAAAAAAAAAGTAACATCTATGAAAAATGAATAATTTGGAGAACATTGAATTTGGGTCTATTTCAGTCTCTCTAAAAATTGGTGCTTCGGGTGGGGATCCACTCATTCCGCTGGCTCTGTAAGTGCTGTGATTTATGCTTCCCTTAATAAATAATGTTATGTTTATTAATATATTTGTGTTTGCTAAGCATTCACAGCTGTAGTAAGAGTTATGTTCATATTTATTTGACTAATTCTAATTTGCAGACTCGCTACACATAGCAAATTTTGTTACTGTTCACATTTTTTTTTTTGCTTAATTCTAATTGTTATTTTTCTTGTTAGTTTTTCAACCAGTCATTTTCTTTTCCAAGTCATATCAATTACATGCCAAATATAATTTTATATAACTGATATAAATTTCATTTGTAAAATGCATATATTATTTAACTTGTGTATGTTTACCTTGTAAAACGTGGTTTAAGCAAGGTAACTATCAGTATTCTCAAATAAGTCAATTATATGCTTTACTAGTTACTATATGTTTAAAGCCGTTATTTTTTTGTAGTTAAGTGTTTGGTTATTTTGAATGTCAGGTGAACCATTGTAATACAAAATATGTATGTTTGTGCAATATTGTAAATATTATGTTATGGTTGTTAATATGATTTCTATATATTGAGTTTAAAATATTGCATAGTGCAAATACAAATGTATCTTCCATTTATTCATTTGTAATATTTTTGAACTGAAATTTTGAGGACATTAATTAATTGTCCTAACTAACATTTTATTGTTTTCTCTTAAATGTTTTTTCTGATATAAGTAGTCTTTCTTGTATATCTATTGGCTCTTTTATAATTTTAGATGCTTAAAACTACAAGTTTAAACATAAAACAAAAAGTGTAATTTATTATTACAGTTTTTTTTATTTCTAAATAACATTGAATGACACTTAAATTTTTATTTAGTTGCTTGCAAATATTTCTCTTGCAATTTTTTAAATATTCTTTTATAGCTTTTGTCTTTTTTTTTCAGAAAGATTTAAGAAAGCTTATTTATATTCAATTTCATTAATTTCATAGTGTTTAAAAAGTGTTTTCATTCATCAGTGCTTGAAACTTATTTACTCAAAGTAAGCCAAGTACATCATAGGTTCATTGTCTATGTCATTTAAGAAAAGTTTTAGACCTATCTGAATTCGATCAATAATATTTTTTTGTACTCATGCTTTTGAGTAATTTATGTTTGTGTAATTGTGAATTCATTAAGGCTAATTTTAATGCTTCTTTTTATGCATTTTTACTAGAACCATAACTAAATTTTTTATTACTTAGTTTTCATATTTTTAGTCATACATTATTTTTTAATATCATGATCAATAATAGCAATGCAAATAAATTTAATTCTCATTACTTTTAATGAAATTATTTGTGAAGCTAAGATTTTTATTATTCTATAGCTTAAATTAAAAACTATGTTCTACCTATATTTTATTATCATAAAAAGAATTTTTTCTATAAAGAAAAAAACTATTTTTAATACAAACTATGCAACCAACTATGCAAATTAAACTATGCAACCAAAACTTCACCAAATTATTAAGAGAAATTCTTATTGGTGAGAAAATAGACTCAAGAAGCAAAATAAAGTTGAGATATTGATGAGAAGTTAGCAGCAATAAGTATAGCTTAAATTTTATATTTAATTTTCATTTCTCTCTGATTTTTATTTAACTAACTAAGTTCAAGCCTTAGTAGACAAAATCGTTTTCAATCTTCAACTTATTTTCTTCGAACTTAACATTTTAAAAACGTTTTACTTTTTAATATTTTAAATCTATGCTTCATCTTTATTCTTTGAATAAATATTAACTTTAAAATAAGCATTTTTGATAACTTTCACTCCAACATACCTAAAAATATGTTAGCTTTTTCAGTTTTATACAATTTCTTAATTTCCATCTGATTTAATTATTGATTACAGTTATATCTATTTGTGCAAAGCACATAGGCATGAACTCTTATAATTATGTATTTGAAATTAAAATAGAAGGGAACAAATTATTAACTTTTTTTTTACAATAATTTATTATAAAAACAAATAAAATATTTAATTAAAACATAGTTATACTTAATATTTATGGGTTTGTTATTTTTTGGTTACTTAAAATAATTTACAAAATTTTGCAGTTTTTTTTTTTTTGGGGGGGGGGGTTGGGATCACCTTATGAAGCATTTCACACTCATATATATAAACCAAGAGGAAAAAATATGTATTGCATAAGGCAAAAGGAAAATAATCAAGGATTAATACTTTACTGATATGCAAGGCACTTCAGTTCTATTTAGAAATTATCTAAAAATGAAAAGAATTTTTGGTTCAGTTAGATTATTAATTACATTTAAAAAAAAAATTAAATATTACCTTTTATATATGACTATTAATTTTATGTTATTAGTTAGAACAAAGTACAAAGACTAGTAACTATAATTTAATTTAAATCAAAATTAAAATGGTGCTTTCTACCACAATTGTAAAACTTAATATAATTCCAAATGATAATTGCTCATTAATATTAGCCTTTATTATTTTTGTAAACTACTTATAAATTAATTGCAATTAATCTAGTTCAGAAATATTTTACTCTCAATTTTTTTTTGCTATCAAATATCTTTGCAATGAAATGAATATTTCTGTCCTGTTCTTCATGTATATTTCTCTCCAGTTCCTTTTGGTTTTATGCACTATTTTGCTTAGTAAATTTGAAGCACTTGAACAAACAATAACATTATACTAGCTTATAAGTTGCTAAGTTTTTTAATTATATAAGCAACCACTTCTTTTTACTTGAAGTTGCTTTAATTGATACCATCTTGTATTTTGAGTTAAAAGTTTGTCTTTTACTTTTTATTTCCAAGAAAATTATTAAATGTAATTTATATATTAAATTATTAGATTATAATATTTAAAAGTTAGCATGTCTGATACCTCTAAAAGTACAATTAAATAACTTAATCAATAGAACTTGTTTTCCCGTATATATATACATATGTATAATACATTGTTTTAAAGTATTCACTCTTGCAAATAGTATACTAATTTTTATGCAATTATCAATTACTATTGGATCTCATTATTGCTTAGATTATATGCTACTAAATAAATATTTTTTAAACAGATTTATTTTTTTTGTTTAATTATGACTTAACCATAAAACTGTTAGTTGAATAATAATTATGAAATTTCTGTAAGAATTTCTATTTGAAAATTTCTACTCACGAATTATTGAATTTCCTTTTATTAACTAAAGGCAAAATATGTACAAAAAAATTTTAAGTTTTCTTATTATTCTGAACAAAAAATAATGACAAAATTTAAATTTTTTCAGTACAAACACAAAATATTAACTTTAAAAAATAAAACTTAACTTTGTAAATATAAAACTTATAAATTTATTTTCAAAAAATAAAACATGTAATAACAAGTTAGATGTTTGATCTCTGATAACATTTTGATAGCTTTATAATGTTCTCATAGGTTTTAATAATATAACTTGAAGAGTAAAAAAAAGTTTTTTCATCATTATACTTAAGAAAAGTTTTTTTTTTTTTTTTTGTGAAATGATGTCTATTTTAAGAACAAAATTCCTTTCATCATTCAAGAGCTATTTTTTAAAATAAAATTTATAACTAAAATCACTAAAAAATAACATTACTGTTGAAAAAAAAGTAGTAATAAAGACAAATGACGTGTTGCCAAAAATCTTAATGCGATTTTTTTAAATTATCATTTTTAACTAATATTTTAAAAAGGACTTTTTCTTTATTTTTTTTAAATAATTCTATGTTAAAACAAAGTGTTCAGTAAACTAGAAATAATATAACTCATAACTTAGTTGTAAGTGTACATATTTATTTTAAGATATAAATTAAAAATAAATTTGTTTTAATAGGTTATTTAAAATTCTGTATAAAACTGTAATTATTAGTTTAAAGAATTTTTTTTAATAAACATAAAAAGCTTCTAACTTTCTTTGTATTGATTATATTTAGTATTTTGGAAAAAGAAAAGATTTCTTCTAAAAAATTCCTAACCCTGATATATATTAATCACTGATAATATACAAAATAATCAGTGAAACACATTTTTCTAGTAAACTCTTCCCTTCAATTTATATTTTAAAAAAGAGTTCTAATCTAAAATATGATCTTTTGAAGTGTTTGCTGCCAAAGCTTTTTTACTTATAGAATATAAGCTATAGAGATAATTTAGTTATAGAGTTATTAATTAGATGCTCTAGAATTATAAGTAATAGAATATTTTATTTTGACATTTTCGTGTTAATTGACATTATATAAATTCTTTTTGTTTTGAAATAGACAAAATTCAGTTTTAATCTTCTTCTCTGATTAATTTTAGCGTGACAAGAGTGATAAAATCTAATTTATTTGTTTTCTAATATGCAAAGTTTAGAGTGGTAAATTTAAAATAAAAATGGGTTAATCAGTAGTTTATATAATAATTTTCCACTTTTTAAAAAAATTTATTTCAAATTTCATAAATCAACCTGCATAAAATTCAAATTTTATTATGATTATATTGTCTTTTTGCATACAATTTCTGGTTTATTTAAATTTTTTTAATAATTTTTCTCAAAATTACCAAGTAAAAGGTCAACTAATTTTTGAATCTAAACTTTTAAGTTTAGAACTTTTAAAGAACAATTTAACAGGTTTGATTTTTATTTCTAGTTAACATTAACTTGAAATTCAAGATGGTACTTTTAAAGCAAAACTTAGAACCACGATTTTGTGTTTTTCTTAGTGCTTCAAGGTGATAGTTCATATTATTTTAGTTATCTGTTTATACTATTTGTTAGTTCTTGCAATATTGTCTTGACGACTTGATAAGCCATACAATTTTTAAATTAGTTTTTTCATGACTTTACTTAATTTTTGTTTCCTTTAGTTTGTTATTGTTTCTTTACTGTTAGTTTTCTGCTACATACAAAATCCTGTTAAAATTCGTTCCTCGGTTAAAATTTTTTAGTCAACTGTTAATTTGTGCCATATTTTTAAAAGCCACTACTTTGTACCAAAGAATATATATTTGTATCAGAAATGTGTGTGGCAACTTAAGCTAAAGCATTTTTTTGTAGATCGATATGTAATTCGTTAACACTTTATTTGTTGACTCTCTTTATAATAACTGCTGTGAAAAATATTTTTTTATATTATGGTTGACTTTCAATAAAAAACAAAAATAGACTATGACTCCTGTTTCTGTATATTTATACCATTTTTTTTTTCATCTCTTTGTGTTAAAATCATATATAGCATTATGCAGTTTTATACCCTATTAATCATACTTAAGCAAAAAAAAATTTTCATCTCTTTGTGTTACAACCATATATAGCATTATGCAGTTTTATACCCTGTTAATCATACTTAAGCAAAAAAAAATTTTCGTCTCTTTGTGTTAAAACCATATTTAGCATTATGCAGTTTTATATCCTATTAATCATACTTAAGCAGTTATGCCTTTTACTGCTTACTCAAAAGGTGTAGAGGTACTTGGAGGTTAACTATATGTTTTAATAATTAAAAAGGAAAATGTCTTAGTTCTTGAATTAATTATTAGAACATTGTTGTTAAAAAGTATCATTTTAGATATTTATTTACAATTTGAAAACAAAAATTGCATTTGCTTCGATGGCTAAAATATGCATTTCCTGCCACCAGCAGGGTTTTGAGTCTCATGAAATTGAATCCACTGAATGATTGGAAGGAGAAAAAAAAATGTGCGAATTTTAGAAGCTACAAGGAATGGAAAATAATGAAGCAACCATCAATGGCAACTTTAAGCTTCATATAGATTTCAATTGTTAGAGCTAACAACTTTGCAGTTTATTTTCAGGCTTCATTATGGAGACAAAAGAAAAGTGTTAAGAAGTCATTATGTACTAATAAAAGTAAGTCAATTGTTTATTTCAACATAGCAGAGTTTTATCTATAATTAATCTAATAAATTTGAAAGAATAAAAAGTTTTAGCTGTCTTTTAAAAGCGGTTTTAATGTCTAAAAATAAGATGCTTTGCGAAAAATAAAAGAATGCAAGTTTTTTTTTTAATGTAGCATAACGAAATCACAAAAAGGGGGAAAAATAATGTAAAAAGGAAGTAATTAGAAAAGTATGTTAGATTCTAATTTAAGGCTATTTAGTAATTCATTAACAGTGTAATTCATTAACATTAGTAGTTCATTAACATTTCATTACAGAAAAAAAATGTGAGAGAATTTCTCACCCTTTCTCAAAAACAGGGTGAGATCTCAAAAAGTTAAGTGAGATTTCTAAAAATTAAAAAAACGCGAATAGACTTGGAAAAAAAATATTTCTTTGATTATAATACATTTTTAACATCTAATTTTTAAAGCATTGAATATTTTTGCTGCATCATCATATGGAAAACGTTCTATATCTACTTTTTCATCAGCTTTTCTCATTAGGTTGCTCAAATGTTTATCAGTCATTTGTATACGATATTTTGTCTTAATTCGGTTTTGAGTGCTAAATGACCTTGCAACAGATGCTGAACAATTTGGAATCACTTAGTAAATTTGTAGCATTGAAAAAAATTTAACCGTCTTACATGAAGAAATCGTACCTTCCGTGAGCACGTGGTTGCTGAAAATTGCGTTCTGAAAGGTGTTCCGTCATTCGGGGGGGGATTGTTCTGCTGTTCGCACCGGTTCTGAACTATACTGGGGGGTTAAATAGGGAAGTTATATAATAGGGTTCTATGTTGAAAATAATGAAAGATCAAGGAAGAAAAGTGAAACGGATTTTATTCAAAATGGCAGAAGACGAATTTTTTTCCAAAATTCGCTCATTTTGAAATTGATTAATAGAGTGCGCGATCTTCTTGCGTTAATAATTTTTTAAAGCGAGAAAAGAAAAAAATAAGCGAGATTCTCTCTCTGTAGTGAAAACACTGATTAACGAAAACTAATTATGATATAATCATTTATGCTTTAGAGAAAAATATAGCTTCAAAAGGAATTGAAAGTCTTGCGTTAACTAGAGATATACCAGGTACCCGCCTTTCTCGCCAGTTTTTCAGTACCTGGCTATTACCCTGATCCGGTAAAATAAATTTACTTGTCGTTTTTATTTACTGAAAACCGGATACCCAAGCCTGGTCAATTAAACCGGGTACTTACTGACGGGTTACACTCATTTTTGTTCGACTCAACCGCATTCAGAATTATAGTAAGCCTAAAAATATTCATAAAAATAATTGTTTTGAAAATCCATGCATTCTATCTGTTTCTTAATAATCAAGGTGAAATAACTCGTTTAGTTATGGCATTTTCTACGAATTTTAATTCAGAGAAACCATAGTCAGGTAGTCACGCTTGGAAAAAAAAATATTTTCACATAAGAGACATTTATGCTTAATACATGCAATTTCAGAAATATAATGCTGAAAACTATTTAAATTAATATGGTTGAATAAATAAAAAATTAAAAATGGGAAATTAAATTGAAATTTGTTTAAAGTTAATAAAATCATAAATAATAAAATTCAAATATCACTGAAGAAAAATATGATATACGCGGACTATTACTCTTTTTTTTTTTTTTTTTTTTTTTATCTGATTTGCTGTAAGTAAAGGACTAAACGTGATAGTTTTTTTTCTTCTTAAATTTATTTGGGATTGTAGGTTATGCTACTTCTATTTTAAGCATCATTGAAGATTAATTTCGCACATGTTCGAACCGAGACAATTGCTTTTAAAAAAATTATGAAATAAATATTTTAAAGGTAATTTTTATTAAAAAAAACAACTTTTTTTTTCATAACTCAACAAAAAAACTCATTTCCTCACTTGGAAAGATTTCATTACATTTTCAGCATAATTTGATTTATGTTCATATTAAAAAAAAATATGTATGAATAAAATTGCCCATCAGTAACTTCGAACTGAATTTTTACTAGAAATCATGTTCTTACTCGTTGGCTCAATACATTCAATTTCCAACCAGTCTTGTTATAGTTACCGTCGGACTAACCGTGGGTGGTTTTAATCCCGAGGAACACAAATTCGCTCAAGTTTCACGCAAAAAGCTTTCACGAACCCAAATTTACCTATTGTTTGTTGATTGATCTAGAACAAGGGTTTCCAACTTACATGAGGCCGGGGGCCACAATTAAAAACACAAATCAAATAGCGGGCCGCAACTTTGTCAAAATTTTATGTAGGACTCTTTTATGTTTGAATGAACATTAAATATTACTGTCAGATTTTTACCAAGTTGTACAAAACAAAAGTATTGAATTACAAATTAAAATAAGAAGTAGATTTTTAAAAATATTTAATTGTTATTAATAATATTTTTAAAAATATTAAATAAATAATAGAAATTCGGGCTACAATAACTTTAATGTGCACCTATGTATTAAACAATTAATGTGCAACAGACATCTAATTGTTAAGATATAAAACTTTAAAAAGGTTGGTATTAAAACTTACATAGTAGCACACAAAATGTTCAGTGAGAAAATTGAAGTTTGTCTGCAGCAGCCACTAGAGAAGAGATATTTAGATTTAAAATTTACAAATGTGTGTGTAAATATTTTCGTCCTAAATGAGTGGTTTCAAAAAGTTAAATCGGAGAATTTCTTCGAGAAAATTTCTGATACACCCATTCTAAATTATATTCACAAAATACAAAAAAATGAAATAAAATAGAGCAACATACACAATTATTTTCGTATTTGAATAAAATTTTCTTGGATGCAAAACCTGAGAAATAAATTTTTTGCTCAGTTGGTATGTTAAATTTCACAGAAACGAAGAAGTTAGGTTTTTATTAACCCTTTAATGGGCCCTTTATTTCTAGTACAGGTAAATTAAAGTATTTTTGGAATTGAAATTGTTTTAAGAACAGTAATTGATATTAAAAAAAATCATTTAGTTTATAAAAATGCCATTTTTTTGGTGGTAAATATATTTAACATGACCTATTAGGAACTTACTGACTTTTATTTTTCTTTATTTATTAAATAAATTCCTTAAATGCTACAAACTTCAAAAGGAATTATGTATTTTATAACTTTTATACGTTTTATAAAAGTGACAAATGGTTACCAATTTTATTCAAACTCACTTCATGAAAGCTGAAGCTATTGAAAAATGGAAACCTAAATTAAAAATGGTAAAACGTGGTAGTAAGTATACTTACCACGGCCTTCAAAAGGATTAACGAGAAAAGTATTTTAAACCCATATAGATTTTCAACGAAAATTGTCCGCAAAAAATGACAACTAATATATTTTAGTTCGCGGGGCACAAAAAAAAGTCTCCGGGGGCAGGATGCGGCCCCCGGGCCGCCAGTTGGACACCCCTGATCTAGAAGTTACTTCATCTTTTGTGAGTTCAGAATTAGAAGGATACTCAAATTGAATCGCAACATTTATGGCAGCAAAACCGCTAAATATATCTTCTGTTCATCATCGGTAATGACATAAATTTTCTCACTAAGTATCGAAATTTCTTATAGATTGTTTTAAACTAGATATCTTTGCTTTTAAATTACGTTTATAGATATTGGTTGATTCAAAATTTGACATTGATAGTTTAAATATTTTTCTTCAAATATTTTTAAAATACCTTATGTTTAAAAAGAAACTACATTAATAAGTACGATTGAAAATTTAAATAAAATATAAATTAAAAAAAATAATAACCTCATCGCACGTCTGAAGTAAGTCTTACGACCAGGTACAACTGTAGTGCTTACGCATTTAATGTGTACTGAAATTTTTAAAAAAAAGACTAGGAAAAATCCCTTACTCTACATCTTTGCCAAACATTACATAACAACACTGATATTTAAAAAGATGCAAACTAAGTTAAAATAGGCAATTACAACCAGTTTTTTTTTTCTTATTAAGGGCGAATACATCAAATTTTTTAGTCATAAAAAGAAAAAAAAGGAACAGCGAAGTAAATTGCATAGCATTATTTATCGAACTGTTATTTTCAAATCTTGCGGATGGTTTTAAAATAACACTTTTCTTTAAAAGATTTTTTAATATATTTATAACTTCTTATATCATGCACTAATTTAAACTTGTTTTTTAAGTTATTAATTTTAAATATTCAGATAAATTACGGTTTTATTAATTAGTATAGTAAAATGATATAAGTGTACTAAATCAATAAATTGAACTATTTACATTTAACCTTTTACTGATGTAGGCTTATATCATTTACATCTATGATGTGCATTCTTGATAATACTTTAAGCATTTTATCAAATTTATCACCCTAAATAACTTTCATTCGAATGATTGAATTTTTCACGAAATCAGTGCCACTTTTAGATTTCAAATGCAAAAACGGCAAAGTCAGAAAACGTGTTTTTTCAAACATATATTTTTTTCCTTTTTCGATAGACTTTAATTTTTGACCATCGAAATAGGAGATGGCAGCTATATTTTCATTTTTTATCTACTTATCTCCGTCGTAGAACAGCCGACCCAATTTTTGACTACTAGTGTCCGTAGCCTTGTAGTTTTGAACCTAATCCAAAGGACCAAGGAATTCCTGGATCAAATATTAGAAGAAATTTGCCTTCGTGGAGAACTTTTCGATGGAACTTACCCGCATTTATATTACATGGAGAGGAAACCCCCCCACAATTAGGGGGATTCTAACCCATGATCCGTCTACCACTGAGGATATTTTACGTCAGCACTGCGGTTGGTGCGAGTCGGTTCTGGAATTTGTGTTGACCAGTCATCTCTGAGATTCGAACCCGGGACACCTCTATCCTCTGAACCACCACAGCTCTATGGTTGTTATCTTGAAAATAGGATCCTGGTAGTTTAGTCAGGAAAGAGCGATCAAAAGTTTTGGTCCCTTATTGCTATTTTCTTAATTCTGCGTACTTCACCTTACCTCGGAAAGTTTATAAGCGATTCGCCCATAAATATAATTTTTTTTTTTGTCCACAAATAATTCCATGTGAAAAATAATTTTTAATAGTTCTCCTAAATATTTTTCAATGTAATAAAATGACAATGTACAAAATATGAAAGAAACGACTAATGTTTTTTTAGAAATAAAAACTTAAAAATATGAATTTTCTGAAATTTTATAACTCAGAAACGATTTGACCGGTTTTGTACAAATCTTGTACTTTTTCATTTAAAATTATGTAATTTAAAATTATTTGAAAAATTGTATGCCTTGCAATTCAAATTTTCTTCGATTATTATTAAATAAATCAATAAAAAAATTATTATTGAGAATCCTTTTTATTTTTTAATGAATGAATTTATAAAGTTTCGGAAAACATTTTTTATTACCTTAAAAATTTACCTAGATAGACGGAATACGTTAAAAAAGACGATACGTTCAGTATCTGCCGTTAAAATAATATATACAATATACACAGTCCAGTCACATTAATGTGACCACCACCTATCTTCGACGTCAACGTGAAATAACCAATCACAGAAGGCAGGTGGCAGCATATTACAGTAGAGTGCATGTAAAGGATGTCCTAGGGCATTGGAAAGCATTTCAAGCGTTGGCGTAATGCAAAAACGTAGCGATTTATCCGACGTCCAAAAGGGCATGATTATTGGCTTTCGGGCCAAGTGTGGAAGCATTTCGGAAACGGCCAATTTTGTGAACTGTTTTCGTACCACCGTGTTGAAAGTATACCGTGCATGGTAAAATGGCACTATCCAAAATCAGCGGCGTGCCACATGCGGTGCACCACGGGCTATAGATGGCAGAGGCGAAGGAAAGCTACGGAGACATGTTCGGGTAAATTGACATGCAACTGTTGAGCAACTGACCGCCCAGATGAACCAAAAGGCTACCAAGTGTGTATCCTCAACAACGGTTCAGCGAATGTTGCTGCGCATGGGCCTCCGTAGCAGAAGCCTGGTTAATGCATCTATGCTGACTGCTGTTCATCGGCGACGAATGCTGGAATTTGCATGCCAGTACCGCAACTGGACGTCTACAGAGTGGCGACAGGTGGCTTTATTCGATGAATCACTTTTTATGCTCCATCGGACGGATGAACGCTGGCGTATACAGCATGAAACGTCTGAAAGCAAACACCCTGCAACAATTGCCGAAATGATCCAGGCTGGAGGAGGGAGCATTATGGTTTGGGGAATGTTTTACTGGCATTCACTGGGTGCACTCATCATTGTGGAAGGAGCGATGGATCAGCACAAGTGCGCATCTGCCCTTGCGGACCATGTCCACCCCTACATGCGAATGATTTTTCCTCAGAATGATGGCATCTACCAGCGGGATAATGCGAGGTGTCATACAGCTCACAGTGTATGTGCGTGGTACGAAGAGCACAAGGATGAGTTTACCGTACTTCCCTGGCCAGCAAACTCTCCGGATTTAAACCCAATCGAGAATCTGTGGGACCACCTCTATCGGGTTGCTCGCGCCGCATATCCTCAACAGCGTAATTTAGCGCAGCTGGCCATGGCACTGAAGTCGGCATGGCTCAACATCTCAGTGAACACCTTCAGAAACCTAGCTGACTCTCTTCCTGCACGTCTCACAGCGGTCCACTCTGTCAAAGGTGGTTATTCTGGCTTTTGACAGGTGGTCACATTAATGTGACTGGACTGTGTATATTGATGAAAATAAGTATGTGTTAATTTAAACGTTTACGCAACGTTTTTGTTTCGTATTCTGTTATTTAATCAATTGTACGCTTAAATTAATAAAAATATTTTATGTCAACACTTTGAACAATTAAGAAATGAACTTCTTGAAAATCCGGTCATTAAAGCGAAAACTATTTAGGCTGATTAATATTTATTTATTTTGGCTCATCGTACAACAGTGGTGTGATGCTTGGACAGACAGTGGTAATCAAAGAGCCAGAAAACAAGTAGAGTGATAATTAGCTCTATTTTTCTCTCTTTATTGTTAAGCATTAAAACAAATCTTCAGTTGTCTTGACATATTATTTATATTTTCAATAAAGAATTTTGCATCCATAAAAAATATGCATTATTATCATTGCAAGTGTCTTACATAATTTCTAGAATTTAATATTTACATTAAAGGCTCTTTTTCTGCAATATACTAATAAAAGTTATTTTCAAACATAAAATTCTATGTTCAGTAATTAATATATAATTGAATTAAATTCTTTTATTTGAATGTTGTTAGTGCAGTGCACTTTTACCATGTGATCGTCGATTTCGAAATGTATTTATCTGAAGAAAAAAAAGCGACCTTATCTTACATAATCAGAGTGTCCAAAAATATGGAATTATAGTCAAATAAATTTAGAGAAATAGGCATTAAAGTCTATAGGTTTAAAGGCGAAAAACGCGTTAAAGAAAGTTCGTTTTAAAGATATTTTATTTTTTGTTAAATCCGTTGAAATTCGGCTCCTGTAACGTTGATTCAAATAAATTTATTGACATCGAAATAAAAGAAAAAAATTTGTTTATCTTTATGTTAATTAACTCAATGCATTAACTTACCGATTTTTTTAAAATTCCAAGTTGAACCTGTTAGAACATTAAAACTACCAACAAATTATTCACAATAAAATTATTAGGATATTTTTTTTATTATTTTGAGTTCATAGGTTAGTTCAAATTTCAAAAGTCTCGGTAATTTGCTACGTTTAGGTCTGGATTTTGTTTTAGGATAACAAAACTTTCTTCATATTCCCACGTAGATAAAATTGATAAAAACCATTAGACAGTTGCGTCAGATTAAATAAGAAAATAGCCTGATAAGTTTTTCTTTACGTAATGTTTGCTTCATTCATTTTTAAGAAAGATTATGGTTCACCAAATAGATTTTTAAAAGGACTTTGTGCGACAATAATCTATTAATGAATGAAATATTATCTGTTCAGCACAACAAGTTGTATACATTTTAATAACAAGCATTGGGAGCATCAGATTTCAATAGCAAATTACTTTTTGTATATATCCTTACTTAAGTTAAAAAATTTCGCTAAATTGATGGTGTACGCGTATGGATACTCGGAGTAAATGAAATACATTGTATTTTCAACACAAGTTGTATAGAGTTTAATAAATAACAAGCATTGGAAACATCAGATTTCAATAACAAATTATTTTTTGTACATATATTTCCCTAAGTTCGCTAAATTGATGGTGTACGTGTACGGATACTCGGTGTAAATGAGATACATTATATTTTCAACACAACAAGTTGTATAAAGTTTAATAAATAACAAGCATTGGAAACATCAGATTTCAAATGCAAATTACTTTTTGTATATATCTTTCCCTAAGTTAGAGTATTTCGCTAAATTGATGGTATACGTGTATGGATACTCGGTGTAACTGAAATATATTGTATTTTCAACACAAGTTGTATAGAGTTTAATAAATAACAAGCATTGGAAACATCAGATTTCAATATCAAATTACTTTTTGCATATATCCTTACTTAACTTAAAGTATTTCGCTAAATTGATGGTGTACGTGTATGGATACTCGGTGTAAATGAAATACATTGTATTTACAACACAGCAAGTTGTATATTGTTTAATAAATAACAAGCATTGAAAACATCTGATTTCAAATACAGATTACTTTTTGTATATATCTTTCCCTAAGTTAGAGTATTTCGCTAAATTGATGGTGTACGTGTATGGATACTCGGTGTAACTGAAATACATTGTATTTTCAACACAAGTTGTATAGAGTTTAGTAAATAACAAGCATTAAAAAACATCAGATTTCTATAGCAAATTTCTCTTTTTATACATCTTTCCCTAAGTTAAAGTATTTCGCTAAATTGATGGTGTACGTGTATGGATACTCGGTGCATATGAAATGCATTGTATTTTCAACACAACAAGTTGTATAGAGTTTAATAAATAACAAGCATTGGAAACATCAGATTTCAATAACAAATTACTTTTTGTATATATTTTTCTCTAAGTTAAAGGATTTCGCTAAATTGATGGTGCACGTGTATGGATACTCGGTGCAAATGAAATACATTGTATTTACAACACAACAAGTTGTATATTGTTTAATAAATAACAAGCATTGGAAACATCAGATTTCAATAATAAATTGCATTTTGTATGTATCCTTACCTAAGTTAAAGTATTTCGCTAAGTTGATGGTGTACGTGTATAGATGCTCGATGTAAATGAAATACGTTGTATTTTCAACACAACTAGTTGTATATATTTTAATAAGAAGCATTCACATTTCAAAAATAAATGACTTTTTTAATATCCTTAGCTAAGTTAAAGTATTTCACTAAATTAGAGGTGTAAGAATAAGGAAATTTGGGGCAGAAGTCTATGAAATGCGAAGTATAATCCCTATAAAACCCTATTTCTCTAATAAATAATAAGGAGAAAATATGAGAAAAATAAATAATTTACAAAAATCTAAACCCTTATTTAATTTTTAGCGTAAGGTAAAAAATTAATTTCCAACGAAATAATATTTTAAATTTTTTTTCTGTTAAAAAAAAGATAACATAGGAAAAAAAAAATTTCTGTCACATGAGAAAATTTAACAGATCTTCGATACTTTCGCATCGTTGATTTCAAACCTGCTATCTGTTCCTCTCTACGAGTTATAGTTTTTATACAATTTTATAACATAGTCCAAACCGGGATTTCATAAAATTCCCTCGAGTGGATACTAAGTGTCTCCACTTTTCTGGTATGTTGTGCGTGGTAGAAAGAAGGTGATAATACATTTGATGCAAAAAATTATGGTTATAAGCTTTTTTTGCGATTTTTTCAAAGGAACAGATTCATAAACATATAGATGTATATAAAGCTATTGTCCCGCAGTGGACTGATCGTTAAGACGCGGTTCCCAGCAGATCACCGAAGTCAAGCATCACTGGCTGCGGTCAGTGTGCGGGTGGGTGACCACTTGGATCAGTCTGCGTAGGAACCGAGGGTGTGCGGTATTGGTCCTCGCTAAACTGTTCTACCGTAAAGTGCTCGACTTCACGTGCAGGTCGTCGGGCTACCGAAGCGGGGGTTGCATACCCTTTGCAGAGGATCAAAATTGTGATGGCATGTCTTCGGATCCTCCTCAGGAACGCTTCCCTGACCGTCACCAAATAGCCC
This sequence comes from Parasteatoda tepidariorum, assembly GCF_982258835.1. NCBI lineage: Eukaryota > Metazoa > Arthropoda > Arachnida > Araneae > Theridiidae > Parasteatoda > Parasteatoda tepidariorum. The sequence goes on from NC_141766.1 coordinate 45,722,740, forward strand.
ATTGTGCAATTCTAGTGCGACGTAAATCAACTACAGTAGCAGTCTATAAAGTTATTCGTTTTTTATATACTTTCGAATAAAAATAAATTAAACTAAAAATATCATTTTAAAAAAATTTTAGATATCGAAACAAAACGTGTTTCAGATTTGTAATCACCACACCCGAATTAGGTGAGATCAAATACTTCTATAAATGCAAAAAAAAAAAAAAAAAAAAAAAAATCCCAGTGTTATTTAAATTTTATTGGAGAAACCGTCGTGAGGTTGGGATATGCATTCACACAGTGTCCCGCATTAGTGATTTTCTAAGTTCTGATTTTTTTTAAATATTCAATTTTTGATGTTACCCATTTAAACCGTATTAGTTAGACGTAATCCCTTCATTAGCTAGAAGTAATCACCTAAGCATCGGCTTAAGCATAACTCCTGCAGTGAGTGTCCTCCGCGTTTCAGTTCATCAAAATCATAAATTTAAAAAATTAAATGCATATAACCGTTTTTTATGATTGTTATTAAAATGGTTATCGAATTATCAGTGTTTAGAATGTTCGATCTTAATAAAGTTAAAAACAAGCATATGATCAATTACAATAAATAAGATAAGCATCTAAGGGAATTCTAAGTTAAACATTTTCTGAAAAGCCGCACAAAAGGAATATTTAAAAGGTCCCGTAAAATAATTTGCTTAGAGCCTTGCAAAGCTTAGCAACGGCATTCATTTTTATTCCTTTTTCTTCTTCTTTTTTTTTTTTTAAATTTAACCTCCTTATCTTGCCTAGAGGTTTGATTTAAGTATCATTTTCAGGTCGTTTTTCGAAAGCGAAGAGCACAACTGCTTTGCTTTTTAAGTAATCTGAGCAGACTACTTATAAAGAACCTTGTAGATGCTTTCTGATGTAGGAAGTGATGGTGTGGTAACATTTTTTCCCCAAAAGTATTGCAAACCACTAAAAATGTAAACTATTTGCTTCTGAGAGATCCCCCTTTTCTTAGCAACCACGCTAATTTAAACAACGTAGAGTTTAAGCATATCTTTCTACGTTTTAAATTGCAGTTCCTATCTTGTTTTCTGCCAAAATTTTTTAATCAAAGTTAGTTGCTCCGCAGAGGGTTCACTTGTTGTAAGCCTCTAACAAAATTGTCTTCTTTTTTTTCGGGGGGGGGAAGAAAATATTTTTCAGTGACAGTAAATTTTATGACTTAACGTTGGATTTTCCTATTTAAGTTTAAAGGAAACTGAATTTACCAACTACAGCATTTAAATAATTTGAAGATATGGATTAAATGTCACTAGTTGTAAATATGACTGAACGATAAATTGATATATCACGAATCATGGATTTTTTTTTATAACAGTCGTTGAACAGCTGACCCAATTTTGAGTTTATAATTACCAATGTTCAACTTCGTAGTCTTGTAATTTTGAACCCAATTCAGAAGACAAGGAATCTCCTGGACTAAGTATTAGGAGAAGTCTTCCATCGCGGAGTACTTTTTGATGGAACTAACCAGCATTTGCGTTACATGGTGAGGAAAAACACGAAAATCTCTCACGATTAGCCTTACGGCAAGGGAAATCTAACCTAGGGTTCGTCTACAACTGAGGATATTTTACGTCGGCACTGTGGTTGGAGTGAACGTGGTGCAGAATTTGTATTAACTAACCACTGCTTAGATTCGAACCTGGTTGATCTCATTGGGATGTGAACGCTCGATCATCTGAGCCACCATGACTCTTACCGAAACATATATTTTATGACCTTCGTTGAACAGCTGACCTAATTTAGGGTTTACGACTACTAATGTCAGGATTTAACGCGCTCTCACCATTTACTGCACAGGGAGTCTTTGGCAAGCTGGATTTGAACGTCAACGCCTCCTATAACCATTACGTCCTACACCAGAAAGCCTACACACAGTTTTTTTATAAGTAGTCTGCGCAGACTATTTAAAAGTGAACTAGTTGTGCGCATGAATCCAATTTCTTTTTTAAAAGTAATTGAGAGGTATGTAACGTATCTATTTGAGAATTGAATCTGTAGTGGTTAACAAGTAAATAAGACAAACCTATCATATTAAAAAATTAAACAAATTTTTAGACACATATTTTCTAATACTATCTTATTTTTACTACATTTTGTATTAAATGGTTCTTTCGTGAGCTTGTTTACCTTCATAGTGGTCTGATCGAACTATCTACAAAAAACCGTGTGAAGACTTTCAGTTATAGGAGGCGTTGCTATAACTAAAAGTCTCCACGCAGTCTTTTTTATAGGTAGTCCAATCTGACCATTATGAAGGTAAACCAATTTACGAAAGAGCCATTTAGCACGTTGAATGACACTCCAATTTTACATGGCTTGCTCGTCAGGCCACGCGGTAAATAACTACGAGCTAAATTTGCAAATATAGACAGACTTTGCTAGTTTATAAAAGGTTTAGCATGACATACGGGAAAAAAGTGTTGAATTATATATGCCTATAAATTGTTTAAAAATAGTGGTGGGTAAAAATCTACTAAATTGAATTGATTAAACCAAGAATCACAATAATTAAGCAATTTTTGAATAAATTTTCTGCAATTCCATAAAAGAGTGTAAATTTTATAGTTCTATATCATGTTATAAGCTCTCAACCAGCTGTTTTTCGCGGCGTATGTGAAAGGTCAGTGTCAGCCAGCGGTGGCAGACGTAGCCTAAATGTAATTTTAGTGTCAGCCACCGGTGGTTGACGCAGACTAAATGGAAAGCCCAGTGTCAGCTACCGATGGCTGACGCGGCGCTCAACGTGTTAAAATGGTTTTAAATTCATCATTACATTACAATAGTTCATTAGGCTACATTTTTTGTCATCCGTGGTTTTAAGTTAGCTGGCCCACGTCCTCAGAAAACTAAAAAAATTGACAGTAAAATTTCGATACAGATATTTGAAAACTAACGTCTTCACCTTTCCAATTCGATATTTTGAAAACAGAAACCCTTTGTAGAGATTTTCTAAAAAACTTTTTTAAACCCTTGCTAAAGCCGCGGTAAGTATACTTACCACCAATTTTTTTTTAAAGTCCATGTTAACTTTTCTTCCACTTTTAATTTAGGTCTCCATTTGTTAATGTCTTCAGCTTTCTTGAAGTGCGTTAGAATAAAATTGACAACCATTTTTTAGTAAAAGAAGACGTATAAAAGTCTTAAAATGCATAATCCTGCTGAAGTTTGTAGCATTTATGAAATTCATTTCATAAATAAAGAAAAATAAAAGTCAATAAGTTCCTAAAAGGTTGTGGTAAATATGCTTGCCACCAAAAAAAATGGCATTTAAATTTGAAGTAATTTTTATAAGTTCAATGCGTTTTTCTTCTCTTATACCTATTACCACTCTTATATCAATTTCAATGAATTTAAATTTTTTAATTTACCTTTACTAGAAATAAATGTCCCACTAAAGAGTTAACTAATTAAAAAGGTAAAGAGGTAAGTATTTGAATGTTTTTAGAAATTTTGCTACCAGTGTATTAGTTTTTTGAGGACGTTGATGAACTTAGTTTTAAAAGGTTGGTATATACATGAACCTTAACGGTTTTCATAAATTTGAACATTCTGGCGAAAAATAAGTTTACCAAAACTACCCTTTTGGAAAAAAAAAGTAAGAGTAGCTTTCGGAAGAAAGCTAATTTCAGATTTGAAATCATCTCAACAGATTTCGGCAAGATCAAGTGCTTGTATCAATGCTACAAAACATTATACTCAGTGCTATTAACCTTTTCGGAAAAGCAAACTTCAAACTTTGAATCAGACAGTACATTCTAATTGAAGCGACATGGGTCTTTGTTGTTTTAAAAATGCTGGATGCTGGATCTTTTAACTCGGCGTTTGGCGCGAAGCGCCACTGACCGATTCGTCTGCACTAGTATGAAATATGAGTACTGGATGCTGGATATTGGGGTTATCTCGGCGTTTGGCGCAAAGAGCCACTAACCGATTCATCGATTCTGTTTTGTCGTATTCTGGGAGGTCCTAAATATCTTTGAAGTTGTAGTATGTTGTAACGACAAATCAAGTCCTTAAAGAAGTAAATCTTTAATTTTGAGGTGAAAATCATCTTTGGAATGGGGAGATCCCCTTCAGTAGAGTTGTATGATAAAGTTAATAGTATTTTGATAGTATGCAGTCTGAGCATAAAAAGGCGGTAATTGGGCTGAAATTCGAATTATCACGGATTATATCAATATCGAACAACTTATTGAAATCTGATGTGGTGCATGTTTTTGCGTCGCTATAGAATTTTGTGGTCAATTTAGCTATAAAGCGATTGATATCATCAATGTTTAAGTCTTTTCTGATGAAATATGAGTTCGTTCGTTCGTTCGTTGTAGTGGAACTGGGTGTCTGAGGCCTTACGGCCCTTTGTCTTTTCTGATGAAATATGAGTAGGAAGTCATTATTAAAGTCATAAACTGGTTGTTTAAAAAATAGTGGTTTTTAAATGTTTAAAAGCAATTAGTTTTACATTTCTAGTGGTTTGTAAAACATTTGTTGAGTTAGTGTTCCCAGACTGGATACATTGTACCAGAAAGGGTTAATGCATATCTCAAAAGACGCTTTTGATTCGTATTTTTTCTATTAAACAATGATGAGACTATACGAACAACTATATAGGATTCATGCGCACACATAACTTGAGCTAATGTAAGGACAATTTGTGCCTCTGGAAAAAGAAAAAATTGGCAGTAAGACCAAACCTAATTTATTTCAAGGAGAAGTAAAATATTCCTGATTGCTAAGACTTGTATACAGGATTGCTTCTAAGTCAGTAAAACAGAAACAGGGGTAGATAGTCTAGACTCCTTCCACCCTAAATCAGTTATATCATTTAGCACGTTCACGCCGAGAAAAGTGAAAATACTGGTACGAGAAAAGAGAAAATACTGGTAGAAGAACTATTTCAATAATAGATAATATTCGGGAGGAGTTAATCTATTCTCAAAAATAGCAATTCACTGTAAGGAAATTTATCACGGCGAAGAAGCAATTCGATATAAAAATTGCATCTGTTAAAAACAATTGGTAGTTATGGATTTTTATTATTCCCGGAAGAAAAACTAAAAAATGAAATTTATTGTTACCAGTTTTTACTCCGGTGCGCTGCCAAGATGAGACAATCTAGCGTGACCCACCGGTGGGTCACCCCTGCGTAAACGTGCGTGAATTTTTCTCCCAAATAGTTGCTACATTTAGGTCGAAAATTTTGTCCCAAATTAGTTGCTACTTTCAAGTATGGGGAGTTATAAATAACTTCCGATGCAGTTTAGTAGATCGACACCAGTAAAATTATACTGTTAATGAATTCAAAATTCGTTAGGTAGAAGACAGTGCTATGTGATTGCTGGAGCAAGAGTCCTTACAAAATGAGACTTGGCTTAAACGCGCACATTTCTGAACTTTTAAAAACTAGTTAGTACTGATATAAGAAGGGATCTCATGGCATGTAAATATTGATCGAGAGAATAACACTCTGAAATTCTTAAAAATGTTGAAACAAAATCATAGAATCAACAGTATCAATAAATACAAAAGTATTAAAATGTAGCACTAATCTGGAACTGAGGGAGTAGTTAAAACTAAAAAAAAGTTTTCATTTTACTTTTTAAGAAATCTAAAAATTAAATAGTTTTACTACCAGTTTTTTCTTCTGGAAAAACCCTCTTAAAACCCTTTTTTTCCTGCGTGAAATATATTAAAGAGGAAAACGGTTTTTTTTTCCTTTCAGTAAAGCATTGGCAATAAATTGGTCTTTGCTTAGAATAACCAAATCTAAAAACTTCTCGGCTTATTACTGCAAAAAAACGCAATGAGAAATGATCGAGAGGATAAACGTATGACGCAAGAGTAAAAATTGCTCGCCGGTGTTGGTTTTCTTTTAGACGCCATGCAAAACCTTTACTGTTATCAGCTTTTATGCAAATAAAGTCATTCATTGGTAGTTTTTTTTGTTGTATTTTCTGAAGTTATTAGAAGATGGCTACTTAAATCATACGAGGGAAGGAGCTTCTTATCGACATTTAAAAATTAAGGAAGCTTGCGGGAAGAAATGCACTGCTTCATAGTGGATAAAGAGAATTCCCACTAGTCTTAATTGATTAAATTAACGTTAAAGCCGGAAATTCCTTTTTTTAAACCCATTCTACCACAGTGCAGACGTAAAATATTTTCAATGATTGACCGATCATAGGTTTTGTAACTTAGTATGAATAGGTTAAAAAAATGAATTGTGTAATCATAAACCGAGAAGTTTTCAGATTTGGTTATTATAAGCTAAGACCAATTCATGGCCAATGCTTTATTTAACGAAAATATTTTTAGATTGTAGCCACTTTTCCAGTAGGAAAAAAGGGTTTTAAAAGAATTTTTTCTAGAAGAAAAAACTGGTAGTGAAACTATTTAATTTTTAGATTTCTTAAAAAGAAAAATGAAAACTTTTTTTATTTTTAGCTACATCCTCTGTCCCAAATTAGTGCCACATTTTAATACTTTTGTATTTATTGATACTATTGATTCTATGATTTTGCTTCAACATTTTTTATGGATTTCAGAGTGTTATTCTCTCAATCAATATTTACATGCCATAAGATCGCTTCTTATATCAGTACCAAACCAGAGATGCCAACTTGCTCTGGACAGCAAATAAATATTTTCGACTGATAATTTATTAATGTGTGATTCTTGACATCACTATTTCTAAATAATTCGAAGGCTCATATAATTTGCCACTTTGTGACATTTAAGTCATGCTCTACCGTTTTTAAAGTAAGCAAAATAAGTCAAATGCATACCTGCCAACTCTTCCGGATTTTCCGGAAGATTTTATTTTCATATTTAAAGTGGTAGCAATATGAAGGTTATTCCAATTAACTTTTTGAATTATATAATGATAATTATATAATGATAATTATAAATGAGTTTGACCACCACTACGTATAAATAATTTCAATAAATATATGAAAGCATAATAATCCTTGAACAAGCGAATTTCAGCGGAATCAAAATATAAATATATTTTTGAGTCTGATTGTTTTTCGTTTATTGTTTTACATCCACTCTGAAAATCCATTCTCGGAAAGAGTGAAAGTTGGCAGGCATGCAAATGTTTGCAAATTTTAGTTTGAGTTGTTTACCGTTTTTCAAATTATTATGAAGCGTCCGGAGCAGTTGGTATCTCTGCTCACTGTGGTAGATGCGAGGCGGAAACATAATTCGTGCCAGGGAACGACCACTGGGATTCGAACTTGGAACCTGATTGGGAGGCAAATGTCTATCCATTGAGCCATCGCGGCTCCATTTTATTGTGGTATTATAACCGTCATTGAACAGCTGACCCAATTTTGTGTTTACTACTACCGATGTTCAACTTCGTAGCCTTGTAATTTTGAACTTAATCTAGAAAACAAAGGAAGTCCTGGATCAAGTATTAGGAGAAATTTGCCTTCGTGGAGGAATCTTTTTGAAGGAACCAACCTGGATTTGCGTTACATGGAGAGAAAAACCACGAAAAACTCCCATGGTTAACCTGATGGCAAGGGGACTCCAGCTTATGATCAGCCTACCTTTGAAGATATTTTAAGCCAGCACTGTTGTCGGGGCGAGTCGGGTGTGGTATTCGTGTCGATCAGCATTCCATGGGATTCGAGCCGGTTCACCTCATTGACAGACGAGCACTCTATCCCCCTAGCCATCACTGCTTTTTTATAATATGGTTGACAAAAATAATCTGTTTCTGCGAAATCCTCCCTGATAATAAAACACTTTGGCTACCATTTCATTCTTTTAAGATAAAAGAAGCCACTCTTTAAAAGAAATCTGGACAATGGGTTAAGACATTACTTCCTACATCAGGAAGCTTCCACACGGTTTTTTATAGGAAGTCTGCGCAGACCATTTAAAAAGTGAACCAGTTTTGCGCACGAATCCAAATTCTTTTTTAAAAGCAATTGAGAGAAATTTATCATATATATTTGAGAATTGAATCTGTAGTGGTAGACAAGTAAATAAGACAAACCAATCGTATTCAAAAATTTAAAAAATTTTTAGACATGTATTTGCTTCTATTATCGTATTTTTACTAGATTTTAATTAAATTTTGTAATATTGTTTACCTTCATAGTGGTCTGATCGGAGAACCTCTAAAAAACCGTGTGGAGACTTTCCGCTATATGAGGCCTTGGTTAAGGTGCCACTTTAACGTTTATAGGCCTGGTAAGGCACATTTCTAAGACTTATAGATTTTTCGATATTTATCAATACATTTCGTTTTTAATTCATATTATTACTGGTAAAAATATTTTTTTAGATAATATATAATGTTGGTCATAAGTGTGTTAGATGATCAAAGTTTCTTTCATTTTTATTTCGAAAACTTGTAAAAACTTGTAATAGCTGTACGAAGACTGATACTATACTTACATAGTTACCGATGTGAAAGCTGTAAATTTTTAAAATATTTCAAGTGGTAAAGCAATAACAATTAGGGTTAGCAAAGGTTTATTGTCCAAAATACAAACATTTCCCCACATTGGTTCCCTGTTCCCCATATAAGAAATACATGTCACATCCAGTGATGTCAACTTGCTCTGGACAGCGAATAAATATTATCGAATGGTAGCTTATTAATTGTGATTCTTTGTTTAGTAAATTCAATTTATTAGATTTTTACCTACCGCTATTTCTAAGTAATGCATAGGCTTCACCACTTTATTTTAGTAAGGTCATGTTAAACCTGTTAAACAGCAAGCAAAATTAGTCAAATATTTGCAAATTTTAATTTGTAGTTATTTACCGTTTTTAAAATTAATTTGGCGTGTCCTGAGCAGTTGACATCTCTGCACATATGGCGCAGAAATTTTTTAAGTGGTTTTGGTGGGAGATTATTCTTAGATATTGAAAGTGGTAGCAAAATTTATGTTTTTACCTTTAATATAATAGGACTTTGTCTATCATACTGAATTGATATTTCCCTACCACTGTGAATGTTGTCGTGAGCTGCAACTTCCAGATTGATTTCTACCAAGATAAAATACTCTCATAATTGTTTCATCACCACTTTAATTTTTTTTTTTTTTTTGCTAAAAGAAAAAAAAAAATTTACGTACGTTCCAGACCTCAAAATTCTTCTCCTCTCCGAATACATCAACAAATTAAATGCAGATTTCTACAAAAAAGTCGAAAAATGCCAAACAGCCAACTTCAACCAGATCCTATCCTATGAAAACTATGAAAAATATTGCCATCTCCGACCTATTGCAGCCTTCTATACATCTGATGCCTCATTTCATCATCAGCAACAGAAATAGAAGTAAACAGCCATAGACGAATGGATAAAGCACCCGCATACAACCACAAAGATCCCAGGTTCGACCCCAACTGATATCACTTTTTCTAAATATCATCAGAATCATCCATCCTTTCAGCATATCGTCAAATCATTAGAAACAGCATAGTGCACAGCATCATCGATCGTAGTAAAAATCATCAACTTTCCAATGCATCCGGAGCTACATCAATCTCATGTGTCATCTTGCAGTCTATTCTGAGCAGCTGAAAATAAAAATCAAAAACACAAACTCTGAACATATAACAGAACTTTAAAAAATCCATTATTATTAAAATCTAGAAACCTACTGTAAAAATTATTAAATAACATATTCCAATAGAACTGACAAATATGTAATCTACAAACAATGCCTGTAATTTCTGTTCTTTTTATATTTTCTTTTTTCTTATTTCCTGTCTTTTTAATCTTGCCACCACAATGTTGCATAATATAAAATGTTTTCAAACAATGTAAATTATTTCATGATGTATGGGTGAGGGGCCGCTGCTCGGCCCAGGCACCCAGTTTGATTTAAATAAAGACGTATGCTCCAGATAATAGTAATTTGCGATTGATATAGTTGTTGAAAATCAAATTTAACACGTTCACGCCGGGGTGACCCACCGGTGGGTCACCCCGGGTCAATCTGATTGGATTGTCTCAATCTGATTGGTGGGTCACCCCAATCAGATTGAGACAATCAGATTGAAAACTGACACTGAAATTACATTTAGGCCGAGTCAACCACCGGTGGTTGACACTGAAATTACATTTAGGCAGCTTCAACCACCGGTAGCTGACACTGAAATTACATTTAGGCTGCGTCAACCACCGGTGGCTGACACTGACCTTTCACATAGGCAGCGAAAAACAGCTGGCTGACAGCGAATAACATGGTATAGAACTACAAAATTTACACTCCTCTTTTATGGAATTGCAGAAAATTTATTCAAAATTTACTTAATTATTGTGATTCTTGGTTTAATAAATTCAATTTACTCGGTTTTCATCCACCACTATTTCTTAACAACTAGTAGGCTTATATAATTTAACACTTTTTTCAAATATGTCATGCTAAACCATTTAAAAACTAGCAAAATCCGTCTAATATTTGCAAATTTAGTTCGTAGTTATTTACCGTTGTGGCCTGACGGGCAAGACATGTAAAATTAGCGTGGCGCTCAACATGCTAAATTTTAATGTAGGAATAATTAATTGAGATATGTTGCAGAGCAAGAGGTGGCTTTCTCATAGAATTTGATATTTAATTTAGACATACGTTTGTCTATTGCATCTACTTTGAGGTCGTGGTGTATTGTATCGCTTCTTACGAGCCATTTGGCTTTTGCTATCCTTCCTAGCATTTTGTGAAAGGTTACTTTTGGCTTTTATTAACCAAAAACTGGGCACCTGGGCGCCCCTATCCCATACATCATGAAAATTAATTTAAACATTGGCAAAAGTGACACTATAAATACTTTATTTTAAAAAGTTCAGTTTTAACTTTAATTATTAAGAAAAACATATATCGACACTTTTTTATCTACATAATCTTTGATAACTATAAGTTGGGTTAAATTTAGAATCCTGATTTTAAAATATGCCGTTTATGGGCAATTTGTTCATACTTAGTCATTAGGAAACATCAACCTTAAACGCTAATTACTGAAATAAAATAATAATTTAGGTTCATAATGATATTTGAAATTTTACAATTGTTTATAGATATTTGCATTTAAGATAATACAATTTATAGATATTTAATTTTACGAGAATATAGTTCAAAAAAATCATAATTATATAGAATTACTACATTAAATAATATGTTATGAAATTCGGAGAATTTTAACTATATACTATATATTTTATTTATAATTTTTATTTACGCTTTAATTTTCTTTATTTATCCATTTTTAATTTTTTCGCCTGCCTTTCTTTTTGAATTAACGAGGCGATTCTATTTAGATGGTGAATTTTTATAAAGGTTCTTAACGATAGAATAAACGTATTGCTGTTTTATATTAACTGTGTCATTTCGTTTGCAATTCGTTGAATCCATTCTTTACACAGTTGCTCATTTACTTTAGGGAACACGTAGAAAATTATATATTTTTTTTCTTTTGTGTTTCTATAGGAATTTTTGCAAGTTGCAATCGCGCAAACTGGCATTTCATTAATAGTTTTTAATTTTTGTAAATTCGCGGAAATAAACTGAGGAAAATCATTTTATAAAACAACAAATGTTTTGGAATATGTCACACAAATGAATGCTCCAATATTAGTTAGACCGAACGCTTCGTTCTTGAAGTAAAAGTGCAAGCTTCGCTCCACAGTGACGTCACTGGAGAAAATTGGAGGTTTAGTACGGCGAGAGTTTCTTCAAACGAGTGAACCAGCCCTTCTATTCCCTTTAGCCCTGAGTAAATATAGTTAATTGTGTAATATAATTAATAACGGTCTAAAGCGTGGAGGTCGCGAGTTCGATTTCTGTTATAAACCTGGATGTATCTTTGTGATGTCATTCTCTAATTAGTCTCAGGGCTGCCAACTTTCTACGCTTTTTGTAAAAAAATTATTCCAGTGGTAGCTAAGTTACTGTTTTAATGCATTATTTTTTACCAACTTAAACTTATTTTCCACGTGACTATACATAAATGATTTAAAAGCTCATATGCAAAGTGATTTTGTTCCAGCTCGTTCATTGTAAGGCATTTAAAGTGTTGGAAAATTTCCAAAATTTTTAGATTTAGATTCTCAAAATTAGTAATTAAATGCCTACCACTTCACCACTACATATAAATAATTACAACAAAAATATAATAGTCTTTAAGATAGCAAATTTCAACCGACTCCGTTTTCCTTCTCAAACTTTATTTTTATCATGTATGCTTCTTAGTCTAATTTCAGGATGAATGGGCATACCTGCCAACTTTTAATCCTTTTTTTTAATGGCGGGCACTTGGGGGTTGTCCCATTAACCACAGAAATGCCAGAACTGTTACTCTCATCTCGTTACCCAGTGGGCACCTGTGGCGAAGCCACGACGGTGGAGTAGCGTCGCTCACGTCACACAACCACAAACCCGTTGATAGGGCGGGTCACATTCACACAATCACACACAAAGGAGAAAGGACATAGAACACAGAGAGAAAGAAACATCCATGCCCTGAGCAGGTTTCGAACCCGCGACCAGCGGCTCCGCAGTCAGGCTCGCTAACCACTCGGCCACCAGGTCGGCAACTTTTAATCCTTTCGAGGATGATTTTTCCCAGTGGAAGTAAAATGGAATTTAAATTACAATTTTAGGCAGAAGCATACGCTGTATTTTAGAGAAGCTTTTGCGGACAACTGAATCAGCAGAGATGCCAACTGCTCCGGGCACGCCAAAATAATTAAAAAAGCGGTAAAGAACTACAAAGTAAATTTTGCCAATACTTGACTATATTTGCTTGCTGTTATAAGGCATAGCATGACATAAGTACTATAAAGTGGTGAATTATATAAGCCCACTAATTATTTAGAAATAGTGGTGGATAAAATCTACTAAATTGAATTTATTAAACCAAGAATCGCAATTGATAAACTACCACTTTAAAATATATATTTGCTGTCCGGAGCAAGTTGGCATCTCTGAATCAGTATTACATATATTAATATATATGCTTAATTTTTTTAAAAATAGTGGTGGTCAAAAAGATTATAAATTAAGTTTATAAATGCAAAGAATCTCAGAGATTCCAACTTGCTCTGGACAGTAAATATATATTTTAAAGTGGTAGTTTATCAATTGCGATTCTTGGTTTAATAAGTTCAATTTAATAGATTTTTATCCACCATTATTTCTAAATAATTCGTAGGCTTAGATAATTCACCACTGTATAGTACTTATGGATATATCAAATTTGATGTCATCGTCATGCGGTCAGGAAAATTTCGAGGCAGAATATTAGATACTTCTTGATTGTTGGTCAACTGGCTTGTCTCCGAGAGCAATGAAGCCGTGCTCTCAGTCAAGGTAGTCACTTTGGAATCTTAACTTGCCAAACGGATGTCGCCCATTTGATGTTCCTGACGAAGAAAAATTTTGATGTTTTGAGTTATTGATGTTTAATCCTTTTGGTGAGTAGTTTTTAATAATTCTCTCGAAATTATGTCTGGACGTGGCAAAGTTTGAAGCTCGCAGTTTAAAGTAAAGTACAAAAATTAAGTTTATTCAATTCAATCTTTAAAGTACTGCAAAATGAGTCTTCGACGTTGCGGACGTGGTGGAAAGACAAGCACGCCTACCGGGCGTCAAAACCTCAGTGACTCTACGACGGATGAGGAATCCACAGAATTCGACATCAAAATCAAATCACGCAATATGGCTACATATCAAAATCATCCACGTGGCGGAAAATGGCAAACCGAAAAGACTTCACGAGAACCAACGGTAAATGTGGAAAGCTTGAGTCCAGGTGAACGAAAATTATATGAAGAATGGATGGAAATGATAAGGATGACCAACGAAGAAATTGAAACAACAGCGAAAGTGCTCCAAGATTGCTCGCAACTCAAAACTCAACTTATGGAAACTCAAGATGCAGGCCAAATGTTAGAACAGAAAAGCGAAATGACAACCGATACAGAAAATACAGCTAAAAATAATGCAGAGCCCCCAACGAAAAAGCGAAAAAGGAAGAAGAAAAAGCAAAACAAAGCCAAAAATATTGAGGATACGCAAATCATGATTACAGAAAGTACCTCTTTTTCACCAATAGATGCCGCCACCTCCTTGCCACTACCAGATGCAACAGTCAACTCCTACATAGCTTCACCCATAGAGGATGCGATTGAAGACGGAGCTCTGCCCACATCTTCAGAAACTGTTCAAACAGTCACGCACATAAAAGTTCTGGCACGTGGACTTCCAGAGGGTTTCCCTACAGATAATATTTACCTTGATTTGGACAAGAAAGGCATTAAATCACAGAAAGTTATCCAGTTCAAGAGAAAAGTGGGCGAGGCCTATCGGCTCCTCCCACTTTTTCTCATAATACTCATAGAATCCGAAAATAACCGACAAATCTACTCAATCACCAGCATATGCGATGTCCCGGTGAAAATAGAAAGGTTCCGTGGAGGGAACAGTCCAACTCAATGTTTCAAATGCCAAAACTTTGGTCACACTCAAAGAAATTGCTGTTCTCCTCCCAGATGTGTTAAATGTGCCGCGGGTCACCGATCCTATTTGTGCCATAAGGACATCAACATACCTCCAAAATGCTGTAACTGTGGGGAAGCACACACTGCTAACTACACGGGATGCAGCTTCCGTCCCCCTAGGAGGGGCCATCGTGTCACTCCAGCTATAGTTCCCACTTCAAAAGCAGGCAAAGCTCATAGACTGGTCTCAATTTTAAAAGAACTACAAGAACTATTAAAAGACAGAGAAGTTTTCCAACTACTGCAAACAATCATGTCCACTTCTGAACAATGTCTCCCTCTGACTTGTTTTCACTCAACATAGAACTCTATTCTACTGAACTTATGAACTGGTAAATTCAACACTAAATTTAATACTGCTTATTGCCTCGTTAGATAAGGAAACTAACTAGATAAGGAAGCTAGATAAGGAAACCACTAAGAAAATGCAAAACTTATGCTAAAACTTCATGATTTTGTTTCATTTCACATTTGTCTTACAAATCACGTAATTCTAACTCAATTCAATGCTAAAATATCAATTGTATTTGTATATAGCTTGATTCTATTCATATCTATATCACAACTTATGACTGAATCAAATTTAAACTCCATTCAATGCTAAAATTTCAATTGTACTTGTTTATATTTTAAATTAATTCACTTTTAAAACACAACTTATGATTGCATCAAATTTAATCCCATTCAATACTTCAATATCAATTGTGCTTTTTAAATTCATGAAAATTTCTGATTACTTTATAAATCATGACTCATATTAAATATCAATTCATGTTTAATTTATCAAGCAAATTTGCTTGATCTTCTGTTCTGCTACCTTAATGCTGCCTAATTCAAAATGTTTTTAATTCAACTTGTAAATACTTCATGATGGATGGGTTAGGGGCCGCTGCGCTGCCCAGGCACCCAATTTTGGATTAATAAAGTAAAGTAAAGTACTTATGTCATGCTATATCTTTTAAAATGCAAGTAAAAATAGTTAAATATTTGAAAAAATTACTTTGTAGTTATTTACCGTTTGTCTAATTATTTTGGCGTGTCCGGAGCAGTTGGCATCTCTGGAATCTATAGAAAGCATACATTTTACTACCATTTTAAATATAGAAATAAAACTGTACGCCAAATGCTTAAAAGTTGGCAGTTATGTGAATGGAAAAAGGGCCGTAAGGCCTCAGACTCCGAGTTCCACTACAACGACCGAAAGAACTAAATTTCAACCTAGTCAAAATATAAAATATATTTTTGTGTGAGAATGCTATTCGGTAATTATTTTACTACCAATTTTCAAAAAGAGTGAAAGTTGGTAGGTATGGAATTGTTAAAAGCTAATTTTATCTACAATTGCATTTCAATTATTCTTTCACTACTACTTGGGAAATACTTCCTCGCAAAGAGTAAAAGTTGCGTGTCTGGTATAGATAAGAGTCAAAGACGTAGTTTCGGCAAACTTTATTAGTCTCCAGCTGTCGGCGACAAATTAACTTGCAGAGGAATTAAAGCAATGCTAACTTTCATAATTTTCCCATTCAGTTTTACCTAGGATTCATAACCCAGGATCATTCTCAGAAAGAGTGAAAGTTGGAAGGAATGCAATAGTGAAAAGTTAATTTTATCTACAATTGCATTTCAATTAGTCTTTCACTACTACTTGAGAAATATTTCATCGGAAAGAGTAAAGAGTGTCTGGTATAGATAAGAGTTAAAGACGTAGTTTCGACAAACTTTATTAGTCTCCAGTTGTCGGGGCAAATAAACTAGTAGAGGAATTCTGGCAACGCTAAATTTCAAACTTTTCTCATTCAATTTAACCCAGGAATCGTACGGTAGTTAAAAAAAATTAAAAACTGGTGGTAAAATCAAGACAAAAAATTGTTTTTTATTATTTTCCCAGCGTGGTCAACTTTCTAAGCTTTTTGTAAAAATTTATGCTAGTGGTATCTAAGTTTATGTTTTAATGTATTATTGTTTATTCATTTAAACTTATTTTCCACAACAATTCATATAAATGATTTTAAAGTTCATATGCAAAGCCACTTTGTTTCAGCTTTCTCAGAATGAAGCTTTTATAATGTTGGCGAAATTACCAAAAATTCTGAAAGCTCTAGTTCTTAAATGTCTACCGCTCTATAAATATTTTACAAAAGAGGTAGAAGTTTTGCAGACCTGATTTTCGAAAACAGAACAATAATTTTATATTAAGTAATTATACCTAGATACGAAGTCTATGGATTTTAATTTTTTTGCATTAAATTGCAAGCTGAAACAGAGATTTGCAGCTTTTTACGAGGATAATTAATGCCAGTTTTTTTATTTTTTTAAGAAAAATGGGAACTCTGCATATTAGGCACCGAAGTTCTCATTTTAGCGATATGTTTTAATTTTCTAAAAAACAAAGATTGCTGAATTTTTCCTTCTGGTTTTCCAGGAAGATTTTATTTTTTATTCGTAAAACATTTATTTTGCATTTATATTTTATACTTCCAGTAAAATTTCGGCACTGATATTTAATTTTAGATTCAATAGATATGATTTGTAATTTTTTAACCCTCTATATATATATAAAATTTAAACATATATATCTAAGATCTATAAACTAATAATTGGAGCTTTAGGCACTGACAATTTAAAAAAAAGTTATTTTTAACAAGTACATACCTGCCAACTTAAAATACATGGAATAAATATTAAATAAGCATGAATTTTATAGCCAATTTACTATTAACCCTTTGACGCCGAATTTTTATTAAACAATCTTTTCATACTTTTTTTATTATTTTAATATCTGCCAACTTTCACTCTTTTCGAGAATGGATTTTCCAAGTGGTAGTTAAGCAATTACCGATAAACTTTCTTCCTCAAAAAAATATTTATATTTCAATTGGGTTGAAATTCGCTATCGTAAGGATTAATAAGCTTTTATATATTTGTTGTAATTATTTATATATAGTGGTGGTCAAACTGATGTAAAATTATTATTGTAATTCAAAACGTTTAGTGAAATAACATAAATTTCGCTAGCACTTTAAATATGAAAATAAAATCTTCCGGGAAAACCGGAAGAGTTGGCAGCTTTGTATTTTGTATTAATTTAGATCGGAATATGTGAAAAATATAATATTTATCTTTTTAGTATTTTACGTTTATGAGACACAGCACAGATGTTTTTTTTTTCGTGCTAAAAGAAAATCATCCAAACACGACTCATTTCCAAATAATAATTTTTCAAATTTGAATTTATCTGTAGTTATTTAGAACTAAAAAAAATAGTTATTCATCATTGAAATTTCTTAATTAATCATTGATTACTTTTGAGTACGAAGGAAAAAAAATTCAAATTACTTTTTTTGGATTTTATATTTTAGTACAAGTATGATTTGGATATTCTAAGAGATTTTTTTAGTAATCATTAGACTGTTTTGATTAAAAAATTACAAAACATGTTTTTGCTTGCAATTAGGGCAACAGAAAAAAAATATATAAAAGGGACACCGGTGGCCTATCAACGTAAAAAGGTTAACCTTTTGACGGAGAATAAAAAAAATTCAAAAAAGTGGCTTGAAGTTTTTTCTTTCTTCATTCATACTCAAAAATTCATCAATAATTGATTTTGTAAATTAAAGAAATTTCAATGATGAATTATTATTTCTCTTTGATCAAAATAACTGCAAATAAGTGCAAATTTAAAAAAAAATTTGTTTGGGAGTGAGCTGTGTGAGAAGATTATGCCTTTTACAAAAAAAAGAGACTTCAGTGTTTCTTGCTGTATTTCATAACCATAAACAATTAATTTGCAAAATATTATATTTTTCTCTAATTTTGACTTAAATTAATACAGAATAATTAAAAAAGTATGAAAAATATGATAGTTATAAATTCTGCGTCAAAGAGTTCGAGTTAAAATCTTCCAACATATCCGGTTGAATCTGCAGTTATGTATTTATCAGAGCTGTAAAACAAGAAAGAGAAAAAACTGGTAGTAAAACCATTTCATTTATAGCTATTTTTCGGGAGGAGTTAAACAAGCTATTACTAATTTTAGTTATAAACTATCCATTATGATTTACTTTCTCTTGGATTAAAAATAGTCCTATATGCATATTGTAACTGTTGTAAAAGTCTTGGTTGTAATGGTTATACATTCTTTCCAAAAGCAAGCTATAATGAAATGATTTTCTTACCATATTTTGCTCTCTTCCATCTTGATATCTGTAAAATTTCAACCCTCTCATTTATCCATTAAAAGCCATACTTTTGATATTAATTGATGGTATTGATTGATAGAATTAATAGTCGATCAATTAGCGATAACAATTTAACAGAAAAAAAAAGGAACAAAAGAATTTTTGCAGACTTTTTTTAAAAAAAGAAAAAAAAAGAGGCCATAGTACTCTCGTACTTAATAATACGCACACTTTAATACTTATTCGCGAAAAAAAACATTGATATGATACTTTGAAAAACTATTTTTAACTTTGAATAATTAAAGTAGATATAACTGTGATAAAATACATGTTTTGTTTCTGTTTCGCTAAGACAAACATTTACATAACTTTGTCATTGTTTTCCTTACATCTCAACACATTGCAACCTGTTCAATTTTCCATGAAATCAATACTCTGAGAATGCTGCAGAGTTTATTTACCAAAAGTCAGCAATATTTACCACAGACGTACATGATTCTTTCAATCTTTTCTGATCCCAGTCATTGATAATTCTTCGAAAAGATCAAATTTTGATATTTATTCTAAACGATGCTAAATTAGCAGAAATTTTAGCGACACTGTCGTCAGCATCCTGTATGATTGATTTTGTTTTGCAATCTACTTCTTTTCTGGAAGTACCTTACGTGAGCTATTCTAGGGGTTTAAATAGTGCCCTCTGAATGTTCGAAAACCAGATTCGATCAAGCTTCTCAGCAATCATGGGGCTGAGACTTCTAGCTTTAGCGTGCTTAGTGGGAGCTGCATTAGCTGGTAAGTTGTTAACATATTACCATTGGATTACGATCAAAAGGATTACTTTATCATTTCAAGGATATAAATTGAATTCATCATTTCTATCAACCGAATACAGTTGAATCAAAAGGATGATTAACTTTTAAATTATATCATTAAAATAAATTACTTATATTTAACAAAAAGTATTTCCTTAACTTTAAAATAAGTCAATATTAAATCAAAAGTATTACTTCATCATTTCACGCAAGTGAATGGAATCGGTTATTTCAGGCATTTAAATAAATTGAATCAAAAGGATGATTAACTTTTTATTTATATCATTAATATAATTTACTTATTTTTAACGAAGAGTATTTCCTTAAGGCTACAATAAGTCAATATTAAATCAAATGGATGATTATAAAATTTTAATTATATTGTTAAAATAAATTTTGTTCTCAGCAAAGAGTTTTTCCTTAATTTTAAAATAGGCCAATATTTAATCAAAAGGATTACTTTATCAATTCAAGCAATTGAATAGAATCGATTGTTTAGCAGTGGAATAAAATTAAATCAAAAGGATGATTAACTTTTTAATTATATCATTCATTAACTAATTCCTTTTATTTAAAAGCATAATTAAAGGCATAATTTTAATTCAAGCATTTATATATAATTTAATCGATTATTTTTCAATTATAAAATTAAATAATTAAATTTTTATCTAACTGTATTCCTTATGCTCTAAAATAAGGCAATGCAAATTAACATATAATTAAATATGCATTTAAAAATATATCAAGGACATTATAGGAATATATGTATAAGCTGTATTCTATAAGCTTCAAAGTAATATTTAAAAAAATGAATAGGAAGAAGAAACTTTTGGTCAATAAGTCGAAATATATAGTTTTAAATTTATCAAATTTTATTTAAAAATAAAACTAAGTCTTTGTAGGAATAGTTATATTCTAAATTGACAAATAACTCAACTTATTATCTAATGTTTCAGCTTTATAATTTAGGATATACTGAATTAGTTGTATATAGCATTTCTTCAATTTTATTAATTGTTTCACTATTATAATTGGATTTTTAATTAGATGATTAGATAGCAAGTTTCAACTACTTTTATTTATCGAAAAAACTAATAATAATTTATGTAAATAACAAATCAAAAAAATTATCACTTAATTATTTCATTACGCCATTAAATAGAAATATTAATTTTTTAAACTTAAGAAAGTCAAAGTGATTATTGTTTCTGAATTATGCATTCCCTTTATAATTGAATATATCATAACTTACATGCAAAAGATAATTGCTGAATATTTTAATCTTAATAATAAATAATTTGTAATATTAAATATACGCTCATTTAGATTAGTTATGTCAGCAATTTTAACTTGGGGTCTACAGAAAATTAAAATTTCCAAAAGCCAGGATAACTTTAGAGAAAATAGTCTTAAAATTATTCAGATTTTAGAAAAATTAGGTTACATTTTACAAAAATATTAGTCGCTACTCGGCTTTTTACTCACTTTGATGACACGCCACCTAGAATTTGTAGACCTTTGATTATAATACTGATTAAAAAACATGCTTAAAATGATACCAAGGATTATTAACTATATATAAAAACGTTATGTTTTCGATAAACTACAGATACATAATTTTTAATCTTTATGATTAATAATGTAAAATTATTTCTAAATAAATATGGACTGATGAAAAGTTCTTAATTCCTATATTTGTGAATATGTGAAAATTATTCTGCATGTGAATATGTGAAAATTATTCTGCATGTGAATACGTGATAATCATTTGTATGTGAATATGTGAAAATTATTATATATATGAATACATTTAAATTTTATTTGCAGGCCCACTCCCCCTTCAGGAGGGTCAGAGACAATGCGCTAAACAATGCTCACGAGGTAAGTATACTTTCTTACATAAATATGCAGTAATATGCATAACTTAAATATGCAGTACAATAAAAACAAAACAATTCACTTAAATCTTAAGTACAATGAAAAATATTCTTTTAAATCTAAAAGATTTTTATTGATGCTATATATTGGCCCAAACTTATATATAATAAAATAGAAATAATATAAAAATTTTTAAGAATTATTGCCCGAATGAATTTTTTATATAAAAATAAAAGATTTAAATTTTAGAGAAAATTAAGAGAGCAAATCAATTTCAATAATAAAAACTAAAAGCAAATAATAAAAATTAATGTTTCGAAATGATGATTAATGATTTGCTTCTTTTAAGTGATTAAAGAACATATGTTGGAAATAATAACTTTTCTTAAAAGTAAAAGTAATAATAATAAATAAGTAAATAAATAAACAAATAAATAAAATTAATGGGAAATTTGGCTTAAAACCAGGTATATATTTATTGAAAATTATTTGTTGCTAATAAATCCATCTTTTGAAATCTACCTAACATTACGAGATTCAGGTTTTATCTAAAACAAGTAACTATCCGCCATACTCCGTGCTTCTTCATATTTTTGTCATTATTTATATTAAGAATTTGTATATTAATTTGTGTATTGTAAACTTGTTATTCTTTCAGCATTAAACCAACCAAAATTCGGATATGAAATCGGCAAGACTTACACTTATGAATACCGAGGCGAAAATGTAGTATCTGCTACAGGAAAACCAAGGCAAAAGGCAACAATCGAAGGTTTAGCTGTTATTCACGTGGTAGACCAATGCGAGATGGTTCTCCAGGTACTTATAATTTTAACATTGTACTTATGATTTTAACATTGTACTTATAATTTTAACATTGTACTTTTAATTTCAATATTGTACTTATAATTTCAAGGTACTTATAATTTCAATAAAATTTTCATGTAAATAATAAATATAGAAACTTCATATATTTTCAAGTAACGACAAAGAATAATATTAAAAATTTATTTTATTCCTCATAAGTTAAAATTTGAAATATCTAATTTTCTTACATAAATATTATAGCTTATAACTTCATTACCATTTTGTTATTCAAATTAGGGCAATTTTAGTTTCATTGTTAGGTTATTGAATTATTTTTACTTAAAACTAAATATAATAGTAAATTATTTGTGCGCATTGCACCTTTTTAAACCTTTTTGCCCCTTTTATCATCTGTTTAATTTTTGCAATGAATACGGATCCAAATAAAGAGTTTTTTGGTTCAAAAAATTCTTATTAACAATAAGGATAAGTATTAATGCATAGCTGTAAAATTTAGAGCAAGTTACCTCATACTATTAGAAAAAATCAGAGAATAACATTTCATAAAATAACTTTTTTGGAATGTACAAAACTGCACTTACAAACAAATTTGAGATTTTGTATTATTACAATTTAATCATAAAATATAATTTCATGCTTTATTTGATCAGTCAATTAAAAAAAGAAATAATAAAATAGATAAGACATTAATGATTTAAATTTTTTAACTAGGGTACTATTTTGAATGAAATTTATATATTTTTTTTACCTACTTCATGATAATTTATATTCAAACATTTTCGATTAAATAAATTTTCCTTACCTAATAAAATACCTAATTTTGAAAAAAATTCTTTGATCATCATTGAAATCAATACCTGTAATTCCGATTACACATAGTTATGTTTAAATCCTTTGTTCCAAATTAATATCTTATTTTTAATTGCAGTTGAAAAACTTGAGAGTTTCGCAAAAACTATCACCTGAAGAAATTACTGAACTGACTCAAAAATTGGAGTTACCAGTACCATTTTCATTCAATGATGGTGCAGTTGAACAAGTATGTCCAAGCCAAGATGAAGATCTTCAATCTCTGAACATCAAAAAGGGATTGATTTCATCTTTCGTAAACACAATGTCAGAACTCAACAAACCCCAAGAAGTGAAAGAAGTGAGTTATCTTTACTTATACTTCACTTTACTTAACTGTAAATGTAAACTAGTGAGTTAAAATACTTATAAATATATAATTTTATTAATATATCTGTAAAAAATATTTTTTTAATATTCTTGTAAACAAAAATATACCCTACATAAGATGTATTCTATTCTACTAATATGCTTGCAAATATGTTCCAATCAATTAATAATCCTATAAATATATTTTTTAAAATTTAATCAGTTTTAAACCTTATTAAATTCCTCTAATATTTCTAAAACATATTTTATTTTGTTAATTTACCTATAAATATATTTTCTTTTGTTAGTTGTAACAAAGCTTGCATCGCTATACACAACGCAATAAGTAATTAGAAATTTAAACAAAATTAATAGTTTTATTCGTAGTTAATAGTTTAGTTTTATTTGTCTTTATTCATGACCTAAAATTAATACTTTACCTTCATTCCGAATTTGCTATATCAGTTTACTTGACAATTAAAAAACATAAAAAAATTAGCTTGATTTAAGATAATCTTTTTTTGATTTTAATCTTGATTTAAAGTTGCTATGATACAAAAAATAAAGTTTTTACGAACTAATTAAGTAAAATAAGTCTTTTTAAGAAATTTTGTAGCGTTTTTAAATACCTGGAAATAACATAATTACCAGATGAATTTTTTCCTTCATAATATTTTAAAAATTTGAACTCTTTAAAGACCACTAGAATATAGAATTCCATAAAAACTATAAGCAGGCATTCTATAGAATGTCATTAAAAACGGAGAAACAAAACAGACCTGATACATTGTTGGTAACATAGTATTACTAATATATAGTATTACTATACTTATAAAATTAATACTACGCTTATTATTTAACTATATAGAATATTTGTTTTTTATTTCAGTTCGACAGCTTAGGACACTGTATGACTAAATACACTGTTCAAGGATCAGAAATCCGAAAACAAAAGAGTTTGAAGTCATGTACTAACAGACATTCATCAGTCACCGCCATGATTACAAACCCATATGAAGCTTCTGACTCCGTAAGTTAGGACAATATTAACATGTTATTTAAAATTTAAACTTTAAATTAAACTCAATTAACATTAATTTAATTATTTGCTTTTTAGAAGATTCACACTCTTCCAGTATTCCCTGATGAGAAATTGGAGTGCACACAAATTGTTGAGAACAAAATTATCAAGAGTGTTCAATGCCAAGAGCATGCCCAAATCAAACCTCTGAGTCAAAAATCCAGTATCATTAAATTTGAAGGCCAAGTTGAACTTAATTTGTTAAGCACCAGTAATGACGACCAATTACGAACATGTAAGTTAAAAAAGTCATTTATTACTGTTATCATAATATGGTCATTTTAATTTTATTCATTTAGTTAAACTATTTCAGTTCTATCAGACAAACAAATTTAATGATCATTCAAAGTCAGACGAGAAAAAATTTCTTTTAATATAACTGCAAAATTGAGCAGAGCATTTAATCAAATAACAATTTCATAATAAGATAATTAAATTAAGATAATTAGATGCATTAAAAATCAATTACGCGTTAGTTTTTTTATTTTTTGTTTTTTCTTTACAGTCTGGCTTCTTTACAGAGATAATATTCAACGAAAAGAATATTTATACTGAGATTAAATGCTTACAATTATATCAAGATAGTATTTTTCATCAATTCAAGTATTGTTCCTGATTCTATACTTCAAATTAAATAAAACTTTAAGAATTAGTTTAATAATGAAATATTAGGAAACCTTTTGTTAGAAAAATGCTTTTTTTATATAAAATACTTTAAATCGAAATCAAATTTAATTTTTAATTTAATTTAAAAGTTTCTCTTGATCATTTTTAAGTTGATCAAGAGGATAAAAACTAATAAAGAATGTTGTAAAATTATTATTTTATATTCTTACATAATAAGTAAAATAAAATGCTGTTTTTTAAAAGATTAGAATGTAATTAAATTCTAACTTAAAACTATTTTCAGGGCACTCTAACTGGGCACAACAATCTCAGTCCGAATCTGAAGAAAGCCCAGAAGCTTCAAGCTCCAATTACCATGCTTCGGGGGCCAGACAATCCCAGCTCAACAATGCCCAAAACTCACAAGAATCAAGTAAAAAATGGCAACAATCAATTATGTTCAACTATGAGGAACCCAAAAGCGTCAAAAGCCAAGAAAGAGAAACTGAACAGTTATTGCGTCAAATGTGCTCCAAAAATGAACAATCAATGGACATCACCGTCAGCAAGGATTTCATCCAACTTGTCAGCCTTGTAAAGGATTTACCATACTCATCCTTGACACGAATCCACTCTTCATTGGAGTCTGGTCGATTGTGCTCATCAAGGAAAGTACAGTAAGTAAAATACCCTTAAAATTTGATCAACTTCATCGGATACAATTTCAATTGCTTAATACAATAAAGGACAATTAAGGAGCCTAAATTAAAAAAATACAAATGAAACCTTGATTATTAAAACCAACTTACTTACATTTTTAATGAATATATCTAAGTCATATAGAAGATTCCAACTTTCTTTGGTGCTAATGGTTAAGACCCACTTCTTCCAGTATAGATGAGATCGATTTATCGATGCCTGGATGAGTAGTATTCGTATATACTTAAAAAAAATAATTGCCATTGCCTAAATAAGGTGTGATTGACAGTGCCTCGATTAAATAAATTTTCCAATGTCTGGAACAGAAAAATTAAACATAATTGAATGTGAAAAGTTTGGCAGTTGGATGAAAGTTGTTATAACACATTTCGAAAAATTTGACTTCAAGAAAATTTTCTTAAGTATTTGAAAATAAAAGGTAAAGTAAATAAAATTTATTTTACAGTGACTTATTCGTGGACACCTTACCAATGGCTGGATCTGATGCTGCTATTAAACACATGGTAAAATTGTTGGAAAGCAAAGAGATAACTGGATTGAAAGCCAAGCTTTGGCCAGCATCTTTGGCTTTGATTCCAAATCCATCAAGGGAAGCTGTTTCTGAAGTTGTTGTAAGTATACTTTTGATTCAGTATGTTTTCAAACAAATCTGTATAAATGAATATTAAAAACAAATTCTCAAGGCATTTACTAAATAATAATTCAGATAATGCGAAAAACCAAAGATACACTTTTGATTAAATTTTTTATTACATTTTCAAAATTATAATAATTGGTTTAAGTTAGTTTAAATTTTTAAGAAAATATGAACTTTTCATTTTAGCCTTTGTTGCGAATGCAATCCTCAGAACAAGAATCAAGCCCACCATCTCCCGTTATATTGCTAGGAGTCTCCGCTATGGTCCACAGATTCTGTAGCGTGCATGATTGTGAAAAGGAAAGATCAGTTCAAGAAATCACTTCAATCTTAAACCAGCAAATGGGACGACAATGCTCCAACGAAAATGAAGCCCAGGTACTTAACAATTAATTATGAAATTTCAATGAAAGCTACATAATCGTTTTCAATTGTGCGATTCAATCTAATTATATAATTAAAAAGGAATATTCTCTTTTGTTATTATTTATAAGTTTTCTTTTCATTAGATTCTAGCTGCATTGAAAGCCTTTGGTAACATGGGACACCATGGAAATGCAGAACAAACCATTTTGGCATGTGCACAAGACAAGGACAAATCTGCTCGTTTGAGGTTGGCTGCCATTGATGCTTTCAGACGTATTACCCAGGTATATTTATTAGTTAATGTCAAAATAATTGTGTAAGCTTTTTGCTTTGATCTTTAAGATTCTAAACCAGTATTGTTCTTACAAATATGAAAATGCTAGGTAAATGAGGAGTAAGTTGATACTTGACAAATTTTCAACAATTTGAAATCTTCATATTTCAACGATAAGCAATATTTCTTGATTAAAACAACAATTGTTATTGTTCTATAGCTTAAAATTATTTAATTAATGACTATTGTAAAGTGAAATTTTTTAAAAAACACTTAAAATTATTAAAATTTTTCTTGTTATTGACAGAAACGACCTGAAAAGTTAGTTCAAATCTACAGAGATACTCAAGACAGTTCTGAAATCAGGATTGCTGCTTTCTCCAGTGTTATGAAGCAATGTGATGAACAGCAACTTAGAACCATCAAGCGAACTGTTGAACAAGAAAGGGATGTACAAGGTAATGTTTTAAATCCTAATTAAATTTGATACACTGTTCGAATAACTCGAACTTTTAACGAATTCAATAAAAATGAAATAACACAAAAACACTAATATTTCGAATTATTTTAGTATCTGCCTACGTTTCAAGCTACCTCAAGAACATGAAAACAACCTCATCTCCAATGAAGAAGAGTGTAAAACGGGCTTTGGAACAAGTTGAAATTAACCCACCGAAAGTCAGCTACTGGCAAAATTCCAAAAACATTGAATTCTCCTCCTTCAGTGAAACATTCAACATTGGAGGCTCTGTTGAAACTGACATTGTTCATTCACCAGAATCAAAGATTCCACAATCCGTAACCGCAAGGTTTGACGCTGATGTATTGAACAACAACATGAACATTTTTGAAGTAAGCATTGTCATGATATTGCTTGTTGAAGCAGCAAATTTATATTAGAGAACTTGCATTGAAGTTATGAACCATTTTTTTCTTTCAAGTGTAAAGCCTAATTTGAAAGGCTAATGCATGGCTTAAGCCATTAATAGTAAAAAAAAATTCCAAAAAATGAAATGTAAATAGCGAAAGCAACTTAACCATTTCAGTGGGGATCAGATATTTAACTTATTTGATAATAAGTAATATTATTAGATCAAAGACGTAATTTTCAAACTCATTCTCAAATGGGGACAAAGCCAGAATTAAATTAAACTGTAATTTTACCAATTTTCAAACCGTTAAAAACTTTTGGATAAAAACATGTTAAGCCACAATGCTTGAACAGTTAATAGTTTGTTGTAATCTAGATTGTGTGACACCATTTCTATTTTACCAGAAAAATGACACAATCATAATAATTACAACTTATGTATTGTTCATAAATCATTCGCATCTCTAATAAGATCCCGTGGGTCTGTGTCAAAAAGAGTTGTTTAAGTCATAACTTCAAGGCTTACTGAAAAATAATGAATTTTATAGGGTGATTTGCATACGTATTTGTTTTATACTATTATTATTTTAAATAAAATTATCTCGTTTTTTAACAGATTGGAGTCCGAGCTGAAGGTTTCGATGCCATCTTCAAGAACTTACTCGGGTTGAAGGATAAGATTCCAAAATCATCATCTCCTTGGGAACTCTTTAACTCAGAAAGCGTATGTTGAAATCATTTTGATGTAAATTTTCGTGCAAATTATTAGTTTATTATGACTAACAACTAAAATTTTAAATTTTATTTTAGGTTTTTGGAGGAGTTGAAGCTGAAGCATCTGCTTTCATCAGAACAATGAACACTGAAATCTTAGATATCTCTTCTTCTGATATGTCTGAAGTTGGAGAAATGATCAAAATTGCAGACCTAATGAACCAAGTAATAATTTGTTTCGTTTCAAGCTTTAATTTTGTTTATTACAGAACAAGTTACCTTTAATTCGTAAAAACCTTTCTGTAATCTAAAATCCAACTTCTAACATTTGAAAAGTTTTCTTTTTTTAACAATTTCCCATACTCAGTAAAATTCCATTTTATAATTTCTAGAAATATTTCAAAATGCATGAATTTGATAATTTTGTCTAAATTAGGTGATAAATTGAATATAAAAAATGAGCAAAATTGTAACCACAGGAAATTTCTTACATCAAAATAAGACTTTTTTTAATATTAAATATAGATTAGTTGTGAGCCATAATACTAGATAAATGCTTATTTTATTCCATCAATTATTGTAAAACAATTACAATTCTGTTCTAATATTTTCAGCTTGCTCAAGGCAAGAGTTCCGATTTCTCACAAAGCTTCCTTTTCCTGAATTCAAAGCTTATTATTCCCAGTGTAACAGGTAGATCATATTCTTTGGGAGTAACCGGAAGTGCTACTGTAGGACTTACAGCCACTACTAAATTAGATATCATGAGATTCCCACGAAACACTGATGCTCATGCACGTTTCCAACCAAGGTAAGTAATTAATCATGTGCTCCTAGTTCAACATAATATTTTCCTAAAAATGTACTCTACTTTCCATTATAACTGTTTATATAATTATTTAAATTTTAGCTTGAACGTTGAGCTGTCTACAACAGTTGGTATCCAGTCTAACCAGCATAGACCCGATATTAAATTGTCAACACGTATGCACTTGGAATCTAACTTGGAGGCTCAATTTAAAATTAGAGATGGACACTACGCTATTGCCAGTGTCACACTTCCAACTGAGAATGTTGTTCTAGCTAGAGTTAGGTAAGTTTCCACATAGAAATATCAATTTATAAAATAATTTTTGCGATATTAAGTTTTAAAAAGAAAACTGCGATGTCTCACTTACATTATGCAAGATCAATTTGCATTAGAATAGAAGCTAGCTGATCTTCCCAAAAATTATATATATTATAAACTTCATATTTATTAATAACAAAATGGCTTCTGAAATAAAAAAAACGACTCAATTTGGCAAACAAGACTGTCTATGAGCTGAGAAGATTTATTAAATCCATATGGAGAAATCTTCAGAAGAAGGCATTGGTCCACATTGGGCTGCCTGGGAAGATGTAATTTCACATTTTATGTTGCCGTTACTTTTAAAAATAGACATATCATCGATATATAATAAGGAAACACTGAATTTGCATTGTATATTAATGTCTTTTTGAGTAAAACTATTTGTTTCTTCAATAAGTGGTGAGTTTCAGTAGCATGTTGTATTTATTTCGCTTGGAGTTAATTTTTTATGAAATCTCTGTTCCAGCTCTGATATTGTTGAAGTTGATTCTCACCACCAAGAAAGACCAGTTTTTGAACAGATGCAGAAGAAGGTTGACTACTGCTTTGACAAACTGCAAAAACCATTGGGTGTTTCAATTTGCGGAATGTTGGAAGTTCCAAAACCTTTTGTGACCAGATCTTTCCCCTTTATTAACGCTGGTGTTGGAAGTATTGAATTTTCAATTAAGAAGACTGACCGTAATCTGAAATCATTTGAATTGAAATTGGAACGACCAAGACACGCCGTAAGTGCAAAATTTACAGATATAACATTTTATTTAGTTTTATAAAGATAAGCTTTTTTATTCAATAGTAATTGAGGACCATTTATTTCGAGTTCAAATAATTACATCATGTAATTCAGTACCTTTTACAAATATATATTTATAATTTAAAATATAGTAAATTTACATTGTATTATAATATTGAGAACTTTTAAAATTCGGAAGTCATTTACTTAAAAAAATATTGCCTTAAAAACTACGCAATATTAATGAACTTAAAATATGATTAGGCACCTGTTCAGAAGTTCAGAGCATCTTTTGACACTCCTGGATCCCAAGTTAATCGACGATTTGCTGCCGAGTTGGATGTAAAACGCCAAGGAGAAGATTACCAAGAATATTCTTTGCAATTGACATCTCCATTTAAGAACGCCGGTGGCTCAGGTACATTGATCTCGATTCATTTAATAACAAAAATGGTTTTAACTGAGTCAGTTGGTTAAAAAAAATGTTTGAATTTCGCAGGTTCACTCACTCTCAGACCAGAACTTCTTGATAGTGTTGTTGAAATTCACAGTGGATCATCACCATTGCTTTCATTCAAGGCTTCTTCTCAGATTTCTTCATCTCGTGCCAAGAAAGTGTTCAAGCCATCTGTACATCTCCAAATTGGAAGCAAATCACCTCTTCAAGTTGGTGGAGTCGTTTCTGTCACACACGGAAGAAAACAAGTAATTTCAATTGACATTCAAGCTAACAAGCCTAGTAGACGACCTATGTCTGTAAGAGGTACGTATTCAAGTTCAAACTAAGTAAAAGTTAATTATAACAAAATATATTTTGTAGTTAATAGAATTTCATAAAATTACTGATTTAACAAAGCACTTGATGTTCTTCAGTTAGTAATTAACTCCTTGGCACACTCAGTGACTTTTGAGGACGTTACCAAAAATGTATTTTAAAATCGTAGAAATTTGTTTATTTACATAAATTACTTTTGCATATTATTTTCTTCAAAATTTTATTTCCGTTTGTATGATATTGAAATCTTCATTATTTTCAAATTTGATTCTGCAATAGTTTATCAAAATGTCAAAAAAAAATTTTAAATTCGTTTAAATATTAGTTATTTAGTTTATTTGTTCCCAGTAATTATTTTAGTAAATAGAATTTTGATCCGCTTTTTAATCCTAATATATAAACTGGATTACTGAAAAAATTCGCACTATTCATCACTGAACTTATCAGAAACATAATAAACAATTGTGGATCATAGAAAAACTGGAATTTTAATCGAAATATCAAACTAAAAATACAAAATTATTAATTTTTTAGGTAGCATTACAAAAGAGGGAAGCATTGTTCTTTCTAAGAAATCCGAATGGAAAATAAGCTCTGATTTGTCTTTTGAAAGTAGCTTCTTTGAGAGTCAAGTCCGATCTATGCTTGAAAAACAATCAAAGCAAGCTGAAACCATATCTGCAAGCATTGAAACAGAATACAAGAGAGGATCTCAGAGGCATTCAATGTCATTTTCTGGTACTGCTCAACAGAGTTCATCTAAAATTAGTACAAACGCTCAATTCCAATCC
This sequence comes from Parasteatoda tepidariorum, assembly GCF_982258835.1. Lineage (NCBI taxonomy): Eukaryota > Metazoa > Arthropoda > Arachnida > Araneae > Theridiidae > Parasteatoda > Parasteatoda tepidariorum. The sequence goes on from NC_141766.1 coordinate 45,754,862, forward strand.
ACTCAATTCCCTTCTACAAGCTGGAGTTTGAAATGGGAAAGGCAAGGAAAACCACATCAGTCAATGAAAAATGATATTATTTTGAGGTATGGCCAAAACCAGGAACGCAGTTTCATTAGTGTTAAACAGAGTAGCCATGTTCCATCAAAAGGACAAGGAAAATGTAATGTTGTAGTTAAAGTGCCACAATTGAACATTGATAGTGAGCTGACAGTTACTCATGAATTATCATCATCAGAAAGTGCACACAAACTTCAATTGGAAGCAGATTTATGTTACAAAGAGGACAAACACATCAAGGGATTCTTACATTTTGACGCACCATCTGTTAAACCACTTAGAGCAAGCTCAGAAATCCAATTAGAATTGCCTTCTGGTAAACTGTCATATTCTAATGAAATTAGAGAAACAAGTTCTAGAAGATATGAAGGAAACACACAAATGCAATGGAAAGAAAGCAGACCAGTACAAGTTAAATACATCTATCAAGTTTTGAGTGACAGATCGAAATTGCATCATGAGCTTGACGCTTCACTTCAACTTCCTTCAAGGCAAAGTCCAATTCAAAGCAAATGCTCTTTAGAGGTTAGCAGACAGACTGTTAGGATTGATGGATCTTTGAGTTCCCGACGATCACCCGATTATACCATTCAGGCTGAACTTACTCCATCTGGAAGAAGTAGCTTGAGACTTCAAACACCAAAAGTTGATGGAGACTTGAAGATTCAAAATGAGCAACAGAAGAAAGCTTTTGATCTGGATCTTAGACTTAAGGGATCTCAATCAAGACGGGTAATTGCATCCACAAAAGTTCAGTTGGGACAGAAGAAATCTTTCGAAGTGGAAATGTCATGGGATGCTGATCGACAACCAGAAAAGAAAGTTTCTTTCACTTCAAAAGGAGAAGTTGCTAGCACCAGTTACTCTGTAAGTTCACAATTGCAAATAGCTGATTTACTAAGCTTATCTTTCACCGAATCTGGACAAAAATCTATTTTGGGTAACCACCAAGGCAGCGTAGAAGCCAGCATTAAAAACCATCAACCAATTCGTGTAGATTATAGCCATAAGTTATCCAACGGACAAAGTAAATGTCAGCTTAAATTCTCTAGGAATAATGTCGAAAAAGTTGAAGCAAAGTTGGAAATGAAGTCAATGAAATCTTCAAATGGACAAAACTTAGACATGAAAGCTTCCTTAACATCATTGGTTAATTCTTTCCAAACTAAAGAAATTGAAATTAGGCATTCGAGCCAAAAAAGTGGTTCATCAGTGGAAAGGCAAACTTCAATCCGTATCCAAAGATCTCCTAGTAAACAGTACAAAGCGGAATTAAGCTCCGAATCTCAACCCAAAGGAGTTCAAATTAGAGCACAGGTAAATACTCCTCATAAAATGTTTTCTCAACAAACTGCAGTTATGTCCTTCCAAAAATCAGACAGCTCTATTTCTTCAAGTTTAAGTATTGAGCTCCCAGAAAACAAATTGTTCTCCATCAGCTCTGAGATGCAAAAGCGAAGCCATGAAGCAAGCGCTACAGTAGTTGTCAAATCTCCATTTGAGTCAGCCCAAGAAATTAAAGTACATTTCGCAGTTGATAACCACAGAAGCATTAAAAGCTTTCTTTCTTATTTGGATGTGAACAGCGCTAGGTTAGCTGATGTGGAAGCAACCATGACCCAATCACCAAGTGAAACAAATCTGCGATGGCAACTGAAAGTTTCTCCATCTCCAAAGGTAAAATTCCAAGGATTGCGCATGTCTCTCAAGCAAACTAAATCGTCATTAGAACTTTCTGGAGAAGTTCAAATGCAAGGAGAAAAAACAATTACCATTTCTTCTCAAGTATCTAAGCAAAGATCTGGAATTTCTGCTTCTTTCAGCTTGAACACACCATTTAAAAGACTTCAAAGTATTAATACTTCTTTGATGCAATCTAAAAGTTCAGTACAGCTTGCAGGATCAGTTCGATACATGGAAGACAAAGAAATTTCAGTAAAATCTGAATTCGCAAAGGAAGCATCCAAACTTTCTGCAACATCAACTCTTTCAACTCCTTACAGTCTTAAAGATGCTAAAGCACATATTTCAATTGAAATGGAACCATCACAAAAAAGTCTCATTGCTTTCATTGATGCTAATGGACAACGAAAAGGAGATGTTGAAATCAGTTACTCTTCATCATTCAGTGGAATGGAACTGAAAAGCCGTATGAAAACAGCTCATTCTCAAGAGTTATCATCTCGCATCAAGTTGGAAAAAGATGAAAAATCATTCACCTTTCAAGCAAAGATGGTAAAAGGAGCATCGACTTTACTGTCATCCAGAAACAGACTACAATCAGAAAGCATGGAACAGACTCTATTAGATCTTCAAATCTCAAGACAACCCTCTTCCGACCCTAGAAGCAGCGATTTGTACAGCATGAGATTGTCTGGACCAGTAACACCCTTAACTCTAAGCATGTCAACATCTCGCATCCAGGGTAATGGACTATACATAGAGGCTAGTGCATGCCAAGAATCTCAAAGTAAATGTTATAAATTGAAAACAACACAAAAAACTCCAAAGAACTCTCAAAAATATCATCTTCATCAAGAACTGTCTGTAGAACTCGAAAAATTAACTGGCTCAAGAAGTGAAGTAGTTGGCACAGCCCACTTACTTGCAAGTGCAGAACAACGTGACTTCATATCAAAAATTACAGTTGAATTCCAAGGACAGACTCTTGGCTACGAAATCAGAGCTCACAAAAGAGTAAATGAAAATGACCACTGTACCATTGATGCCCACATCTTTAAACCAAGTGAAACATCTCGATTTAGAGCCAGTGTTTTGCACAGTCATGGCCGACTTTCCCTGGAAATTGAAGCTACTCCAGATTCTTCAGTTCCAAACAAAAAGTTTGCCCTGGAAATCCAAAGAGAACATAAAAACAAAAACGAATTGTCTGGATCCCTTAAATTGTCTTCCCCCAAAAGTGAAAAGGTACTTTTAAAGTTTTTCTCACTTTAAGAAAATATATATAAATTTAATAAATTTAAAAAAATATATAAATTTAAAATAAATAAAAACTGAAATAAAAAAAAATTCAACGCAGAAATAGCTGTACTTGAAATTAAAATACATAGCATTACTTCACTGAATTTAGAAAACTAATTCTTTCATACTTAATTATTCATTATCTGAAGGAAGTGTTATACGTTTTAAAAGTAACTTAATCCTCCAAATAATAGTTAATCAATCAATTAATGTCTTGAACAAATCAAAGATATTTACTATAATAATATCAAGTAATTAGTTATTGTAATATTAATTTGACAAATGTAAAAAAAGCATTAAGTATTTTATTGAAAACCTGGAATTACTTTATGCATCTTAAAATGATTAGAGATAATTGAACAGTTTCACTAATTTTTAAACTTAATTGTAGATCACAAAATCTTATGGGTTTAATAGAGTATGCAATTAAAAAATATTTTAACCTTTCAGCCAATCATTTTGACTGTCCAAATGCAGAAACAAGGTTTGATTCCAGTTCAAGGAAAATGGGTGCTCCAATACTCCTCTATCGAAGGATCAAGAACTCAACAAAAAGTTTGGACTTTAGAAGTTTCTTCTCATTTGCAACAAAGATCTCAAGGAAAGAAATTCCTTAACTACAAGCTTTACAATGCCGGTAAATAGATGTTTAATTTGTTAAATTATAATATATATTATTTGTGTTTTTAAATAGTTCATTGAACTTTCAGAATTTTAATTAGTAATTTTGCATTATAGATCGAAGTATAAGCGCTTCTCTTGAAATGAAAAAGGAGAGCTCCAGACTTCAAGATTCTTATGGATATGAATGGAGTTACCAGAAACAATCCAGTCTTAAGAAAGGAGGAGTTTCAATTAAGCTTTCTCAAAAAATGAACGGTCGACCTCAACATCTTGACATTACTGTAAGCCATACACCATGATTATTGAATTTATTTACATGAAATTGTAGTTATATTTGTTATTACAATAATTCTTCTTTTACAGTACTATACTCCAAATGTGGCTTTAGAAATTCAAGGACGAGCAACACAAGCACCACATGTTAAAATGTCACTCCGATCAACTGGACAAAAAACTAAAGAAGTTAAAATTGTATCAAACAATAACTGTGTTGAATTGCAAGTACTTGAATCAGGTATGTACATTGCAGAAAACTTTATCCTCTAAAAATACAATTACCAACTGCTCCGGATACGCCAAAATAATTAAAAAAACGGTAAATAACTACAAACTAAAATTCGCAATTTGAATAATTTAGCTAATTTTTTAAAAGGCTTAACATGACATAACTGTAATAAAGTGGTAAAATATGAGCCTACAAATTCTTTAGAAATAGTGGATAACAATCTAATAAATTGAATTTATTAAGCAAAGAATCACGATTAATAATTTACCACTCGAAAATATTTACAAACTGTTCGGAGCAAGTTGGAATCTCAGCAATTATTAATCTTCTTACTATAATTATTGCTATTATCTCTTTGCACTAATAAGTGCTTAGGCACTAATTGTATTCCTTTAAAACAGTTCTTTTCTTGACTTAAAGAAGATAAATAAAGTAATTCGTTCATGATACATATTGATTCTTACTAACAGTACCTAAAATTCTCACAGTAACAGGTCCTTATAAATAGTAATGCTCAATGATTAAAGTTAATACCATATGACAAAACATTCTTGTGCCCTATTATCATTACATTATTCAAAACTTAGCATTTATAATAGTTTTTTTTTTCAAATTTGAGGAAAGTTAAATAAGTAAAGATACACTAATGAAATATTAAAGATAATATTTGGAATATACCATACAATGATTACATATTTTGTAATTAACATCTTTTTCAGCTCCTATCTGGAAAAGCTCTCTTTGCGTCAATAAGCGAGTTGGAGAAACTTTGCAATTCGTAAGTGCTGATGCTTACTATCGTAGACACAAGAGTTTGGACTTCAGCGTTGGAATTGACCCTCAAACTGAATCTTTCATTACAATCCAAATGCAATGGGATAAAAAAGACATTGTTCGTGCTCTGGTAAGTTAGCTTATAATTTTACATCAAAAAAATAAACAATATGTTCTAAATTCTAACTATATAAACAATAGTTCATATATATTTTTAAGTGAGTTGTTTCCTTCAAGTCATTTATGAAATATTTTATATAAATAACTTGACAAATAATATGTATTCCCTATGCACTGAAATCAGCCTTCCCATTATTATTAAAAATTTTAAAAAATGATGGTGAAATTACCAACAATGTCCATTTTAATACATTTGTGACAAACACTAGACATAATTTGTTAAAGAAATTATGGCAATAATATGAAAAAATAGTTGAGAGCATAAGAGAAATGAGAGATGAGAAATATAGGAGAACATGAGAAAATATAAAGAAAATATGAGTATGAGAATTTGTCAAATTTATAAACGTTAAAGCTGTATGTAGAAAAAAACTTCTATCATTAATGAAAATTTATTACTAATGTTATAAATTTACAGGACCTGTAGAAACCCGTTAAAATGATTGTAAGATTCGAAGTTTTAGTGAAATTAGTGCAATCATAATTATTTACGAAAAATTTTATTGATATAAGTAAAACTTTTATTTTCAGGAGGAGGTTACTGGTTTAAATGAACTTCTGCAAGATCGTTCTTTGCAAGAATTAGAAGAGAAATTGAGACAGGAAATCGAAAAATTGAAAAACGATGTTATTATGCCCGTTTACAACGAAATTATGGATAAAATTAGACACTTGAAACAATTGCAGGAACAACGAGTCAGAAATCTGCTCGAACAACATCAAGAAATGTTGCAAGACCAAGTTAAACGATTCCAACAATATAAGGAGTCTATTGCTAGCTTGCTTGAATCAATCATGTAAGTATCTTGAATATGTCACGTAATTAACTGTGGAAGTGATAGCATATATCACGTAATTAACTGTGGAAGTGATTGCATATGTCACGTAATTAACTGTGGAAGTGATTGCATATGTCACGTAATTAACAATGGAAGTGATTGCATATGTCACGTAATTAACTGTGGAAGTATGGAACTATTTAATTGATGGCAATAAATTTATTAAAATCTGAAAGCAAAGAGATGAGAGTAAATCAGAGATGCCAACTTGCAGCGGGTACATATTTTCGAATGGTAGTCTTTTGATTCTCGGTTTAGTAAATTCTATTTGTGGGTATTTTACTCATCACTAATTCTAAATAACTCAAAACCTCATGTGATAATACACTTTTTACCGGTAAACCATGTTGAGTATTTTAAAAAGTAGGAAAAATTAACCGAAAATCTGAAAATTTTAGTTTGTAATTCTTTATCGTTTTTAAAAACATCTAGTCCAATCCGAAACAGTTGACATTTTTGAGTAAGCTTCAAAACTAAAATTTATCCTTAAGGTATTTATGCATAAAGTTAAAATAAAGTATCAGCTCAAAAAGTACTATCTTTAAGAATTGTTTATATAATTTCAAATCATCCTACTTTTTACTATCTTGTGATAAATGTTTCATTTATTTATTTGTAGACCCTGGGAGTACATTCACGACGAAGTACTTGTTCCTGTATATCAATCTTTGAAATGCGTAATGGATTCCTACTTGCAACTTGCAATGAAACACATCCCAGATATCTCTAGAATCATCATGGAAGCTACAAAAGAACAACTCGAATACTGTTTGAAGAAGTTCTGCGTTGCTGGAACCTTTTGCTACGATATCAGACGAGTATATGAACGTCAAGGACTGCAACAGGCTCAACAATTAACCATGCAAAAATTGATCAAAGTTCAGCAATCAATCCAGAAACAATGTTGGGAACAAATGGAGCAATGTAAGTGTAAATTAATAAATGTTTCTTAAATATATCTTGTAGGTTAAGATCTGTTATTTTCTTGAATAGTAAGTAGCAGTTTTAAAGTGACTTTAAACGTATTTCCTTTGCCTCAAATTCGATGCCGAATTTCATTCTTTTTGCACTAATTATTGATATTAATGATTTTGTTTGAACATTTTTCAAAGATTTGAAAGAGTTATGAACTCAATGAACATTTACCTACCAAGCATTACCTCATTAAATTGGTACCAAATTAGTTTTATAACTTCAAAATTCATACGCTCTTTAACCACGCCTCTTTTTCTAAGAACTCAACTGTTACACCTGTAATTGCATAAAATTATCTTCCAGCTAATGAATCGTTACTTTATTATTAGTATAATTTTACTGGTGTCGATTTACAAAACTGCATCAGGAATTACCTAAAACTCCACCTACTTAAAATGCAATAACTTATTTGGGACAAAAATAGTCCCCCTAAATGCAGCAACTAATTTGGGAAGGAGAGAGTATAATATATTATGTTGCATAAGTTTTACTAAACTGTGAAAGCGTCATTGACAAGATGGCGTCTTATTTCTTAATATGAATATGTTGTGAAAGTGTCATTGGATGATTACATCTTTCATGCCGATTTTCTAATTATTGTTCATACTTTCATACCTTTTTTTAACAGACAGACTCGTATAAGCATTCTTCTTTTGTTTTTCTTTATAGCAAAGCTGAAAAGGTTTAAAATGACAGTATAAGTTAAAATCTAATAAAAAGAATATGCTTTTTTAATTCAAAAATGTAACATGCCTTTAAAATAAAAGTATCCTTAACAATTGCTCATGAACCACGCTTATGTAAGTTTTTCTCCAACTTAGCGATATTCAATATATGTATTTTTTACAGGGATTCCTGAATACAGTCAAAAACTTGCTGAAAGCATTGAAAAGTATGCACAAAATGTCGAGGAGATTATCAAGACAATCATTGAATCTGAAGCCTTTGCAAAAGTAATTGAATACAGTAAGATAGTCAGTGAAAAAGTTTTCCACTATAGCACTGTAGCCGCTGAAAAAGTTCTTATCAAGCTGGGCAAAATTTTCCACATTATTAGCGAAGATGAAGATTTCCAAACTATTCGATCTATGACTAAGTTTATGACTGAAGGTGTTGAGAACCAGGTATTAATCACATCTTTCTGTTTTACATAGAAATATTTGCTATAGAATATCAGCTACGTAGTATTTTCGCCTAATTAATCACATTAATATTTGTATTGCATCTTTAAGCGGTTAATATCATCGATTCTTATTTATTTCAATATTTATTATTATAAATTATATTTATTTTAATCATTTTAAGTTTTTAATTATGTTAATTTATAATTAATATAGGTAAAGAGCATGTGGCAGAACAGGGAAAGCTATGTGAGACAGCTTAAAAACATTATGAGAAAAGTATGGGAACTCAAAGACGAACTGAAATCCCAACTGAAGAGCCAATGGGAAAACAGGGATGAATACAAAAGAAAAATCCGAAGCGTATGGGAAGAATGCAAAAGAAAAATTCAAAAAGTATGGGAAAACAGGGACAATTATCTCAGAAAGCTGAAAAATGCATGGGAAAACAAGGAAAAACATCTCAGAAAATTACAAAATGCATGGGAAGACAAAGAATCTTTTGTCAAGCAAGAATTGGTCCCTCTGAAGCAAAGTTTAATGAGCAAAAGCAAGGAATTGATGCAAGGTCGATTAGAAGTCCCACAATTTGATCTTCAACAAGGAAACATCAAGGTTTTAGTTCGTCACCCCCTTACACAAAGCCACATCCAAGTAGTGCAAAACGTATTGAGAGCTTGCCAACGTAAGTAAAAATTGAACTCAATTTTGTTTAGAATAGTTTTGTTTTGAACTCAATTTGTTTGTTTTGTTACTCTATTTCGTTCAATTTTGTTTCAACTTTTATCCATTTATTGCCAGTTGGTTGTTTTCATCTAGGGGGAAAATAGCGAATTCTTTAAAAAAATGTTCAATAAATTTTAAAATATAAAAAATATATATTTGTTTTTTATACGGAGTCAATTCTTTATAACATGATAGATAATATTACAAAATTAAAAGCTTTAATCGAGTTTAAGTTTCTCCAACTGAAACAATTTTTCTAAGTGAAAGAGTATTAACTAAAAAGACTTAAAAGCCTTATGAATGGTGGAATTAGAGTTGAGTAAAGTTTAATAGTCAAGTAGATTTTAATAATTATTATAATTAAAATATGTATAGGTCTGATTTTACTTGTTAGCTTAATTTCCTAATTTCATATTTTTTTCTGATGGAATTTATCACTTCATTTGAAAATAGGACTTTAAGATTTTAACTATAATTTTGCTTTTACTAATTATTCTTTTCTTTCTTTTCCAGAAAAAATGCAGCAACTTATTAGTCAACCTTGATCATAAATGGACTTTTATTTAATATATGTGTGTGTCTTATTTAATTGCCGATTTTTAAATTATTAAAATTATTTATAAAGTGTAAAAATTGAACATAGGTGTCCAATAAATGTTTCAAAGCTATAAATGTCTTTGTCTTCTTTATTACTTTTACGATGAAAAAGCTGAGAAATAAGCGAGTTTCTGAAATAGTTGTATGTTTAACCTCATCGAAACGGGCGAGTCATATATGCATACCTGCCAACTTTTACGCATTTGGCGTAAAATTTTATTTTTATATTTAAAGTGGTAGTAAATATATACTATTTTTTCTTTTATAAACTTAATTTTTCAATGATTTTGATCACCACTATTCTTAAAAAATTAAGCACATATATCAGTATGAAGTTACTATCATGGCTGTAGTACCACAGGGTAGCATTCTGGGACCGATATTATACATATTATACACTTACGATTTTCCTATAAACAAAGCCGATTATAACAGCATAACAGCCTATTACGCAGACGGTACCGGTATTATTATTAAATCCAGAAACCCAAATCATGCTCTTCAAAAACTACAAGACCATATAGACGAAATAGAAGACTGGTGCTTAAAATGGAAAACTGCAGTAAATGCTGGAAAATCACAAATATTAATTATACAAAAAAGAAGAATTAAAATACTTCTAGAACTTCAACCAAAAATGTTCAACATACCAATACCAATAGTTAAAAAAGCAAATTATCTTGGCCTTATAATTAATAGCAAACTCACCTGGAATGATCACATCAAAAGCACAATAGATAAAGCAAATGCAGCAATAATAGCCATACAACCATTAATATATAATCAGAATATGTCACTTAAACTAAAGAAGCTACTATATACAGCAATGATCCGCCCAATACTTACCTATGCCTCACCTGCCTGGACAACGATACCTCAACATCTACTGAAGAAATTAAACCAATGCCAAAACAAGATCCTTAGAAAAATAACCTGTGCAAGATGGTTCATCCGGAATCCGCAGATTTTTTCGATAAAGACATAGAATGTAAAACAGCAAATTTTAATGAAATCTTTAAATTTGAAAATTATATCAAAGATAAAAACTACAGACCAATAGCTGCACATTTCACCTCCGACGCCTCATATCATAACTATCAAAACAAATAATTTCATCAACCTTTCTGAAAATAACGTTTACTCATGCTGATACAATTCTGAACAACTCCAAAATCAAACAAACACAGTTAAGAGCAAGCTGCTCAATTTATTTTTGATTCCTTTTTAGTTATCCAAGCAAAGAGCTTGAAACATTCATAAAAGCAACTCCAGTGCCTGCTTACCTCATTGCTCAACCAAAACTGTTCAAAAATTCCAGATGAATGGGATAGGGGTCGCTTCGCGGCCCAGGTGCCCAATAAAATCTAAACACTAGGACTAGGATCATGGCTGTCAACTTAAGTTTTTGCAAACAGAACTTATTTTTTTGTTTAAAATTGAAATTTTAATTCCATTTTAATACCAGTGGGAAAAATGATAATGGAAGGGATTAGAAGTTGGCAGGTATGTATATGCATTCTCAGGGTGTCTATAACAGAGATGCCAACTTGCTCCGGACAGCAAATATATATTTTGAAGTGGCAGTTTTTCAACTGTGATTCTTGGTTTAATAAATTCAATTTTGTAGATTTTTATCCACCACTATTTCTAAATAATTCGTAGGTTTATGTAATTCACCATTTTACACTACTTATGTCATGCTATACCTTTTAGAAAGCAAGCAAAAATCGTCAATTATTTCAAAAACTTACTGTGCTGTTATTTACCGTTTTTTTAATTATTTTGGCGTGTCCGGAGCAGTTGGCATCTCTGCTATAATCAGAGTAAAAAGAAAATAAAACTGGTAGCTAAACTATTTTTACAGCAGTTTATTTGTGGGCGGGGTAATAATAGTTTGTTTTATTTAACTTGTAACTACTTAATTCGAATTAAAAAATGTATAAATACACTTCTGACAGGATTGGATGTGTTAGATTTAAAGTAAAAGCAAAAATAAGTCTGTCAAAGTAGCTATGCCCAAACTTAAGCTACCGCTTTTTATTTTTCACTATCATGATTCTGATTCCGTACGAATGCATTCATGACTCACCCGCCTCGAAAAAGTTTAAGCTATAAAAGGATTAAGGCAAGCAACGTTAAAGAAAACAAAAATATTTATAAAATACAGACAACTGTTTCGGATGCTCAAAAGGCAACCTTCATCAGTGCAACAGTAAGAATTTAACACAAAGGTCACCCACTTGTGTATTTATAAAAGGGTTATAAAAATTTCTTCTTCAGTTCATTACCACTAGGAGATATACACCAAAGAGCCATTGCATTATGACCACCCTCTATCTATAACAATGGGCTCGCCCAGGTTTTCATGGGGCACATTAGGATCCATAATCCTCATAGGACAATCCCTGACGTTTGTAAGCTACTTGAACATAGTTGCAGACCAGGTTCCCCCATTCATGACTACAGTTTTTCCTGCAGGGATGGTGTTTACCAACAGGATAATGGACCATGTCATAAGGGTCGAATCGTCGATGAGCATTCCAGTGACTTTCAAGTCATGTCTTAGCCCCCAAATTCGCCTGACCTTAATCCAATAGAGCATTTGTGGTCCTACTTGAAAAACCAAATTCGTGCTGCCACGCTATTCCTTCGTAATGTGAGGGAATTGCAGAACCAGTTGGTGAGCGCTTGGTACCAGATACCTCAGACTACCTATCAGCACCTTGTGGAATCAATGCCAAGGCCGGTGCTAGCAGTTTTGAGGGCTAAAGGTGGTCCTACATGTTATTAGCAGGGTGGTCATAATGTAATGTCTCTTCGGTGTATTTCGCACTTGCAGCAATTGGTGGAAGCTATGCAATATATAGCAATTGGCGTTACAATTGCAAGAAGGAATAATTTTGACTATGCAAACACAATTAATAGTTTAAAAGAATTTCGTTATGAATTTATATATTTTTTCAATTATTAATATGATAGTGATAATCAAAGTCATTATGAAACAACTTTGTTAAGCCTAGATAAAAATTACTGCACATGCATTTTGGTATCACTTAAAATATAAAAAAATCACTTGCATAAATCGGGATATTCGGCTCATAATGGAAATAATTTTGCAGAAAATAACGGAATAAAATTGAGGAACTATCTTTAATAAATTTCTTCTTTTTTTTAAAAAAAATCATTGTAATTTTGCACTTATTAATGATCCGCACTCCTTAATACTTATTCATAAAAAACACTGATTTGAGGCTTAAAAACAAACTATTTTTAGCTCTGAATAATAAAACCAGATGTAACTAGATAAAAGAAATGTTTTGTTATGGTTTCGCTAAAACAAACATTTACAGATCAAATTTTGATATAAACACAAAGTGCCATTCGATTTGAAGAAATTTCCGCAACTATTTCGTCTGTGTCCTGTATGATTGATTTCGTATTGCATTCTACCTACATTAGGCTAGCTTTTCTAAGTGTTTCAATCGTTAAAATAGGCTAATTAATAAGTGCAGACGATATTTCAAGTTACGAAATCAGACAAATAAACAAACCTTCTTTTCGACGAATACGGATTTCTGACCACTAAAATATGGGGGGTAGCTTTCTATCTGAGAAATATGGTCCCAATAGTTTGGTTAGGATTTAATGTGAAAAAATAACTCTTGAAACCAAATTTCAAGAAATTCTAACAACTAATACGTTGAATGCCACTATAATTTTACATGGCTTGCTCGTCTGGCCACACGGTAAATAACTACAACTAAATTTGCAAATATAGACAGATTTTGCTAGTTTATAAAAGATTTAGCATGACATATCTGAAAAAAGTGGTGAATTATACGTGCCTACGAATTGTTTAAAAATAGTGGTGGATAAAAATCTACTAAATTGAATTTATTAAACGAAGAATCACAATAATTAAGTAAATTTTGAATAAATTTTCAGCAATTCCATGAAAGAGTGTAAATTTTATAGTTCTATATCATGTTATACGATGTCTGCCAGCTGTTTTTCGCTGCCTATGTGAAGGGTCAGTGTCAGCAAGCGGTGGCAGACGCAGCCTAAATGTAATTTCAGTGTCAGCCACCGGTGGTTGACGCGGCATAAATGTCATTTCAGTGTCAGCCACAGGTGGTTGACGCGGCCTAAATGTAATTTCAATGTCAGCCATCGGTGGTTGACGTGGACTAAATGTAATTTCAGTGTCAGCCACAGGTGGCTAACGCGGCATAAATGGAAAGTCCAGTGTCAGCCACCGATGGCTGACGCAGTGCTCAACGTGTTAAGGGGGCATACAAACACAAATGAATAATTGGCTTAAAAATAAAAGAAAAAAATTTGGCATTGGTAGAAACAGCAAAGCATTACTTAGGAATTGCACTGTCTTTAATTAATAAATGGCATAAACTTACTCTTACGTACATTGAAGTAAATGTGACCCAAATTTCAAAATAAATGAAAAGTGGTAACAGGATCTTCAACGTTATTCATTGAGTAAACTTGTCAACACACTCAGATAAATTAATCTGACCCCCGATTAATGAATTAAATAAAAAGTGGTAGCATGATATTTTAGGTTATTCATAGCATAAATCTATCAATCCACCCAATGAAGTATATCTGACCTCTGATTAATAATATAAATAAATCGTAATGTAAAGATTTCCTTTCCTCAAAGGAAAAAAAAACTATTTTACTTTCTTTCCTGGCTGTTGAATTCAAATGGGCTGAACGCTCTTGCTTTATTAAACATTCTATTCCCGAGGAGTTTCTACTTTTTTTTTGTTTTTTTTTTGTATTCATTTAAATCATTCGAATTAAAAAATAATGCTTGATAATAGGAATTTTTTTTTTCGGTCTTAAAAGAAATATGCTCTTAATGCACCGAAATTAATCTTCACAAGGTTGATCCCGCATCCATTAAATTATTAAAAAAGATAAAAAATATAAAGATAATAATAAGAGATAAAGATAATAGATAATAATTATAAATAAAAGATAAAGATAATAATTATTTCAAAATGGCTTTTTTCATATAAAATGAAGAGTATAAAATTATATATTCGGTGGTAACCTTGATACTTTACTTACTTTATTTAAAAACAGCTGGGCACCTGGGCCGCGCAGCGGCCCCTATCCCATTCATCATGAAACTTCAAAAATGAGTTAAAAACATTTTGAATATAAGCAGTCGTTGTGGTAGCTTTACAATAATATTACCATGATTAGAGAAAATACAAACTTGAACAGAGATATTTACAGTAATTGCCATGAAAAAATGTACAGAAAATATGACCTTGATTAGAAAAAGTAACCTTGATAGATAATTACAAAGGTTTACTTACTTACTTTATTTACAAAAATTGGGCACCTGGGCCACTTAGCGGCCCCTATCCCATACATCTAGAAATTTACAGAAAATTTATAGTAATAACATTTTGAATTTAGCAGTCGATGTGGTAGCTAATAGAAAAACAAGCACTTTGCTTGAGTAAATATAACATTTGAACATCTGATTCATCGAATCTAAGTTGATATATATAAATATAAACATAATTTGACATATATATACGTAAGTTGACATAAATAAATAATAACATAAATTGATACATATTTCACTAATTAAATTTCTATATTTTAACTAGCACATATTTAATTGTGACATACATTGAAGTTCATTCGAATACATTGTGGTAACCATAAAAAAAAATTAAGCCGTTTGCTTGTGAAATAATAAAACAATGAAATTTAATATGACAAATTGACTTAACACTAGAAATATTGATTGTAGACTTAAATTAAAAATAAAGATAAAACATGATTTGATATGTACAGTAATTGATTTTTGAAAAATGAAAGGCATAATTGATGAATATAGATAAATCATACCTTGATACATGATGAAATAACATATTTGGAGAAAATGCAGTGAATATATTTTATCAGAGAAGTATTGCTCATTAAATACAATAGAATTTTCAAAAGAATTTAACATGCAAAGTTGATATATATGTATGCATAAATTGGTTATATTATCAGAAAATAATTCTTAATGTAATTTAAATTAACTTAAGTAAAAGTCTGATGTGAAAAGTTCAGTGAATTTAACTTGAGAGTCTTGAAAATAAAAGTAGAACTCACTGGGATTGAGATGTTTCCCCGATGATCCCCCGCAGAAGACGGAGCACTTCTTCATTTTTGAGCAATTCCTGTAATTCTTTGATTAACCCTTTCGCGCCGACTGTCACAAATACGTGACAGCAAAAAACCGTATCAATCAGATTAAGAAGATAAAACTGGTAATCAAAGTATTTCTTTAGCAGTTTATTTGTAGGCGGAGTTATAATTTTTTGATTTATTTAATTCACCATTACTTTGTTCAAAATAAAACTATTTAGTTATACTTTGAATTAACATTGATTATATATATGATTAAACTAACAATAATTGAAATAAAAGCAAAGTAAGTCTGTCAAATTAGTAACGACTACATTTAAGTTACCGTTTTTTATTTAATTGCAACTTGATTCTGATTTTGTACGAATGCTTTTCTGAATCACCCGTCCCCAAGGGGTTAATGACACTAATCGATGAGCAAGTTTAGGCGTCGAATATGATGTTGTTCGAGGGCTCCTTCTGCTGGGACGGGTCTCGCACCCAGTATAATTGGCTGTGTGGCTTTTGTAACAATTACAGCATTTTGGAGGTGTAGTTCTGTCTTTGTTGCATTCATGTGACCTGTGGTTTTCAGCACATTTTACACATCTTGCAGGTGCATTGCAGTGGCTTTGTGTATGTCCATAATTTTGGCAGTTGTAACATTGTATAGGTCCTCGACCTCCTCGAAATCGTTCGATTTTGATCGGGATCTGCTGTATGTTGTTGACTTCGAATATTCTTTGGTGATTCGCCGTTGATGTTAGGATTATGAGAAAAAGTGGAAGGAGCCGACAGGCCTCTCCCATTCTTTTCTTAAACTGCACAATTTTAAAGGTTTCAATACTGTTTTTCTGTAATTCTGTATTGATGGCATCTGTATCAAAGTCCACAGGCAGGCCCCGGACCAAAACCTTAATATATCTGGCTTGCAGTGTTATTTCAGGTTTGCTGGGCGGATCCCGTACTTTGTCGGTATCCTCCTTAGGTTTTGTTGTCGGCAAGATAGTGACGTCATCTGTTGAATTATGTTGGCTAGAAGAAGGACAGCTGTTTGCAGATATGAGTGTAGAATTATCTTCAATTGTTTTGATTGCATTTTGCTTTTTCTTCTTCTTTTTTCTTTTCTTTGCAGGTGGTTCTGTGCTATTGTTAATATTGATGTCCGTGTCTGTTTCTGTATTCGGTGTTGTATTCAGGTTTTCATCTTTATTTTCCATGGTTATGTCTTCAGTGCTTGGATTAATTTCAGTCATTATTGATTCGAGTTGAATGGAGTTTTTATTCATCTCCTTGTTTTCTTCCGCTTGAAAGTTTTTCCTCTTCCACCTGACGTGATAAGCTGCATTTGTCAGTTTTAGGAAGTAGGAGTATTCATAGTCTCCAGAGTAACTTGATCTTATTTGAATGAGCAGTTTGCTAAGTAATTTATCTAAACCAATCAGCTCCTCTGTATCAAACTGAGTGTAAAACTCTACAATATCGTCAATATGTTCATGTTCAACTGGTGGAATATATCTTTTTGAAATCCCACAGGTAGCAATGATTTCTTCTAATGACGTGGATTCTTTGCAATGCGACGGTGAATTACGAATGGAGAGTGAGACCTTTCCACCACGAGCTGTTTTATGATACGGCATGACTTGAAAAAACAAAATGGCGGGCTCAAAATCCAGACATCAAAATGGCCAGTTGTCAGTATTGTCTCTCCCGACTCAGGAACCTGACGAGATCAAAATCTGTATCACTCACCTCGTAACGTTCAGGATAATCAGCATCAATTCAGCATAACCGGCATCGCAAGGGAGAAGAGAACGTCAGTAGAGCATGATCAGCATCAGTTATAGGCAGCGTTTTCGCATGGCATCATTTCGAAAAACTCTTCCTTAAAGTGACATCACCGCATCTAATCCGTGACACATCGCTCCACCAAATTTCGAATCATCGTTTTAGCATGAAATTTTCGACCTGACTTGATTACAAAGGTTTAATTCGGATGTATAGTTATGTGGTTATTAATTTTTAAATATTAAGTGGTAGCTTACATAAAAAAGAATTACTTAATGTACACATTAATATACTCTCATTTTTTCATATATCACTTTTTATATCATTTTAATGAAAAAATAGAGCTTTAGTATATATTTCTTGTGGATGGAAAGTTTTATTTCCAGAGTTTAACTGGCTTGTTTTTGACTCGTCATCCTTTCAGCTGCGACAGTAATTTTATTTAAGAGGTAATTAGTGATATTAATATGAGCTCATTATTTATATTTTTCTTGGTTAATATAATAAATGGTATTCCCCATAAACTACTTATAATACTAACTTTTATACATATAAGGAATTACGTGAATATTCTTCTATCATAATTTAAAGTGAAAACTAATGTTCACTGAGTTTAAATGCAATGTCACCATTTTTTACGAGACTTATGTATTGAAATTCGTGCGCTAATGGCAGAAATATAATCGGTTTTTATTTTTTTGGTATTGAAATTGATATCAGAAAAAGACTCATTCAGATTATTGGATCAAATTAATTTGAATTTCCGCGCAATTTTTTTCTAAGGTAAGCATGTTTGAAACAGCCCACTAGGTGTCATAAGAAAGTAAGGAACTTACTAACTTTCTTTTGACATATAAAATAATTTTTTACAATACTGCAAATAGCGAAAAGAATTATGTATATTGCAACTTTTCATACGTTAACTAAAACTGGCATATAGTTACCAGAGCTGCAGATAATAACAGATGGAAACCCAAATTGAAAGCTTAGCAAATCATTAAACCCACAAAGAGTGCAAAATATCTAGGAGTCACTATCACCTCTAATTTAAGTTGGAAACAACACATAAATAACATTATTAAAAAAGAGAATGGTGCCTATTGGGCCCTCAACTCCATATTAAACTCGAAGTCATCTTTAGACTTAAAATGCAAGCGCACTGTCTATCGAATGGCAATTAGGCCAATCCTAACTTATGCCTGCCCCGCCATTAACACTCTAAGTGATCATTTAAAAAATAAACTCTCTATGGCAGAAGGGAAGATTATTAGAAGACTCGTCGGCGCACCTAAATGCATTAGCAATAATAGTATAAAAAGGGATCTTAAAACTGATGACATCAACGTCTATATAAAAAATTTAAATAAAAATTTCTACGATGAAGCAAAAACCTGTACCACCAGCAATTTTAACTCATTCCTAGATATAGAACTAATTGACGACAACACTAAATTTAGCCCAATCACTGCCTTTTTCCTTAGGGATATGGTGTTGCCCTAGCACACGAAATTCACCCAGCCGACTCACACGAACCCCCTCTCGATTTTTTGGCGCTAAGCACCCCCTCTTCTTCCCATCTCCATTCCTCCTCACTACTCCTCATCATCGATTTATTACTACAGATGAATCGGTTAATACCGCTCCGCGGCAGCTCACAGAGATTTATGTGATTTCTACCAGTCTACCAAATTGAAAGCTTTAAAATAGTTTACCAAGAACTTTTAAAATTTAGATCGGCCTTAGGAAGGGTTCATTTACATAACTTGAATTTAAAAAAATATATTTAATATTTGCTTCTCTCATTTTCCTTCTAATAGTTTATTAATGTGATTTTAGTTTTCATGGTTTTAGTTTTTTTCTTTAACACGTTTATCTTTATTTTATTAACTTTGATATTATAATTTTAAATTTCTACCTGAAGAAGTTCTATCTCATAATCCTCTAGAAAAATACCAATTTTAAATTTAAACAATTCGAATATAAAATATCATTGGGTGATGATTTTTTTAGTGGAAATATTAACTCCTGATCTCAACTCCAATTCTTAAACTCCAATTCTACTAAAACAAAATATAGGCTGTTCAGCGTGCAAAAAAATGTAAGGCGTTCCCTCATGCTGATACTTTACTCTCATCTGCGACCAAAAATTAAAATTTTGAGCTAATTGCTTTCTTACTCTTACCAATATTATTTCTTCGAGCAAAGTGCATGAACCTCATCCTTATTTACAGCCAACAATCTTAAGTTTTTCAGCAAGCTGTTTCTTATTATTTTCAATTATTTTAATTTCCTCGAGCAATGTGCTTGAACTACTTATCCAGCAACAACACGGACAGCTGACCTTATGAAATTTTTTTATTCAACTTGCGTAACTTTCAATAATAAAATAAATTCCGATTGTATTTCACACATTAGCGCGCAAATTTAAAAACTTAAAAACTTTAAAAAAACTTAAGTTACGTAGAAAATTGGAAAATTCTCCCATTATAAAAGTAATTATATATTTATATATAACTACTTGTATATATATATACATATATATTAACTCCTTATATTTATACAAGATTTCATAGAAAATATGTTTTGCTTATATTATTTGTTTAACCAAGATAAATGTGAATAATGAGATCATGTTAATGCCATTAATGACTTTTTTAATAAAAGTACCGCTTGTCCCGAAAGGATGACTTAGCAACAACGGATTAGTAGAAATCTTGAAAAAAATCTTTCTATACGCAATAAATATGTACTAAAGTCCAATTACAATGGTATAGAAAGTGCTAGATGAAAGGTATGATAATTTATTAACATGTATATTAAGTAATTATTCATTATGTAAGCCACAGCTTATTCCTTAAAAATTAAGAACCACATATTTACAGATGCGAATTCTAATTTTTATTGCAATTATCTAACGTGGTGATTAGATAATACATAATTTTGCTCTCTTCGTTTCCTATTATTAAAGCAAAACATGAAATATTTAATGATACCAGTTTTTTTTTAGCTTTTATAATAATTCAACTTTAGTCGATATGGGGGCAAACGTGCAAAGGATAATTTCTGCCTTTAAAAGCATAACTCGTTCAAGACAAAAAACAAATGTAAATATTGAGTTTTGTTTTTTAATTAGTATGATTTAAAGAAAAAACGAATTGATTCAGGATTAGAATGCGAAAGTCATAGTTAAGGCAAAATCGTTCTGCAAACTTGACTTCAAACAGCCAGGAAAAAAAGAAGTAAATACTTTTTTTCCTAGTTTTTATTAGAAGACAGAAAATGTTTCCTACCACTTTTATTTATTTTATAATTCTGGGATCAGATTTGCTTCATGACGCGGATAGATTTTTTTTTTTGCAATGAATATCATAAAAATTCCTTCTGCTACTTTTTATTTATTTCTTAAATTTGGAATCACATTTATTTCATTTTACTGTAGAAAACGAACGTTTGCGCAATGAATTGCTTTAAGACAAAACGATTCCTAAGAGATGCTTTACATAAATCTGTTCCAACCAATGCCAAAAATTGGCGACGTTCATTGGTCTCTGCAGGACCCTTTTAATGGTCAGACTTTTATGAAATTAGATTCCAGAGGTTATTTTTACTCGCTGAATCGAATGCAATAAAAAACTTATATGTTTTTACAGAAAAAGAGCGTTTTTCGTCAAAATAAGTATATTCCGTTAACAGTTAAGTGTTAGATATAATTTAAAAGATTTCTTTGAGACATTGCCGTAATATTTTACAGGATGAAAATCGACCAACCCTTCAAAAGATATAAGGATGATCCTTTTTATTTTTTCAAATTTCTATTTTTATTTTTTTATTTATTTATTTATTTATTTTTTTGCTGACTGTACATTGGACCATACATAACTTGAACTAATGTAATTATTTACGTAATACTTTTTTAATCAATTTAAATGGAAAATAAAACTTTGTTGCGCTTTTATTTGAAAACATATAACTGAAGTGTTTAAGTACCAAAATATCATTCTCTTTAAGATAAAATAACAGTCTTTTAAAGAAAATAATTTATTTTTGTTAACTCCGACAAAATCGGAAAAAATGCATATTTTTGTACCTTGAACTAGATTTAATATTTTACCTTGGATCAGTAAATGTAATGTACAACAGGCCCAATAAGCACACCTTTATATCCCTAACTATGCTACTCCCAATAGTGGAAAATTTTAGGTTCTTACTAAGCTTACAATTTTTTTAAATATTCTTATTAATAGCGTTTATGATAGCTTCATTTATTTTTGCTTACGCAGGCAATAAGAGAAATAAACTTTAGTTGCATGAATATTTAAATTCAATAAATAAGTAAGTTTGAAAAAATTACTCAAAAGGGGAGTTTTTCAAGGAGTGCATGGTGGTTCAAGGTCTTTGGACAATGCATGGTGGTCCAAGAGAAAATATATGATACTCCAAGGGACAATGTAAGTCCCAGGGACAATGCATGTTGGTCCAAGAGAAAGTATATGATGCTCCAAGGGACAATGTAAGTCCCAGGGATAATATACGGTGGTTTAAGATACAATATAAGATGGTTCAAGGGACAACATCAAATTTGTCTTTAGGTTAATTTTTTTTACTTTAAAAAATGTTTTTTTTGTGTGGAAAAAGTCGAAAAATTATTGTTATAGAATTAATTATAAAGTTTACCAAGTAAAATTTATTAATTATAATGTTTCCGAAAAATTATAAGAATAAATAATCTCATTATGTATTTCCCACAAAATTTCTAAGTTATATGAATTATTATTTTCTTCATAAATATTAAAATAATTAAAATTGGTAGAAATACAAAACTCTACCCTATATATAATATTTAATTTGAGAAATAAATAACTTTTTTCTGTTGAAGTCTGTTGAAGTACAAGTCGAATTTGAATGAGTCGTTTTCAAATCAATCGCAACTTTCTAAAATATTCTTCACAATCCTTCGGAATTGTGAACATTTCACGAAATTTGAAACTATCTATTTTTCGCTTAAATACAGATTTATGGAAATTATAGGAAAAAATTACTTTAATGGATGATGAAATAAGTTTATCGATAAATAATATTCTATAGCCAGAGATAACTTTAATAATTTACATTAAAGTCAAGTACCCATTCAAAACAACACTTGAAACTCATTTTTAAAGTTTTAATATCATGAATGTCATTTAACCTTTTAAAAAATTGTAAATGGTTTATAAATAATTGTCATTGATCTTCATGGTTTTATAAATAGGTTACATTTTAACTTTCCAGAAGAAATCCAAGGACGAAGTTTTCATTCATAGATATTGATTCTAACTTCATATTTAGAGCACTTACATAAAATAAGTTCACAGAGAAAATTATCTTTTTAAACATAGATAAACATATAGATTGAGGGAGATATGTCAATTTATGCTAGGTGGCATCTTTTAAAAAAGGTCAAGAACTTCTGTCATCGTAACTTTAGATATATATTATTCTATATCTTTCTTCTCTTGCAACAAACGTAATGAGAACTAAAAAATAAATGGTTAAATCAGCAAAAATAAAAGAAAAAGATTATTTTCTTATAAAAAGAGGTGATCTTCTAGATGAAACTTTTGAAGGAATTTGGGGAAAATAAAAGATTTCAAAATCAGCTTAATTTTCGATGCCAAGATTGAATATAATTGGGAGAAATTTTCATTATGCCCCATTAGGGATCAGCATTACCATGACCTTTATTAAAAATATAAAGACTTTAAATTCAATTATGTATAGATATGTGTGTGCATGTATATGTACTACGTATATTATTTATTTTTCAGGCTGATTTACGACTTTTCTTTTAACCCTTAACGGTGGAAAGAAAGAAATTTTAAATTTTATCCACATGTGTATTTTACGGGCAGATATTAGCCAAACAAAGTACATTATTGAAGTGATTTACTTACGGACATAATACTTCTTAATTTTGTGCTTTCTTCTAATATTTTAAGCTTTTTTTTCTTTTCTTTTTAAATTCTGGAAATATTCAGATTTTTTTTTAAATGTGAAAATGTAGTTATTATAATATTACTCAACAAGCTTTCCTTGCAGGGTGTACCAGAATAGATGTCCCCAATTCTCACTAGTTTTTTTTTCAACATGAAAAAACTTTTAAAGTTTATTTTAAAGTAAGAACTTACTTGAATCATGATCAAAACAACTTCAAGATAAAGTGACTGATGATAGAGAGGTGAAAGGCCCCCATGGAGCCTAAAGGCCTCGAACAACCATATGGCTATGACCATAATTTTCTTGTGGCTCTACTTGCAGTCTAAATTCGCATAGTCAAAACGGATGAACAAAACTAAATTCATTCAGTCAAAGTTTATGGATAACTTTTATTCGAAAAAGTTAAGATCTTGTGAAATTTTCGAGAGAGTTCAAGAGTTTGGCGTGAGTTAAAAAACTTTTCTAGCACTCTAAAAGTAAGCAGAAGCACTGGTGATTATTTAATTCATTATAGTGGCAGGGCTACCAACTTTCTACACGTTTTGGGAAAAGTATGTAAATTTCCTTACAGGGAATTGTTATTGTTGAGAATAGATCAACTCCTCCCGAATATTATCTGATATTGAAATAGTTTTTCTACCAGTATTTGCTCTCTTCCCGTACCAGTATTTTCACTTTTCCCGGCGTGAACGTGTTAAAGTGAAAACAGAGTAAGTCAGTCAAATTAGCAACGCCTACATTTAAGCTACCGTTTTTTATTTATTTGCATCCTGATTCTGATTTTGTACGAAAGCTTTTATGAATCACCCGTCCCCAAGGGGTAAACGGAACACTCAAAGATTTATATCTGAAACCATACAAAAAGCAATAAATTGATGTCCTACCAAAGCAAGCTAAAGTTAAGAAGAGGAAGATGTTTCTACGAGAATCTGCACGTGGATTGTAGCTTTTTACCCTAAAGGACAATCGCAACTAGTAAAACAGTTTTGTATCAGTAGCAATTCTTGCGAACTTACCCAAAGATACGTTAGCAGAAGAACGATAACTAATCCGAAGGAAGACATGAATTCAATTTCCCAATAAAAAAGTTCCTAGTTATCTTTATTGATATAGGTGTTAAAATCAACGCTATCTTGAAACAAAGTCTTGAAGAAGCATTTGATTTATTCTGCTTTATTCAGAGGGTAATCATATTGCTTCCAACAAAACTCAGTGACAGTCCACCTATCAAAAACGGTCCAGACAAGAAGCAATTTTCTCGACTTCATCTGTACGTAAGAGTGCAGATTTAAATTTACTTTATTATTTTATGTGGTAGTATATATGTTCTCAAAGATAAAATCCACGAAAAAACTATTGAAAAATTAAAAAAAAATTAATATTAAAAACATTTGACACAAATTTGGTATCAGCCTCTAGAAAGAGCAGTATATGGTAGCTGAAAAGAAATTTTTTAATCGCTTGCATAAATTTATGAATGAAAATGGGGAAAATATTTGAGCTTTCATGTAACAAATTGTCGCATAAATATGTTTAAAAATATTTTGGAATATTTAATTCTATATTAGACATTAGAGACATTTATTCTGGTACACTTAGTATTTTTCTTTTTAAAAGAATTTGAGTTTACTAAGTAATCATTTTATATAACAAAGACATTGATAAAGAAGGATATTTCATTGCTTAGAAACTTTGTTACTACTAAATATTGTTGACATTACTAATTTATGAATTAAACTTTCATCAAACAAATAGTCGCATTATTATGTAAAAATTACCAAAACAAATATTTTGGAATATTTTAATTTTATATTAGACTTTAAGGATACTTATTCTGGTATATCTGGTATTTTTCTTTTTAAAAGATTTCGTTTTGCAAAATAGTCTTTTTACATAATAAAGTCATTAATAAAGAAGGATATTTTTCTATGCTTAGAAACTTTGCTATCACTAAATATTGTTGATATTACTAATTTATGAATTAAAGTGGGGAAAACATTTGATCAAATAAATTGTCGTCAAGCAAATTGTCGCATAAATATGTAAAAATAATCAAAACAAATATTTTGGAATATTTTAATTTTATATTACACTTTAAAGGACACTTATTCTGGTATACCCAGTATTTTTCTTTTTAAAAGATTTCGATTTACTAAATAATCTTTTTACATAACAATGTAATTGATAAATAAGGAAATTTCTTTGCTTAAAAATTTTGTTATCGCTAAATATTCCAAAAGAAATTGTTGACATTACTAATTTAACTATTCATATGCAAACAACTGTGGAAACTTCTTCCAGTGTAAACATACAAGATAGCTTAATGGTGATTTCAGATGAAACCTTAGAATTATCTTGATATAACATACAATGAATATAAGAAAATTCCTTACCTTTGTTCGTGGGTCATACGGCAAAAGCATGACACGTTTATGAGGAGAATAATTTTTAATTTCACTTTTCTTATTTTCTGTACTTTGAACTAAAATGAAAATAGAACAATGGATGTTTTTCGAGCGTTTTTTCTACAAAAATATTATGTCAGGGAGTTTTTATTTAGGATATCGCTCAAAATACGTTCGTCGTTATAAAAAAATTTACATAGTTTGAAAAGCATATTTGAAAAAAAAAATATAGAGCGTGTTGTTTTTCTTTTTTTACAAACGGCGCTACACAGCCGACCTAATTCTGAATTTACAACTAACAATTTTCCACTTCACAGCATTGTAATTTTGAAACCAACCCAGAAGACAAGGGAAATCCTGGATCAAGTTTTGAGAAAAAAAGCTTTCGGGGAGGACTTTTTGGTGGAAATAATTCACATTTGCGTTACATGGAAGGGAAAATCATGAAAATCTCCCTAGGTTATCAAGTCGATAAAGGGATTCGAACCCATAATCCATATATCTCAAGGGATATTTTAGGTCAGCAGAGTGGTCGGTGAGAGTCGGGAGCAAATTCAAATCAACCAACACTGTTATTCGAACCTGGTGGTATCCGAACCTCATTGGTAGTAAGCGCTCTATCACCTGAGCCACCACGACCCTAGCTTATTTGCCTGCGAAGAAAAATAATGTATTAAATTTTCGTTTGGAAGTAATCATTGTTATTGTTACTGAATGAATTATTTATTTAGCCAACATCCACGAGGACAGTTAAAGGGATGGCACCTGCTCCGCTTTCTGCCTAAGGTTTGATAAATTGGTAGCAAATTTAATAGGAAAACTAGAAGAATAAGGATACTTACGACCACTTACGACTCAAATGTCACCACGGGAAAATTGTAATAAACTTACATTTCACATGCTACTTTGAGTTTTTTATATGAAGTGGTGAAAAAATATTTCTAATGAAAAATACTGAACTAAAATTAATTAAATTTCGTTACCACTAGACAGTTTTTTTTTCACTAAGTGGAGCAAGTTAGCACATCTGTTGTTATATTTAGGAATTAAGTATATAAGATCATAACATGCCATGTGCACACTTGATGGGTTGGTACACCGTTCAGCTGCGTCACTTTAGCTGAGCGAAGTGCAGCAGCAAAGGGGTTAAATGGAAGTTTTCTTTAGTTAGTTACCAATTTCGGTACAGAGCATAACTGCTTGATTTCAGAACAAGATATTAATCATAAGTTATATAATTTAATATTGATGCTATATTCCGGTGGATAGGAATATCCAGCTTATAATGAAAGATTTGAGTTATTTGTCTTTAACATTTTGAAAAAAGAGACATGCTCCAAAAATTGAACCTTGGAACATTATTGATAATCATTCAACGCCTCCTATAACTGAAAGCCTCTACACGGTTTCTTAAAAGTACATACCTGCCAACTTTTAATTCCTTCCATTACGATTTTCCCCAGTGGTAGTAAAACGGAATTAATATTTCTATTTTATGCAACGAAATACGTTGTATTAGAAAAATCTTAACAACCATGAATGTACACATATTAATATATATGCTTAATTTTTTTAAGAATAGTGGTGATCAAAGTCATTTAAAAATTAAGTTCATAAAAGAAAAAGTAGTATATATTTACTACCACTTTAAATATAAAAATAAAATTTTACGCCAAATGCGTAAAAGTTGGCAGGTATGTAAGTAGTCAGATCTGAGCACTATGAAGGTAAACCAATGTATGAAAGAGCCCTTTAATACAAAATATAATAAAGATAAGAAAGTGGTAGCAAATATATGTCTAAAAATTAGCTTAATTTATGAATATGATTGGTTTGTCTTATTTGATTGTCAACCACTACAGATTCAATTCTCAAATATATATGATAATTTTCTCTTAAGTACTTTTAAAATTATGTTCCTTTGGGATATTTCATGATGAATGGGATAAGGGCCATTGAGTCCTCAGATGCCCAGTTCTACAACAAACGAACGAACTTCTAAAATTAAATTTTGGTTCATGCGCATAACTGGTTAACTTTTTAAGTAGTCTGCTCAGACTACTAATAAAAAACCGTGTGGAGGCTTTCTGGTGTATTGTATAGCTCGTTCAGCAAGAGTTGACACTTGACTCCACCCTCTTGGACGAAGAGTTCATTTCAGCGAGGGAGAAAAAGGAGCAACGCAAACAGGGAATTATTTTTCAGTTAGTTACTTCGCTTTATCAACTGCTGTTATACCTTTCCTTACTCTGAATAATTAAATACATTGCAGCAAAATGTCTCAAAAAGGACAAACTATTCACTCAAATAAGAGAAATATCAAATTTCTGAAATATTTAATGTTAAAAAAATTTATATAAAGATTTTGAAATAAATATTTTTGTCATAATATCACCACAAAACAGTCTTGTTCAGGATTGTTCACATTCTTCTCCCAAAAACAACGAAATTGTATGATCGGATACCACGTGATGAAGGCGGAGCCAAGTGCCAACTCCTGGTGAACGAACTATAGGAGGTGATGTACCATCTTAGTACACCACTAGAATAGGATCAATTTCATCTTAGTATCTTGACGATATATCTTGATGATATAGTATCTTGATGATGATGATATCTTAAAAAGTTACAGATTTCTAACTTTCACAGGTCATAAAATAATTACCTTCGCACACAACAGCTACATCAGTCAAAATTACATGGCTTATACAGTGAGATTCATTACAGTATTATTAAACTTGGAAGAGAGATAAAACACATAAGAAAGAAAGCAAAATTTGGCTGGAAAGCTTCATCGTGTTACATTAGGCACGCTCCTCTGTTATGAACTGGCTGTTCGTGCGAGTTCAACTAGCACTTTTATTTATCTTAATTATTTAATTTAAGATTTTCTAATAATTATGGTCGAAATTTTCATTCAAACAGTCTTTGAGTTATCTGTTTTATTGTATATTCTTGGTCTGGCTCTTCACCTGAATATCTCGGTTGCCAAATCAGTACAAATAGTTCTAGAGAGCCGTGATGGCTCAGGGTATAGAGCATTCGCATTCCAATGAGGTGAACCGGGTTCGAATCGCGGCAATGGCAGGTCGATACGAATCCGCATTCGGCTTGCACTGACCACAGTGCTGACATAAAATATCCTCAGCGGTAGACGGATCATGAGTTAGAGTCCCCTTGTCATCAGGGGCTAACCGTGGAAGCTTCTCGTGGTATTCTTCTCCATGTAAAGCAGATGCGGATTAGTGCAAAAAAGTCCTCCACGAAGGCAAATTTCTCCCAATACTTGATAAGGGAGTTCCCTTGTCTTCTGGATTGGGTTCAAAATTACAAGGCTACGAAGTTGAACATTAGAAGTCATAAACCCGAAAAATTGGGTTAGCTTTTCAACGACGGTAATAAAATAAAAATGAAGTATAGTTCTAGAGAATTAATTGTAATTTTTAATTGAGAATCTCATTTATCAAGATGTTATATTTTTGAATTTTTATTTTTAGGTGAACTATTCACACCGATTTATAAAAAATTAATTTTATACGCAGTTATTAAAAATTATAATCATGAGGATTGCTGTTTTATTATTCAAAAACTTTTGAACATTATGAAATTAAATAGTAAATAAAAAAAAACGTACTACAATTTCTTTTTGCAAGAAGTTGTGTCTGAATAAATGACTTTCTTCATGCGGTGAAAAACGTAGAAAGTATAATTTACAATAATAGTACTAGCATTTTGACGATGCTAAATAATTTAAATCATCATATTTTGCTAAAGCTTCACTACTTCTGATGAAGGTCAAAAAACGGTATGCGTCGGAAAATGATATTTTTAAAAAGAGAGGAAAAAACCATTTTTGCATCTTACTTTATGACTTAATTGGCTACTTTATGACTAGCAGGTCTTTGAACTAAGATTGCATCTTGGTACACAATTACACGAAAATCTGATCATTAGACTAAAATTTAATCAGTTTGATGCATGTTTAGCGTTCTTTTCACTTTTATCAATAGTAATTACATTCAAAAATACTTATGGCTAATTTCATCTTAATTAAAGCAGTTATAAAAATCAACCATTCTGAGCACAGATCTTTCGCATATATATTTCGTAATGACAGTTTTTCTATATATTTTAAGAATCCTTCGTAAAAAATTAGGTAAAAAAGTCTACAATTTACAGGTTGAAAATAAATATTTAATCAAGAGACAAAAAAGAAAAGCCATTAAAAGTAAACAAACCGCTACTGAGGAAAGTGAGACTGAAACTATTAAAATCAATTTAATTGTTCAATGAAACTTGGAGACATTTCTTTAAATCACCTGTTAATTTCTTCTTATTTTTTTCTTCAGATTTCAAACAGGTTTCGGTTTTTCCAGTCCCACTTTTTTATCTATTAGATTGTGATTACTAGATAATTTTTCCTTGTCTAAATATAATAGCAGCACCTTATTTGCATAAGTTTGCTATATTTTTTAAATAGAGAAATTATTTTTATATTTTATTTTAAGACAAATGTTTACAAATTCATTATTATTTTTATATAGTTCAAATGTTTTTTAACATGTTCAGTTAAAAATAAAATGCTTGAGGAAAAAATGGCATTAATTTTATATTTATAAAAAAAAACATGATGTTTTTAATGTCGAACCTTCTCTATGACGAATAAACTCATTAAACTTAAAATATTCTTATCAGGAAATCAGTTATTTAAGAATGTGTATCAGTGGCGTAAATGTTTAGTTATCTAATGAATCAGATTGATAAGAGAATACTCTAGAGATTTTTTTCTGCTGTAAATATTGTTTAATAAAATATTTTTCTTGTTTTTGATTTCTGATGATTTCTCAATGGACATTTTTGTAATTTTTCATGTACTACTTAAATTTAGAATTAACCATTCAGTCTTCAGTTTCTTCTAAATGAAACTTTTACGGATTTCTGTAAAATTAATATATCTAAATTGTGTTAGTATTAATATAATAAGTGTATATATATATATATATATATATATATATATATATATATATATATATATATATATATATATATATATATATATATATATATATATATATATATATATATATATATATATATATATATATATATATATATATATATATATATATATATATATATATATACAGGGTGTCTCAGTTAAGCGTTTCAGAACTTCTAAGAGGGGTAGGGGGCATCCTGACGACTCAAAATCATATAGCAATGTGGGGTCGGAAATGCTTTCCTGAAGCGGTGACGTACACAGAAGTACCATAAAGAAATGAGACCGTAAGAGAAAAATCGCTATAATAATACATTGAAAAAATTATATGGTACATGGGCCAAAGTAAGTGTTCGAAGTTTCTGCCACCGGCTACAATGTACAACTCACATCTCCGGCGCATGGACATTCGAACATTCTGCAATACTCCAGGCATATCTCGCAGGCAGCTACTGCGATTCTTGTATCCAGCATTATCAACAGGGGTGTCATAAACCAGTGTTTCATATGACTCCAGAAATCAAGACATGATAGGTCGGGTGACCGAGGAGGCCATATATGATTTTTCACTTACGGTCTCATTTCTTTATGGTGCTTCTGTGTACGTCACCGCTTCAGGAACGCATTTCCGACCCCACATTGCTATATGATTTTGAGTCGTCAGGATGCCCCCTACCCCTCTTAGAAGTTCTGAAACGCTTAACTGAGACACCCTGTATATACGAAAGATTAAAAGAAATCTATTTACATTCAGCAATATGGGATTTGCGATAGAGCGAAAATAGAGCTTGACCTTTCACGCAAAGAATTATTGTAAGACAGTGATAAGCAATGAGCATAAATGCTTTAATTAACCCCTTGGGAACGGGTGATTCAGAAGTGCATTCGTACAAAATCAGAATCAGAATGTAATTAAATAAAAAACGGTAACTTAAATGTAGTCGTTTCTAATTTGACAGACTTACTTGGCTTTTACTTTAATTATTGTTAGTTTAATCATATATATAATCAATGTTAATTCAAAGTATAACTAAATAGTTTTATTCTGAACAAAGTAATAGTGAATTAAATAAATCAAACAATTATAACTCCTCCCACAAATAAACTGCTAAAGAATTACTTTGATTACCAGTTTTATATTTTTACCCTGAATGATACGGTTTTATGCTGGCACGTATTTGTTACAGTCGGCCCAAAAGGGTTAAATGTTATTAGCATTAACACAAACACGTCGGTTAACAAGTGACACTCGTTATGCATTTATTTCAAATTAATAAGAAGTGGTGGCCAAAATATTTTGCTCTCAGTCTATTTCTGAAAGAGATAATGCATTGATAAGTACAACATCTTAAAAATGGCTCAGTAAGGGATAGGCATCAGATTAGATTTGGTAACTAATGAACTAAAATAAAATTCCTACCATTCTTTAATTAAAAACTTACTACCACTTTTTAATTTGGATTTATAATTAATTTTCATTTCAATTCGAAATCTAAATAAATCGGAATTCAAAGGGTCAAAAAAGCACCATAACAAATATATATGAAATAGTGAGCTATTTTTTGTGTTGAAAATATAAATGTATCAACTCGTAAATAAATTTATCAAGAGTTCAATTAAATGTAACTAACAGGCATTTTAAATTTATATTTATTTGTTACGGGCGCCGTGTTATCACTGTATTTGGTGCAAGTTAGAAACAGTTATGTACATGTGCTTGGTGCCATACCATCACCTCCTACATCAAGAAGCCTCCACACGGTCTTTTATAAGAAGTTCGCGCAGACAGTTTAAAAAGTGAACCAGTTGTGCGCATGAAGCCAAAACATTTTATAAAAGTAATTGAGAGAAATTTATCTTATATATTTGAGAATTGAATCTGTAATGGTTGACAAGTGAATAAGGCAAACCAATCATATTCATAAATCAAAAAAAAATTTAGTCTTATATTCGCTACCACTTTCTTATTTTAACTAGATTTTGTATTAAGTGATTCGTTCGGAAAGTGGATATCCTTCACAGTGGTCTGATCGGACTATCCATAAAAAACCGTGTGGAGGCGTTGGCTATACCGGGTAGATGTGCCAGAAGTGCACTGAAGAAAGTTGATACTAAAAATTCACGAAGTTGCTTTTCGTTTATGGTGAAAATTTCTCCTGGGAAGTGCTCCGAGCACAAATTTCGTCAAATTAAAAAAAAACTGTCTTCATTTGCTTGAGAAAACTGATTTCATTCAAAGCATTCGTTTTAATGACATACCTATGAATGAACACAACTGATTGAGTTATACAACATAGAATAAATTGAGCATGAAATAGTAAGTACGAGGTCATGGCCAGCAATTGAACAAGATAAATATGAGGAAGTACTAACTCGTGTACCCTTCTGTCAGTCAATGCAATTTTGTCAATTCCTTAAGAAATTACGCTTCAGTTGATTTTGTAAAACAGATTGTAAAAAGACGAAACTTAGATAAGGATTGTTAAATCATCGAATATGAAAGTTTTATTTCTTAGAGAGCAAGCTCCCTTTCAAAAGAGTATTTTTATAATTAATTAAATTATATCTTTTGTACCACCCTATCTGTCGGGGTGATTTCGTCAATTATTTTAAGAGATAACTCTTCAATTTAATTTGTGAAGAAATGCTTGTCAAAATATCAAAACTTATAAGAATCGTTAAATCATCGATTATTAGAGTTTTAATTCTAAGAGTGCGAGTTCTCTTTCAAAAGAATATTTTTATTATTATTTGAATTATATCACTTGTTTTATTTTCGTTAAAAAGTTATTCTAAACTACAAATAAATTACTTTTTTTAAAATCCAAATTAAATTGAAATACTTTTTGAATGTATACAATAATACTATACAGAAACATTTTATTGGTTGCAAGTTTCAAGAATTACAATAAAACAGTCTCGAACTTTCTTTTTTAAAGTAGAAATTCACGATATTAGAACCCTAAGGCAGTTTTTAAGAAAGATACATGCCAACGAATTTTGCATGCAGTTTGCGACATAAAGTAGAAAGGAAAATCACTTTGAATCATTCTCAAAATATTCGTTAATTTTCAAGAAAACTTTAAGTTATGCTTTTTGAATATTTATGCAGGGATGCCAACTGCTCCGCTTTCTGGAATAGTTTTAATAAAGTAGTAGCAAAATAGTAATATTAGTTATAAAAGTACAGTTACGACTACTTTTTACTTGAGTGACCAGTAGTTTGAAGCTTTAACGTTGCATTTTCTATGATACTTATAAGTTTTGATGTTCAGTGGTGAAAAAATTACTTAAAAGGAAAAATACTAAACTAAAAGTAACTTGCATTTCGATACCATTAGAAAATACTACTTTACAAAGAGGAGCAAGTTGGCATCTCTGTTTATGACACAACAGAAATTGTAAACAAAAATAAAAGATAAAAAATATCATTTATAGTTATTAATGTTAACTATAGATAGAAAAATATACTGGGAACTGTTAAATAAGTAATCTTAAGAAACTAAAGCGGTAAGATATTAGTTGATTAAGTACTTTATTCGCTTCAAAAATATACAAATTGGAAATAACAGTCGACGTGTTGAAAGTGTTCAAAATTAGTCGCGAATTAAAAGAAGCTAAGTTATTTGAAATAAACGGAAATTAACCCCTTAACATACGAAGACGTCTGGGAAACGTCATTTGTTTCTTATGTCAAAACAATAATTGACGTGTCCCAGACATCGTCAACACAAAAATGCCAGCTTGCTCCCGACAGCAAATAAATATTTTAAAGTGGCAGTTCATCAATTGTGATTCTTGATTTAATAAATTCAATTTAGAAGATTTTTATCCACCACTATTTTCAAATAATTCGTAGGCTTATATAATTCACCATTTTATAGTAATTATGTCATGCTATACCTTTAACCCCTTGGGGACGGGTGATTCAGAAAAGCATTCGTACAAAATCAGAATCAAGTTGCAATTAAATAAAAAACGGTAACTTAAATGTAGTCGTTGCTAATTTGACAGACTTACTTTGCTTTTATTTTAATTATTGTTAGTTTAATCATATATATAATCAATGTTAATTCAAAGCATAACTAAATAGTTTTATTTTGAACAAAGTAATGGTGAATTAAATAAATCAAAAAAGTTATAACTCCGCCCACAAATAAACTGCTAAAGAAATACTTTGATTACCAGTTTTATCTTCTTACCCTGATTGATACGGTTTTTTGCTGTCACATATTTGTGACAGTCGGCGCGAAAGGGTTAAAGAAGCAAGTAAAAATAGTAAAATATTTGCGAAACTTAGAATGTAGTTATTGACCACTTTTTTAAATTATTTTGGCATGCCCGGAGCAGTTGGCATCTCTGTCAACATTCCGTTGAGAGTTGTTGTTTACAGTGCAATCAAAGATCATTTCTATATCAAGAAATTTAATGATATTTCAAGGGGTTAATTTAACATTGGTCACAAAATTAAAAAAATGAAAATATTTGATAGATTTCAAAACACTTATGTTTCTTCGTATTCACATATCTGCCAACTTTTACGCATTTGGCGTAAAATTTTATATCTATATTTAAAGCGGTAGTAAAATGCATGCTTTCTATATATTCCTCGCATTTATAAACTTAATTTATAATCTTTTTGACCACCACTATTATTAAAAATATTAAACAGATATATTAATATGTAATACTGTCTTAATTGTCCACACTTTCGAAATACAACGCATTTTTCTGCCTAACCTTGTAATTTATCTACCACTTGTAATTTATCTACCTTGTAATTTATCTTCCATTTTACTACCACTGGGAAGAATCATCCTCGCTGGGCTTAAGAGTTGGCAGGTATGTTTTCACGTCTTGCAAGTTGTGGAAATGTGTGCCATATTTGTGAGCTTGAAACATGTCTACCGTTATTCTTAAGGCGTATGACGTTTTTAATCAAGTAATATTCTAGTCCTAGTGTTTTGATCTTATTGGGCACCTGGGCCGCGAAGCGGCCCCTATCTTATTCATCTGGAATTTTAGAACAGTTTTGGTTGAGCAATGAGGTAAGCAGGCAATGGAGTTGCTTTTATGAATGTTTCAAGCTCTTTGCTTGAATAACTAAAAAGGAATCAAAAATAAATTGAGCAGCTTGCTCTAAACTGTGTTTGTTTGACTTTGGAGTTGTTCAGAATTGTATCAGCATGAGTAAACGTTATTTTCAGAAAGGTTGATGAAATTATTTGTTTTGATAGTCATGATATGAGGCGTCGGAGGTGAAATGTGCAGCTATTGGTCTGTAGTTTTTATCTTTGATATAATTTTCAAATTTAAAGATTTCATTAAAATTTGCTGTTTTACATTCTATGTCTTTATCGAAAAAATCTGCGTTTAGCTTGTATATATGCTGTGATAGAGTTGGTATTTTGAGGTCTGCATGTATATTGGTATTCCGGATGAACCATCTTGCACAGGTTATTTTTCTAAGGATCTTGCTTTGGCGGATAATCAAGTAACAATAGAAATTAATCAGGATTCATATGCAACTAGAAATGATTAAAAAGTGGTAGTAATAATAATATAATTTTTAATATTTTTATGTTTGTAGCAATCAGAATATTTTACTTTCTCAAAGTAAATACATATAGATTAGCAGATATGAAATTTTATTTCAATAGTGAAAGCTAATGATAAGAAGTTAATATTTTCCAGATGGTACAAACCCTGCCGATTAACTTTTATGAAAGAAGGGAGCAATTATATAGCTTTTAAGCAAAAACTTTTTTTTCGCAAACAGCTACATATTTTTTTTTTGTCTTTCAGAATTGAAAAAAAAATTTAACAAATTTGTTTTTTTACTTTGCTCTGAATTTCCAGACTTCAATTATCTTCATAACTGAATTAACTTGAGTGTTTGAATGTCTAATTTTAACCCTTTCGTTACTAGAGTTGTATTTAACGATCATCAACGTAATCCCCTGTGTGTAAGAGCACCATAAATTGTCGGCGTCAATATCAAACCGTTTGGTAACTACCCCAATTTGTCACTGGCTAATATTCCCCTTACCTACATACATTGATGGAGAAAAAAAAAATCCCAACGCCGAAAAAAAAAATTATGGTAGAGTAATAAATTTTCGGCAATTCATTTGTCTGAGTAGAATATTTAATTGTTTAAAGTTTCAAGATCACAGGTTAATGCAAATAAGAGAAAAACTATTTCAAATGTGAAATACTGGTATAATAACAACCGTTTTAACCACCAGAATTCTGAATGCAAGCATGCAAACGGGTATGCATTGTGCCATACAGACGCTGTATGTCATTTTGAGGTTGATTGACATACGTTAATGACATACCCGTATGTCATTAACTCCCTACGCTCATCTTGGACAAAAGAGTTAGCATAGGCCAGGATATCCTGGTTAGTAGGGCACTGGACCCATGTCCAAGAATTCGTGGGTTCCATCCCAGCCGGCGGAAGACTCCCTGCGTAGTAAATGGTGACTGATGTATATTAAATCCGACTGGTCACAAAGTCCTCCATGTTTCCGTAACAAATCATACCTCTAAGAGTACAGATCCAGGAGTTTCCTTGTCTTCTGGATTGGGTTCAAAATTACAAGGCTATGGAGTTGAACATTACTAGTCGTAAACCCAAATTTGGGTCGGCTGTTTAATGACGGTCATAATGACGGTCAAAAAGAGTTAGCATAGAGCTGTGGTGGCTCACGGGATAGAGCGCTCGTCTCCCAATAAGTTGATACGGGTTCGAATCCCATCAATGGTTGGTCGATACGCATTCCACACCTGACTCACAACGACCATAAAACTGACATAAAATATCCTCATCAGTAGACAGATGATGGGTTAGAGTACCCTTGCCGTCAAGCTAACCGTGTGCAGTTTTCGTGGTTTCCATCTCCATCTAAGGCAAATGCTGATTAGTTCCTCCACGAAAAAGTCCTCCACGAAGACGCATTTCTCCCAATACTTGATTCAGGAGTTCCCTCGTCTTCTGCATTGGGTTCATAATTACTATACTACGAAGTTGAACATTGATAGTCGTAAACTCAAAACTCGTTGGGCTTTACAATGGCTGTTATAAAATAAAATAGAGTTAGTATAAAAGTGTTTTTATATTTTTGTGCAGCCCCTGTATACTTTAATAATAAAAGACTCAACATTACTTTGAAATAGCATAT
This sequence comes from Parasteatoda tepidariorum, assembly GCF_982258835.1. Taxonomy (NCBI): domain Eukaryota; kingdom Metazoa; phylum Arthropoda; class Arachnida; order Araneae; family Theridiidae; genus Parasteatoda; species Parasteatoda tepidariorum. Next base: position 45,792,753 of record NC_141766.1, read on the forward strand.
AATTCGATTTTTGCAGTAAAGTAAAATAAATTCGAATAATTCAAAGTTACGTTAAATTTAAATCTTAACGCAAAGTTCATTAATATGAATGGTAGAAATAAAATAAATTTAAATCTTTATGTAAATATGTATGTTTTCATTTCCAAGATTTATTCGTATTTGAGTTTTCCGGGTTGAATCCAATGTAGTTTTCCGGGATCTGAATTTAATAATTTATTCGATGTTATCAATATTTACACTGTAAAAAGTAAAATCAAATTTATAAACAAATTCCTTTCCCCAAAAAAATATGTGGGTCATACTCTATCACTCACTTAGAAAACCATCGATAACATTATTTAATCGTTCACTTAAAAAAATCAATCTAAAACATTAAGTGATTGCTATGTTTACAACAATTTACATACAAAATTGTGTCACTAGTGTGGATAACTATTCTCACTTTTAATCGATAATTATTTCTGACGATTAATCGATATGGTTTTTGTGTAAGAATATCCAATGAGGATGAAGAGGTCAAAGGACGAGTAGTTTCCCTAAGGTCAGGGAGGCCGAGTATATAAAGGAAGAAATAAGCAACAAAGTCCTATCTCATTAAAGATGGTCCTGAGATTAGGGATTCTACTGTGGTTAGGAGCTATTGTATATGCAGGTAAGCCGCAATATTCTTTTAAAGATATTGATGGTGAAAACTAAAGTGAAATTACATAAAAGAATTTTTTTAAATAAATAAATTTACCCAAAACAGCTTTGAAACATAAATATTTTAAATTTATGACATAAGTATTAAAACCTTTGAATAGTTTTTGCCAAAAAAAAATATATGTATGCTATTCTAGTGAAATAAGTTAATAATAAAACTTTATTCTATTCAAATTGAAATTTTAATATACTATTTGCAAGAAAAATATAGATATATATGTGATGGTTAAAATTTAGGTGAAATTAGATTACAAAATTATGCCATAAAAGAATTGTAAAAAGTTAAATAAATATACTTTGAGCTGTTCTAAAATATAAATATTTTAAAAATATGACATTAGTATTAAAATTATCGAAATAATTTTTACCAAAGAAAATTATATGTAAGCTATGCTGATGAAATACGCTAAGAAAAAAATTTGATTCTATTTAACACGTTTACGTCGGGAAAAGTGGAAATACTTGTAGAAGAATAGATATAGAATTTCAATATTAGATAATATTCGGGAAGAGTTAATCTATTCTCAACAATAACAATTCACTGTAAGGAAATTTATCACGGTGAAGAAGCAATTCAATATAAAAATTGCATCCGTTAAAAACAATTGGTAGTTATGGATTTTTATTATTCCCGGAAAAAAACTAAAAAATGAAATTTATTGTTACCAGTTTTTACTCCGGTGCGCTGCCAAGATGAGACAATCTAGCGTGACCCAACAGTGGGTCACCCCGGCGTGAACGTGTTAAATTGAAATTTTTATATTAAAAAATACATGATTTTAAAACATGAAGGGGAAAATATATTATATACTTATGCCCTTTAAAAAATAATAAATGTATTTAATACTATTTTGAAGTACAAATGTCTTATATTAACGAAATATATTTTAATACATAAGCAACAAAGAGCTATCTCTTAAACCGTTTAACTGTCGTATTTTCGTTTTGTACTAATGGAATAGGTGCCTTTAGCATAGCTGCCAACAACAAAGGATTTTCTGTAGTATTTCATTTTCATATTTAAAGTATCTTCTTAATTCTTGGATTTATAAGTTTAGATTTAGACCATCACTAAATGCAAATGAACCAATAAAAAAGGTAAAAAATAGGGAGAAATTAGATAAGAAAATTTTGTCTTCTAAAAAATAAACAAATTTACTTAAAACTATTTTAAAAGGCAAATACTTTAAAATAATAGAATTTATTATTATAAATAAGCAACTAAGTTCTATCTTTTTAACCATTTACCTGCCGGACTCTTATTTTGCACTAATGGAAAAAGTGCCTTAGCATAGCATAGCCGCCAACAACTACGGATTTTCGTAGTATTTAATTTTTATATTTAATAAATTTTAATGAATCTTATAAATTTCTTTTTAATTCTTGGATTTACACAAGTTTAATTCAATCTGATTTTGACTACCACTGAATGCAAATAAATCAATTTTATATATAACAGCATGCTAAAGAAACGAAAAGGAGTGTAAGCACTTGTGAAAAATTAAATTTATCTTCATTTTCATTTCAATTAGACTTTCGTTTCTTTTCGAGAAATATTTTTCTTGGAGAAAATAAAAGATGGCAGGTCTGCATTTTGAGAAACGTGGTAGCAGTATATCATACAAATTAAATGGAACATTCCTCCATTTTTCTACTAATTTTATTAAAAATTGCGACAGCTGTTTGATTTTAGAACAAGATATTTGTCACAAGAGGTGAAATGTTTTCTAATTAATAGATTTTGGTTGCTGGGGATATTTAGTTTTTCCAAATGTAAGTGCAAAGACGAAATATTTGAACGAAATTAACGAAAGATTTAATCTACCAGTTTTTAACATTTTAGAAATGATACATATTCCAAAAATTCCTTACTGGTTAAAGACACTGAGACTATGAAGTTTACTATGGATATGAGCTTTTGAACCTGTAGTTAAGCCGCAATAACGTTTTAAAGAGATTTTCTTTAAAAATTAAGTTAAAATTTCCTTAGAAAAGTAAATGCCTTTCGAAAAAGTAAAGCAAATTCGTTTCTTGAAAACTATTTCAAAGCCGAAATATATTTAACATAAATATTAAAATATTTTTAATAAGTTTTAAAAATATTTTACATGCATGTCATCGTGCTGAACTAAGTTGAGAAAAATACTTAATTCTAATAACATATAAATCGCAATATTAGCACAGCGCTTCACGTAGAAATACGTTTTGGAAATTTCGTCGATCCATACAAAAGTTTAAAAAGCGGGAACATAACTTCGTTTCCGCTCTGTTTTTTCAAAGAAATTATCCCCTCGTGAGTTCCACATACATAAATGATTCAGTGCGTATGTTATCAATACTACAATCATTCATCGTAATTTTTTTTAAATAGAAGTTGCAGTTAAGGAGACAAGAATGCTCCAACTTTTAGGAAATCTTGCAAACTACTTTTTTTTTAAGTTTTAATGTATAACAGAAGTAATACACTTTTGGAAAAGTTGCCTACATGCAATGCGTTAACTTATTAATTACATAAATTGTATGACAGGAAATGTTAAGGTTAAATTACAGTAAAAAATAATGCTTTTTTTAAATTAAAAACATAATTTATAAAAAACAATTACAAATTTAAATATTTTAAAAATATGGCATTGATATTATAATTTTCGGAAAAGATTTTGCAATAGAAAGTTTCAGATTTGTTATTGTGTTGAAATAAGTCAAGAAAAAAATGATTCCATTTGCTTATTAATTATAAAAAAATATTATAATATGACTAAGAGAATTCAATTTCCTTTTAATTAATGACAGTAATTTTAAGATTTTTTGCGTTATTTTTTTCAGAAGAAAATTACACTTATGTGAAATGAGTTAAGAAAAAACTTCATTCTATTCAAATGTAAATAAAAATGTAAACTTATTTATTACAAGAACTTTATTGGTGATATTTATTTAAAAAAATAAATAATTAGCACTTTCTAAATAATTTTAGAAAATTAAATTATTTGCATACCCTTCTATGAATTTATAAATAATAACTTCAGACAAGAGTTATTTAAAATTTTAACGTATCAGTTGCTTAAGTATATGTTATTATAAATATTTGAAAAATCCCACAGCGAGAATACTTTTTTTATTAATAAGTAATTTAAAGAAAACTTTATGTGTAATATTGTTTTAAGATGATTTCATGAATATTTGCTGCTATACGACTTTCACAATTTCAAACAATTAATCTAGAAGACATTAATTTTGCAAATCCTAATTTTAGCTAAAATTAAAGAAAAAAAATCACAAAGCATTTTTATTTTTAAAATAAAATATTTTAAGGAACAGGCTTTCACAATCATTTTCTATTTCATTGCTAGAGCTTTGAAGACGGCTAAAAGTCTCCATTATAAATATCTTTTTTATATCTAATTTGTTCAACATTTTAAAATCTAAAGTATGTCTACCTACAATGGGATTTAACAATATAGAACACAAGAAAAAAATTGTTTATCTCTCACCGCATTTTTTTTTAAAGAAAACGTTGAGTATTCTAGAGCACAATTTTGCTCTACTGATTTAATTGTTTATCATTGGTACTTATAATTTTTCATCAATGGGAAAAAAGTTTTTGTGGAAAATGTGGTTGCAAGCTTACGTTTAAATTAAATGGAAATTTTCTTCAGACAAGTACCAATTTGGTTAAAAATAGCAACTGTTTGATTTCAGAACATAATATATCACAAGACGTATTCTTATATTATAAATATATTCTAATTTATTGGGATTAAATGGAAATTTTCTTCAAAAGAAATACCAATTTGGCTAAAAAACATTACAACTGTTTGATTTCAGAACATTATACATAACACAAGATATTTTTAGATTATAAATATATTTCAGTTGATTCGAATTATTGAAATTAAATGGAAAATTTTCTTCAGACAATTATCAATTTGGTTAAAAAATACATAACGACTGCTTAATTTCAGAATATGATACATAGCACAAGATATATTCTTATATTATAAATATATTCTAGTTGATGTGAATATTCAGCTTCTCCAATTGCAATTGTTAAGAATGAAAGATTCGAGTTAAAAGTTTTTAACATTTTGAAAAAGAGTCATGCTCCGTAAACTGAATATTGGTGTTTAAGTGATTAAATTAAAAATAAATAAGCAAACAAACTTATAACAGATGATGAAATTAACGCACTGCATTTTCAATTATATATAAAAAAAAATACAAGCACTACTTTTTTTAAGTTTTTTACTTATGCAATTTTAATGAATGCATAATTGAAGATATTTGGAAACATTTCATATACCAATTAAACGAAAAAACATCATAAAAAATTTATTTAAAAGGGTGAAAATAAATTTTAAAAAGTTGACCCCCACATAAAATTACCCCCACATAAATTTTCAAAAATTTTTATTTAAATTTTAAAATAATTCTTTTTGCTATTTAAACGAAACGACATATTTCGCTTGCTTGATTTTCTTCTCTTGGAAACTAAAAAAATAAGTAGATAAATTTCGGATTAAGAAAAATGAAATATGATATCATTTTTAATATTTGATTTCTAGAGCCTGAATAATATTTCTAAGAGAAGACGTTGTTCGGAAAGTAAAATGCATTTTCCTTGGTACATAATTATTTAATAACAATTTGTTTTTACATTAAATAAACCGCAACCTAAAGTCAATTTATTTTTTTCAGTTTTGTTTGTTAAAATATTTATAATTTTTTTGAAATTGTTCAATAGTTGGCAGAACAGAAGAAGAACTAGCACTTCGGTTCTATATTCGTTAAAGTTATGTCATTTAACTAAACATTCGAGAATTAGTTTTTTGAGTCATAATTGTGCTTTACTTGTATTAAATAAAACAATTTATCATAAACATATTCAATATAAAATACGCAATAACAGTAATTGGTAGTAATTGATGATAAGGAAAAACTTCAAAATTCTAATTAAAAAATCGTTTTTAATAACAGAAAGCATATACGCTTAAAATTGTATTCTTAGCTGGAACTTTTACATTAAAAATATTCTTTGTGGTTAACTAACGTGTATAAATAAAACTTGTTTAACCGGATTTAATTTTTTTGTTACTTTTAAAGCAAATGAATTACAATGACCATTTTACATAGCTGATTTTCATACCCGCTAACTGTTAAAAATTTTTTGAGGAGTTGAGCATTGATAGTTATTAACTCAGAATTGGATCGGCTGTTCAACGCCAGATAATATGAAAGAAATAGATCACTAATTATTAAGATGTGAAAGTTTTAATATCAATAGTGGTAGCAAAAGGTTTAATAATTTTGAATTTGATAAAAACTTTTAAAATTATTTCATTAAAATAAAAAGTCATTTAAAAATTTGTAATTTTCGTCTGAAAAAAGGTTTAATTTTTTAAAAACAAAATTTATTTCTTTTAAGCACATTACTTTGCCTTTATCAAAAATAATGGAATTTTATATAAAAATGATATTTTAATAGAAACTCTTATGTGTTGTGAAATGTTGTCCAATATTGTTAAAATGACTTTTTTTAGCTGTAATTCCTAAAATATTTTGAGGATTACTTATTTTTTGATTGTTGATTTTATACTCTCTTTGTATTTTGAATAATTTCACTTTTTTTTTAATTTTTCTTTATTCAAGAAAAGAAATATTTTTAAAAACCTAATGGGAATTTAAATTTATTAAATGTTCAGTGTCCTTGAAAAAAATTGGTAATTAGTCCCAAATATTTTCAGGTCTTGAAAATTCTTTTCAAATATTTTTTGAAATGAAAAATTATTTTAAAATTCTTTAAAAATATTTTCAGGTCAATCTTACAATTTTTAAAGAATACGTTAAGGATTCTTAAAATGTCTTCTACTAATTACATCAATTAATAGCGTCATTAGTATCAATTAATATTTTAACCAATCCTAACGTGTTCCGCATTCTTTTTTCTTAAGCGATTGGATTTCTTACATGTTTCTGAGTAAAAACTGATTTAGGCGAATAAGTCAGAAATAAATTGTCTAGAAATAGCAACAAGAAAGTTAGTTACAATTTTCAATGACTATCGAAACGAAATAATTTAAATAACTTTTGATAAAAAAGAAAAAAAATATTAAATCATTCATATTTGTACATGCGCTGAATAATCCTTTATGAAATAATTACGGAGAAAACAATTTGTTGAATTAATTGTATTTTAGAACAATAGTAATTTTTAAATCTTGCTTAAAACTTACGAAATATAAGTCAAGGGTAAAATTTTTATACAAGACTGTTTCTTAGTATCGTGTTGAGTTAGGTATTTTACGAGCTTTCGCAGTTTTTGCTTGATAACAGCATAATACTCCGAAACATCTTTTTTTATTAAAGATAAAATCTTTTCTAAAAAACGAAAATGTGGTTTTTCATTATATTGACTCAAACCTTTTTATTACAAAGAAAAAATCACATTTTTACAATTTTGTGCATGAAATTTTTTTTTTAAGAAATTAAATTAAATATTATTCTAAAAATTCTTACTAAGTTTATTTCTCATATATTTAATGTCTAGAAAATATAGTTTTAGGAATTCAGATTCAATTTTATTTTCAAATTTTTAGGACCAGTTGCATGGGATGACTCCAAATGCGCTCAAAAATGCAATGGAGGTAAAATACTTTTCAAATTTTTCTAAACAATTTTGAGTATCCTGGTTAAGGAAATTGATAAATTTTTCTCTTCTTATTAGGTTCAAAGTATCAGTATTCCGAGCAATCTTCCTATATTTATTCGTTTGAATCACAGAATAAAATGGCTGCGGACGGTGCATCTGATTTGAATATGTGGATGAAAGCTACTGTGAAAGTAACGACCATCTCAAAATGCGAAATGGTCTTACAAGTAAATATCTTTTACCGTTTTTTTTCTGTCGAAAGTATGGTCAAAGCTTTCAGAATATAGAAAAATTTACCGCGTTTCGTTCTCTATAGGAACACAAAAAAGCTCGGTATATTTGACCAAAGTGATTTAGTTATAATTTTAGTAAAATTAACAATAAAATACCATTTTATAATACGTGATAAAATTTGGGGAAAGTAGTAAAACGTGGTAATTTTATAATGACACCTTAGCGCCTGGTATAAAAACCTTTTATACAGGTAAAAATACTTTCCAGTTTTGTATCTTTTACTAAACGTATAGCAATAAGAACCATCTATTTTGAAAACCAGAATTTAGGTAAACAGTTACCATATGAACAGAAAAAGTACTAAATAAGTGGTTTAAATACCGTATATTTTAGTTTTATTAATCAGAATTGCTTCCCTTTTTTATCAGAATTGTCAGTGCCATACAGTACGTTAATTTTACCAGCATTCTCTGTTAATACAGTGCGTTAATTTTACTTTTTCTCCGTCTTTTTTTACCTCTTTTTTTCAACGAAATGTGGAATATGTAAGATGATTTTGCTAAAATAACATTAAATTTACCCATCAATACCAGACACTAAAAGTGGTCTATATAAGAAAAGAGCCTATGGGAAAAATGTATACATTTGATTGTATTAAGTGAATATTTATTTCTTTAAACTACCACTTTAGCTTAAAAAAATCCCTGTGCTTTAACTTAAGATTCTGTGGAAATATTTATATTGTAATATATTGTGGTAGATAAAACTGATTTGTTATTGTAGAATATATTTTAATAATAAATACTTGTGCTGCTTTTTTTTTTAAAAAAAAAAGGAAACCAAGTGCTTTAATTTCTGATCCCAAGGAAATATTTAAATTGTAACATATTGTAGAAGATAGGACTGATTTGTTTTTGCAGAATATATTTTAAGAATAAAACATTTGTGATAGCTTTTTTTTTCTTTTTGAGAAGAAGGAACCATACTATTTAAAAAAAGGAAACAAGGTCCACATGTATAATGAAATATCAGTGAATTATTTTCTTTAGTTAATTTTAATTTTAATATTTTGCACGACTATCATTTGAAATATTTCTTTGTTTTTTTTTTAAATTGTTTAAATACCTTTTTATTTGAAATAATTTTTAAATGCATGAATTTGTGAAACATTTTAAGGAACATAGCTTTTAAATAATTTTGTCTCATTAATAAAAAACTTGATATATTTTAAAATTTTATAATCTGTCTAATGAAAATTATTTTTAAATGAGAGGAAATTTCTTACTTCCTTTAATTGAAAATAAATCTGATTAGTAATTTTAAAAACTATTAAGTATTTTCTTAACATTTTGATATTTTTATAACTTTACCTATTTAAAATTTTTTGAACATTTTTTTACTTAAAAATTATTTTTCAAAGTTTTTATAATTCTTTTGATGAAAATAATCACAATTTCCATAATTATTTTTGTTAAACAGACTTTTTACATGTTTCATACTGTTCGAATTCCTGAATTCTGATAATAATCATTTTTATTTTGATTTAGATTACAGATGTTGCATCCCAACATGGAACGATCAAAGAGACATCTTCTGTGTTCATTGAAGAACTCAAAAGGAATCCCTTACCATTTGCATGGGATGATGGCAAAATCAACCATATATGCCCTAGTCCTGATGATTCAAACGAAGTTAATAACGTAAAACGAGCTATCTTGTCTGCCTTTCAGAACACTATGAAAAGTTTTGACGCCAGTAGATATGACACAGAGGTAAGAGTTTGTTTTGTTTTTCAAAGCTCTGCTGTCAGGAAAGTAAACAAAAAAAAAACCACAGTCTAAGTTCCTTACACTCAAAACAAAGCGATGATTTTCAACTACATATATCATCCTGCGAAGAACTATCTGGGCTTTAGAACGAAAAAATAACAAATATTTAAAAAGTTAATTTTTTTAAAAATCGCCAATTTGGCGACATTTTTTCACCAAAATGAAAATTGACACAGAGGTAAGAGTTTGTTTAAAAACATTGTTTTTCAAAGCTCTGTTGTCAGGAAAGTAAAAAGAAAAACCACAGTCTAAGTTCCTTACACTCAAAGCAAAGCGATGATTTTCAACTACATATATCATCCTGCGAAGAACTATCTGGGCTTTAGAACGAAAAAATAACAAATATTTAAAAAGTTAATTTTTTTAAAAATCGCCAATTTGGCGACATTTTTTCACCAAAATGAAAATTGACACAGAGGTAAGAGTTTGTTTAAAAACATTGTTTTTCAAAGCTCTGTTGTCAGGAAAGTAAAAAGAAAAACCACAGTCTAAGTTCCTTACACTCAAAGCAAAGCGATGATTTTCAACTACATATATCATCCTGCGAAGAACTATCTGGGCTTTAGAACGAAAAAATAACAAATATTTAAAAAGTTAATTTTTTTAAAAATCGCCAACTTGGCGACATTTTTTCACCAAAATGAAAATTGACACAGAGGTAAGAGTTTGTTTAAAAACATTGTTTTTCAAAGCTCTGTTGTCAGGAAAGTAAAAAGAAAAACCACAGTCTAAGTTCCTTACACTCAAAGCAAAGCGATGATTTTCAACTACATATATCATCCTGCGAAGAACTATCTGGGCTTTAGAACGAAAAAATAACAAATATTTAAAAAGTTAATTTTTTTAAAAATCGCCAATTTGGCGACATTTTTTCACCAAAATGAAAATTGACACAGAGGTAAGAGTTTGTTTAAAAACATTGTTTTTCAAAGCTCTGTTGTCAGGAAAGTAAAAAGAAAAACCACAGTCTAAGTTCCTTACACTCAAAGCAAAGCGATGATTTTCAACTACATATATCATGCTGCGAAGAATTATCTGGGCTTTAGAATGGAAAAATAACAAATATTTAAGAAGTTAACTTTTTTAAAAATCGCCAATTTGGCGACATTTTCCCACCGAAATGAAAATTATCAAAATGGCTGCCTCAGTCTCAGCTTTTTCATATTTTTATGAGCCCAGATAATGCAGCATTGAAGTAATTTTTTAAATATTAAAAAATTAGACCACAAATGCTTTTCATTTTCTGTCTGGGCTTTTCATTTTTCTGTGACTTTTAATAATAAGTATAGACAGCGCTGACTTTAGATAGGCTAAACTTGGCCCAATAGTCATGAGTAAGTGTTGCAAAGTCTCAGCAGTTACAAAAAATAGCATATTATTTTCTCAAAAAAAATTTAATAAGCTGACGGAGACTTCGAAAAACGGGCTTGCGCTTTCAAAGACAGAATTGATTGATGCCGAAAAAATTACATTATATACAATTTTCAATGTAAACTTTTTTACGCAGATATATAAAGTTTACGAGAATATTTAAATAACTTTATGAAACCAAAAAAGTATTATTATAAATTTTTTTATGACTTAATTAAAAATTTAGCTAAAATTTATGCAATAGCAAATACATTTTCTTGATGAGCTATCTTTTATTTTACAATGTTTTGCTATGCATATTTTAAATGAAGAGAAAAATCCTTTATCGATATTTATTTTTGTTTTTTCATTCTTAACGAATTTTTCTGATCTCAGTCATTTCTCTATTAAGCGAATTTTTTTATCAAGCGTTCACTATAATTTAAAATAATAAATTCTACATTTCATTTTTAAAAAAAATCAAGCCACCAAGTTTTGTAAGCATCTAATTTTATTATTTTATTATTATTACAATTTTATGATTATCATTTGCTATTTTAAATGCCTACTTATAATTTTCTCCACCGCAATATCATGCTATTTTTTTTAAGTTTATTCATATTGATAAATTTAAAAATTAACTGAAATATTCAATTGAACAGTACAAATTTCGTCATCAAGAAGCATTCGCATAAAAAATAAAGAAAGAAAGAGTTTTTGCATAAATAATAGAAATGTTTCGGCTTTAACCCTTTCAATACGGCGAAAAATCACTAGGGACAGCACATGTCCCGTCCGGTGCGAATGGGTTAAACAAATTTGCATGTTTCATTAGGAAGGGTTCATGCGCACTTGGAAAATATTAATAACTAGTATCGATTTTGTTAAAAAGAAGTTGAAAATTTCTAAATATTTGCTTCCACTATTGAAATAGAAGTTCACGTGCGCCAAATTTGAATCTATATGTATTAACTTAGTGAAAATGAAATATTCTGGTAGGTACAAGCATAATAATATAAAAAATATATATTAATATTATTACCGCTTTTTAATTCTGTCCATGTGCGTATGAATCCTGCACCTGTCTTCTTTAACTGTTTCCGCGTTACAGACAGATTTTGGTTTTCATACTGATTAAATTGATGCTCTTTAACAAAGGTTTTTCCGGGCCTTTCGAACATTTCAGCTTTAGAAGAAATTTTGCTTTATACGGCTTTTCTTTTGAACAAAATATACTGTACCATGAAAATTATATATTTTTTCAAAATTACTTATTAATAAATCATATATATTTCAGGTGGATGTCCTAGGTTCATGTGATACAAAATACTCTATTGATAAAATAGAAAATGAGAAATATATTTTAAAAAAAACCAAAAATATTGCAACTTGTACAAATCACTTGAAAGGACAAACTATTTTGTTGGCTTCGTTTTATGAATCTGCATCGGTAAGACTTTTTTTTTTAATTTTATTTATTTTTTATTATTATTGCATTTCTATATTTTAATTCATTCGAATGAGATAATAAATTTCAATTTTTAAGAAGAATTTTACCACTAAATTTCCAATTTTGGCGTAACTTTTGATAATTTGTCTGATCAGAAAGTTAATAACAATTTTGAGGAATAAATATGTAAGTCATCATTGTCGCAAATATTCTCCACATTTTCATTAGTTCAAATAGAAAATTCACAACAATTGTAAAGAAAAATGGCAATGAAAATTCAATATTGCTAACAAATGTATCGATCATAAATTAACCAATTGAAAATTTATGACAATTTCAAGGAAAAACTTTTGCGATGAATATTTAAGTTTACAAAAGAAACATAAAATTATTAAACATTTATTCGGAGATAAAATGTATTTGGCATTTTGCTTTAAATAAGTGTGCTAGGAGTAAAAAATTTGGTTAATTTGTGTGAAACTGAAATAAGGTGTTATATCGTGTTGTGTCTAAAACCCTGATAGGATTACATCTTTATCAAGCATTAATTACTCTTAAAATTTATAATTTGTGACAAATATTATGTTCCTGCTAATGTGCCTTGTTATCTTTCTCATTTACACAAATGTATGACTAATCAATCTAGCGTAATTTCTCGATAATCATCACATTCCAATCTTTTGGTTTCTATTGTTGATGACAATGTATTTATTACGATCATAAATAAAATGATAAGTAAAACCATATTACTTTACTTCTTAAACTTCGTAAATGGTGAAACTTTTGAATAAGCACCGCGTTCCATTCTTTTTTGTTTCTATTGTTGCGTTTAAATAGGAGGATGAGTTGAACCATATTATCTCACTTCTTAAACTTCGTAAATGGTGTAATTTCTCGATAACCAAAGCATTCCATTCTTTTGGTTTCTATTGTTGCTGACAATGTATTTATTACGAGTTTAAATAGGAGGATTAGTTGATCTATATTAACTTAGTTCTTAAACTTCGTAAATGGCGTAATTTCTTGATAACTATCCCATTCCATTCTTTTGGTTTCCATTGATGCTGACAATGCATTTAATGCGAATTTGAATAGGATTATAGGTCAAACCACATCATTTTGCCTCTTAAACTTGGTTGCATGCTATTATTTTTTAACTTGAACCAAAAGTTTAACTTAGCTTCTTATTATATATAGCTGTGAATCTGTATCGGATTATGGTTTAAGAAACGGAAATTAAGGTTCAAAATTGAAACTCTTTTACTGAGAACGTAAACTGAATTACCAATTTAAATTAATAACTATTTAACTTAAACTAATGGCGTTATAAGGAGTAAGAAATGAGAGAATTATTATTTTTTTACTTTTGTAGACAAGACAACATCTTCCATTTTTATCTGGTGAAACTTTAGAGTGCATGCAAACAATAGACAGTGGTATAGTTGAAGAAGTTACTTGCGAAGAAAGTGCATCATTTAAACCACTATCCGACTATGGCTATGTTGTAGAGGCAAAAGGAAAAACAATATTGAAGAAAATATCTTCAGAACCAGCAAGCAGGATATTATGTAAGTAAAAATTTACTGTACCATATTTTATATTTTCAGAAATACATTTAAAGTTTTTTCATTCAAGATTCAAGTCTTCATTCAAGTTTTCATTCAAGTTTTTTATTTCAAGTTTGATGTTAAATTCATCAAAAACTAACGTATTTCATTTATGTTGTTAATTAACCGTATTTCAATAATATTGCTTAAGAGACCTCGTTCCACTCAATTGAACTTAAAGGTGAGTAAAGAAAGTAGGAAATTATAAATATAGTTTTAATCATCCACATCTAATTTTCTCAATTAAATTGATAAGGAATATTTAATTTACTTGGCAGTGCCATTTTATATATGTGCCATATGTGCCATTTTAAATATGTAAGTTTAAACATGTAAGTTTAATCTGCATCTTGTCCTTCAATTGTGCCAACTTTTTGCAAATCAATTTTCTCAAATTCTCCACATAAGGAATATTTAGTTTACTTGGCAGTGCCATTTTATATATGTACCATATGTGCCATTTCAAATATGTAAGTTAAAACATGTAAGTTTAATTTGCATCTTGTCCTTCAATTGTGCCAACTTTTTGCCATGTCATAGACATCTTAATTTTACGAATGCCATGGCCATCTTATTTTAATGAATGTCATGGACATTTCAGTCTCTTGAATGTCATGGAAAAACCCACTTGAACTTCGCATGGTAACAAAATTTTTGCCATGTCATAGACATCTTGATTTTACGAATGCCATGGCCATCTTATTTTAATGAATGTCATGGACGTTTCAGTCTCTTGAATGTCATGGAAAAACCCACTTGAACTTCGCATGGTAACAAAATTAGAACCCACCATTTTTATCAGATCTTTCAAAAACTGCTTGTCATTTCCGAGAAATTTCCGTAATAAGTAATTCTTATAAGATAAGGATGAAGTTGTTATGATAATAAAAATGAGCAATATTAAACATACATCAATCAATCAACATCCTCACATTCTACTTTATTAGTGACCCTTGAGATTCAGTTTTAAGAAAAAGTTCAAATGTCAAAATGATATCCATACAACTTGTGTATGTGAGTAATTAAAATTCCCTCGCCTGTTAAATTACTTCCTTAGATATTATGATTTTTCATATCTCAAATTACTCTATAACGTAAAGTGGGTCACTCTCACGAGTAAAAAGATAATATTTGAGTAAAGGTTCAAATTGATAGCCTACATCAGATTTGAAGACTTACGTAGTTCTTTTGGACCTAAATTGGCTTTAAATTGATCTCCAGTTATCAAGAAAATCTCTTATCTCATAAACATTTATTTTGCGTTTTTTAACATGCTATTAGTTTATTTATGAATTCTGTGTCTCTGTCAAAAAAACCAACATAATTGCTAAGTTTCCGAGACATTTATCCGCATTCACTTATGTTTTATATAATTTCACTAAAAATTGAAAATTAATTTTCTTTCGCTTGGTTCTTACGCACAGGGAGAAAATTTCTACTTAGTTTAAAGATGCTTCAAAACATATATATTATCACTTTTTGCACATTGGGTTAATACTTTATCCATACAATTGTTTAGTCGTAACGTTCGTTCGTAGTCGTTCGTAAGTGTTTGAAACTTTTATACATATTCACTTATCTTTTATGCACTTTCACAGGAAATTGAAAATTATTTTTTGTCTCATGGCTCTTACACACAGGGAGAAAATTTCTACTTAGTTTAAAGATGCTTCAAAACACATATATTATCACTTTTTACACATTGGGTTAATACTTTATCCATACAATTGTTTAGTCGTAACGTTCGTTCGTAGTCGTTCGTAGTGTTTGAAACTTTTATACGCATTCACTTATGTTTTATACACTTTCACAGGAAATTGAAAATTATTTTTTTTACTCATGGTTCTTACACACAGGGAGAAAATTTCTACTTAGCTTAAAGATGCTTCAAAACACATATATTATCACTTTTTACACATTGGGTTAATACTTTATCCATACAATTGTTTAGTCGTAACGTTCGTTCGTAGTCGTTCGTAGTGTTTGAAACTTTTATACGTATTCACTTATATTTTATATAATTTCACAAGAAATTGAAAATTAATTTTCTTTCGCTTGGTTCCTACGCACAGGGAGAAAATTTCTACATAGTTTAAAGATATTTAAAAATATATACATTATCACTTTCTACACATTGGGTTAATACTTTATCCATACAATTGTTTAGTCGTAAAGTTCGTTCGTAGTCGTTCGTAGCGTTTGAAACTTTTATACGTATTCACTTATGTTTTATACACTTTCACAGGAAATTGAAAATTACTTTTTTTACTCATGGTTCTTACACACAGGGAGAAAATTTCTACTTAGCTTAAAGATCCTTCAAAACATATATATTATCACTTTTTACACATTGGGTTAATACCTTATCCGTACAATTGTTTAGTCGTAACTGGTTATACAAGAACTTGATCTTACCAAATTCGGTTTTAGTTTTAGCCGATGAATTTAGTGTTTGTGTCAAAAAATCTACGTAATTGCAAAGTTTTTGAGACTTTTATACGCATTTGTTTATGCACTTTTACAGGAAATTGAAAATAAATTTTTTTTCATGTTTCATATTCACATAGAGAAAATTTTTACATGAAGAAAAATTTTGCATAGTTTAAAGATATTTCCAAAAACATGTATATATATTACAATTTTTTACACATTGGGTTAATATCTAACCCGTACAATTGTGCAGATTTAATCGTAACGGGTTATACAAAAACTTGATCATAGCCAGTGGACAGAAAAACTACATTATTTTTGTAGTTTACCACAATTACAACTACTTTGTTACAAATGTAGTTAACTACAACCACTTTTTTGAAATGTAGTGACAACAAACTGCTTTGGAATTGTAGTAACTATTTAACTACTGTAAAGAGACGAACTTTGCTGGCGAACTTAATTTACACCTATGTTCAAAATGGTTTTGAATGAGAAATTGAGTTATATTAAATATAAGGGAATATTTATTCATGTTTATATGAGCCAGTTTGTTATTCCAAAACATTTTTTTTTTCGAATTTGATCATTTAACCTTAAACTATTTATGCCTTTTTCGACAGCAAATACTTAATTTAAGAAATGCAAAATTATCAAATAATTGCGATTATTAATTGCTTAATGCTCTTTTGTTTCCTCTAAGAAATTAAGTGCATCGAAATTATGTTCCATTTCTTTAAAATAACATCGTTTCACAAGAGTGCATTCGCGTTTGAAAGTATGACCAAAGTGATTAACTATCTATTTTTCGTAACGGCTAGTTTATATATTAGTTATATGAGATTTTAAGCACGCAATTTCTGTTAAAGTTCAGTTGCAGTCACATGGTTATTTTCGTTGCATCGATTGTCAGATCCGCGAAGATTTGTACCGATCAAATTCGAAAAATTAGTTGCGTTTGAACCGTGTTTCGTTTCTAAACTAACGTAAACCTTTTCGGGACGGGAGAGTCATAAATAAATGTAGTCGTACGGATTCAGAATCAGGAGAGTAAAAATTAAAAACGGTAGCTTAAGTTTGGGCATAGCTAATTTGACAGATTTATTTCTGCTTTCACTTTAAATCTAACACATCTAATCCTTATGTGTTAAAACTGTAACTATACAGTTTATAACTCGAACTAAGTCGTGCTGAATTACCTAGTTTATCCACCCAGTTTTTCAAATATGATCACATGTCTTCGGATCATCCTGGAATTTTTCCCGAACTATTCCCGATATCCCGTTTTGTAGCTCTAGAGCAACATAAATAAGGTACTACTAATACTGTAATTGAACATCTGTGAGATTAAGGATTCGTTTAGGAATATTGTATCTGATTTGATTGCTACTTTTTTGTGAATTTTACTCAGCAGTGATAATAATAAAATGTTATCTTGGGATCTTTAAATTTGATAATAAATATAGATATTTCTGTTTCAGATCGAGCTCCTCATAAAGAGAGTCTTGTATTTAAATATACACCGAAAGTAAAGAAGGATGAAAATCTTGTCAGTGAGGCTCAAGCTATTTTAAGAAGCATTTGTGAAAGTTCAGAAACTCTGTTGTCAAAAGATGCTGCTAGCAAAGTTCATCAACTAGTATATGTTATCCGAAGATTAAGCCTAGAATCTCTAGAATCCATATACAATTCAGTCAAAAGCAAGCAACTATGCAACTCCGGCAAAGCTTTGTAAGTTTTCAGACAATTTCTATCACATATAATCCATTAAGAAAATAAATGAATGAACTATGCAAAACTTTATTTTTAATGATTGTCGTAAGAAATTTTTTAACCACTGATGTAAGTCATACAATTTCATGTTTGCTTAGTAATATTATGAATGTTGCAACTCTGGATACAAAGCCTTTTATATATTACTAGATCACGAGTTTACTGAAATGATAATCATTAAACCTTAATTTCTTATTTTTTAGAACAATTTTCCAAGACTCATTGAAAGCAGCGGCATCAGGAGGATCTATTAGTCTTTTATCAAAACTTGCTGCAAAGGGAGATATTTCAAAACTTGATTCAATTATTTGGTTGTCTCTTTTACCATTTACGTCTTATGTAGAAGAAGAATCCATCGCTGCCACATTGGTAATTTTTTTTAAAAATCTTATTTAACTATCTTTTTTTATTATATTAAAATTCATCAGCAAAATCCGTCACTGTCACATTGGTAACTTAATTTGAAAATATAATTTAACTATATCTATTATATTAAAATTCATCCACACAATACGCTGGTAACTTTTCCTAAAATCTGATTGAACTATCTCTATTATATTAAAATTCATATTCAGAATCCGTCGCTGTTACATTAGTAACTTTTTAAAATACGATTTAACTATCGCTATCTATTATATTAAAATTCATCCTCAGAATCCATCGCTGCCACATTGGTAACTTTCTTTTAAAATATGATTTAATTATATGTATTATATTAAAATTCATCCGCATAATCAGCCACTGTCACGTTGGTAACTTTTTTAAAAATCTGATTGAACTATCTTTATCTATTATATTAAAATTCAACTGCAGAATCCGTCACTGTCACATTGGTAGCTTTTAAAAATACGATTTAACTATCGCTATCTATTATATTAAAATTCCTCCTCAGAATCCGTCAGTACCACATTGGTAACTTTTTTCAAAATGTGATTTAACTATCTCCATTTATTTTATAAAAATTCACCAATTCATCATTGCATTATATATAAACATAATTTTGCTATCACTTAAATTATAAAGATTAAATCTTCCGGAAAATCAGAAATTTTGGCAGCTTTATATTTTAATAGTTATGAATTTAGTTTCCATAATTCCTGAAATCTCTTTGTTACTTCCAGCCTCTATTGAAGAAGGATTCTGCTAGCAAATATGCTTTGCTTGGTGTTTCAGCTATGGCCTATAAATATTGTTTTACATACGGTGGTTGCGAGACATCAAAAGCTGTAGGAGATGTGTCAGCTAGTTTAAAGCAGATTCTCGGTGATAAATGTCAAGCATCAAATGAAGATGAAGAAATTCAGGTAAGGTGGATTTCTTGAAATATACAGAATTGATTGTATTCTGGTTTTTTGTACCATCCTTCCTAGGTCTAAAATCAAGGAGTGGAGCATGTAATTTTACCGCGAATTTCGCGGAGTTCTGATAAGACAGTTCGACAATCAATCTCAGGACAATTGGTTCGTAAACTTCCGCAAATCAAAAACTTATAATCCGAGGAAATTTTCACGGAGTTGCACAATTTAAAATTTTGATTTTGAAACTTTCGCTAAATCCCGTTAATGAGATGCTTACTTACTTGTGATTCTTCTCCCAATTGACAAAAATCTGCCAATTTGATTCGTTTGGTTTAGTGGATTTTCGTCTTTTTGAATATTTAAAACTTTGTCGGAATCTACTAGTATCACGATTCATAGTCACGCACTTTTAATATCAAGCATTGATTTTCGTATTTATATGAGTTAAAAGTTACACAGTGCGATACGTATTCACGCAATTTAAAAATCCAATATCGTGATTCACATTCACGTCTTTTTAAAATCCAATGTTGCGATTCGTATTCATGTCTTTATTATAATAAACATCAATTTTCGTATTCATCAGATTCAAAAGCTGCACCAAGCGATTCATGTTCTCCCTAGTAAGAAATTTAAAAATCATGCAGCAGTATTCGTAATCACGTGATTTAAATATCGAATATCGCGATTTGTGTTCTTTTGTTTTTAAAATGAAATATCTCGATTCATGTTTACGTGATTTTAAAATTCAATATCGCTCTTCATATTCACATGATTTTAAAATTCAATATCGTGCTACATATTCACGTGATTTTAAAATTCAATATTGTGATTCTTGTAATAACTAAATTCTTTCTTGAATTGGTTACTATAAAGGTGTGATATTCTTCATTGGTGGGTAGTTTAATTACAAATCTTATTTCAAAAAATTATGTTATACATGCACAGTATATAAATTGGTATGGTACAAAACTTGATATCATGATCTTGTACATAACATTTTCAGGGTTTTCCACTGTGTGTCATAATCACTCGTGAATACGTATTTCATAAATCATACTTTCTTACATATTTTTTTCTTTGCGTAAAATAAAAACAAATTGATTAAAGTACTGTTTTTTATTTTTAATTTAGATTATAACAGCACTGAAGGCATTTGGAAATCTTGGTTATGTTGGAGAGAGTGCAGATAGTATTTTTGAATGTGCTTCTTTAGCAACGAATAAAATCCCTATTCGAATTGCAGCTATTGAGGCCTTCCGTAGATCACCATGTACAGAAAATGTAAGTAACATTTTAATAAATGCAATGAAACTAAGATCTTTCTCTGGCATATTTTTTTCAGTTTACTGTTGAAAGTGAATTCTAATAATGAAAGTGAAAGTGAATTTTCTCTTTAATATGAATAGTTTGTAATGTAAGCCACAGTGGTTGTTACGATTGATTAATTTCCCTTGCAAAATATGAAGGTATTTTTGAGGTTTATATGAAGTTGTTTTAAGGTGTCGAGGCTGATTTGAAGTTTACTCCAAGTTTATTTCAAAAGCAATTTTAAAAGATCAACCGCCCAAGATCTGTAATGATGGTGTATGAAGGTTATGTTTCACACTTGAGGTTGTTTTAAGGATGACGGAAATCTACTTTAGAGCAATCAGCCTAGGGAGGTTGTTTTTGAAGCGTACGGATTATTTTTTTCCCACTTCAAGCAAATATGTATAGATTTTTGAATAATTTCACCCGATCTAAACTTAAATTTTTAATGAGGTTGATTTTGTGAGATGTAAAAGAGGTTGAAATTGAGGTTTATTAATGAGGTTATGTTCGGTTTGAAATATAACCTCTTTCTCTACCTCAGGTGTTTTTTTTTTACATTTGTCACAATCAAATCAACCTCAAAAACACCTCCTTTTTTGTAAGGGTAAACATATTATAAATAAAAAAATAGATTAAAATAAAGAATTTAAAGCATAGAAAAAGAGAGGCAAATCTAAAATAAACATTCAAATTTCAAATGCTGAAAAAAATTATCGAAATATCAAAATGCAAATAAATTATGAGTGGAATACTTAGGATTACGTTGTGGCAAAGTTCTTCAGCTATTTCTTTGCATTTTGATATTTTGAAAATATTTTCTCAGTCATTTATTCTAGGTTTACCTAAACACTCCTTTCGTTAATATTTAAATTTTAACACACCAATAAAGATGAAATAGAATTTGCATTGAAAGGTATCTCCCACGACGGTACAGCATCTTCTTAAGAGCTCGATCACCTATTTCAAAATGGTAGTTTTAAAATCCCTTCAAAATGTTGCGTAAACACAAGGGTAACAGGTAATATCTATGAAACTTAAATGTCATAAAATTTTACAGGTAGTTTCCAAATTGTTGGACATATATAAAAGTAAGACAGAAGACGACGAAGTCAGGATCGCATCATTGATATCTCTCTCAAGGTGCCCAACTGTAGAGATTGTACGTCAAGTTTTGGAAATCTATGCAGCAGAAACTAGCAATCAAGGTATATAAGCTTTCCTTTGTGCAATATTATTTTTAAATTCAAATCACACCTATCAAGCATTTTTCTTCAATATTTTAATGCATGTAATCACTCCCTACGTCCCAAATTAGTTGTTACAATTTAGGTCAAATATTTGATCTTAAATTGCTGGTGGAAGAGTTCTTACAAAATGGAGAGTGGCTTAAGAGTGTAGGAACCCTGGATTTTTGAAACTAATTTATTACTGATATAAAAGGGGAATTCTGGGTAATCTAGGGACAATGTTGTTGATTGCTATGTTGTTGTCAGCATAACACTCTGAAATCACTGAATAATATTAAAACAAAATTAGAAAATAATCAGTTTTAATAATCAGTTCAAAAGTATGCAAACGCAGCAACTAATTTGGAACAGAGGGAGTATTATTGTTTTATTTTTTTTAATCATGCAATAAGCATCTCTTTTTACACTGTAAAAAATTTTTCGGTAAAACTACATGAAGATATGCTAGAAATCATGTATCAAGAATCTTTTGTAAAATTACTGAGAATTTAAAGCGGAAAATTCCTAAAAAATTATCCGCATGAGATTCGGTAATTTTACATGAATAAAGTTAAAGTTTACTCAGCAAGCTACTTCATGGCTCTTTGACCTTAAGATAGATCAGAAATCATCTAGGACATTACGTTAGAGTAAAATACATTTAAATTTCTGAATCTCAACTATGTTTTGTTTATTATTTATCTAGTTGCGTATGACGTTATTTAATTCATTGAGTGTCTTGGAAACATTTCTAAAGGACTGGAAGCTCAATTATTTCATTCTCGAAATTTATATAGGAGAAACAAGGTAGTAGTATTTACCATAATTCAGTAATAATATAAATATTTATATTTTGATCTGGAATTAGGTCATTTTGATATTTAAAAACCAAAGTGGTAACCAATGCAGAAAATTAAAAAATGAAAGCCTTGTTACTTTTCCCAATAAATGCTTTTTACGCTCAAACCAAATGTAAAATTTTTACAACAATAGTCTTAAATGGATTAATCAACTAATATTATTCATAATTCAAGTAACGAAATGTTCTGTCACTTTTCCCAATAAGTGCTTTTTGCGTCAAAAATAAATGTCGCACTTTCGCAACAATAGTCTTAAATGAGTTAATCAGCCAATATTATTCACAATTCAAGTAAGTTTTGAAATTTAATGTTTATTTTGCAAATAAGACATTAGGTTCATTTAAAGAGGTAAGTATTATTTATACATATTATTGAAGCACGTTAGACTGGTTTTGCATCGTTGTTATAAAAATAAGGTGTAAGTGTTGTAATTTATGTACAAGTTTTTAAATGGTTGTATCTACCTAAAGCTATATTGCAAAGGTAAGTTTTTGGCACTAAAAATGCATATATATTGTATGACAAAATCATTCATTTTAAAGAACACTTATGTATTATTTGTATGATGTAAAAAGTTTTCCCATATTTGTTTAAAAAAATGTTTTTCTTTGTTAAAAAATATAATTACAAAAAAAGTTTCCTTTATAAAAAAAATTTAGGTAACTTCTATCTATTAAAATACATTTAAAATAGTTATCTGTAAAATTTACTGATTTTTAACAAAATGTATATAACCTAACAACCTTTGAATCCATTTGGTATGACTTAACATGACCCCCCCCCCCCAAAAAAAAAGTAATGCCGTCATCGACGAATTCTCTTTCTTGGAGATGTTGAGCTACTTCCATACTCTGCAACTACTACGGAAGTTCCGTAGTTTTGGAAAATGCTTTTCTTAGTGGTAGCAAAAGTAATCTATTAAAAATATTAAGAGTAAAATTAATGTCTTAAAAGTAATGTATGTACTTGTATTATTTTGAATAACAGACGGTAGACATCGTAATATATGTAAACAAATATCATTCTCAATTTTCAATATTATTTAAATTACCTGATTAAAAGCCTCATTCGCTTCAAAAATATATAAAAAGGGGAAAAAACTGTCGATATGTTTCAAGCTCTTCAAAAATAGGTGCCCATTTTCAAGACTAGCCAGACATGAATGAAAGGAAACAAAAGTGATTTGAAATATAAATTTATTTATCTAATTTATTTTTTACTTTTATCATTTATTTAATTTATTATTCATTCAATTTATTATTCATTCAATTTATTATTTATTATTTATTTAATTTATTATTTAAATTGCAAGCTTTAAAGCAACCTTAAAATTATTACTTTATATTATGCATTTGAATTAATTATAATTAATAATTAGTAAAATATCACAAAATTTTCAACTTGGGTATTTCTAAGCGTATAGACATAATACTTTTTTAAATGCCCCATAACCTATGAAGCATCTAGTTTTGCATTTTGGAAATATATACATTTTTTATCAGACTACTAAGGAATAGTAATAGAAATATTTAGTTCTCAATAATCAAATTTATTTAATTATAAATTTCTCCTTTTATAGAAAAAAAATCATGTTCCCCTTAATAATTGTAAATATTTTTTTACACAATAATTCCGAAAGTTCATTTAAACCCCATCATGAGGGAACCGTTTTGCTTAAATCTGTTATTATTGTTACTGTTAGTAGTATTAGTTAAATTTATTTAAATCTAAATTTCTAATTTTAGAGGAAAAAAATTCCTTTTCTTCTTAATAATTGTAAATATATTTTCACAGTAATGCAAGAAGTGCATTTCTTTCCCCATCAGCAGGGTATTGTTTAAATCACTTACTATTGTTACTATTAGTTGATTTTATTTAACTCTATTTTGTATAAGTTTATATTAGTTAAATTTATTAAACTCTAACTTTTTCATTTTAGAGAGAGAAAAAAAATTCGTGTTCACCTTTTAATTATGAATATTTTTTTCTTAGTTTTACAAAAAATCAGCAAGGATCTGTTTAAATTACTTACTATTGAACCATCATTCATAAAGATTTATGAGGAATAATTACAATATAATGCCATTTTTTTCATAATGACACTTTTAACAGCAGTACAAGTCGGTGCATATTTTCTCCCTTCCTCAAAGAATTATTGATAAATATTGGACAATCATTATTAAGAGAATTTTATGAAGAATAAGAAGAATAATGACAAAATATGTAAGAAAACACTTTTATCAAAAGTTCCAATGCACTGACATTTCACAGATTTCAATTATTTGCAAATGATTTTACATTCAAATATTTAACAAAATTACAATAATAACAGAGCCATCAGGGAATTGTTAAAATTGGGTACCACTGAACAATCATTTCTAGTTTTACGTGGAATAATTTTAACATCATACCGTTTTTTTAGTGGTATTTACCCTGGTGGTATTTACATTTGAATACTTAAATAAAGACGAATTAAGTTTCTACCACTTTTTTACAATTTTAGTCTCCCGGAGCGTCCCTGCAAACTTTTAATTATTTAGAAGTAGTGGTAAATAAAAACCCTATTAATCGAATTTACTAAAGCAAGTGTCATACATTAGAAGACAATCACTCAAAAATATTTATCCGCTGTTCATAACAAGTTGGCATCTCTCCAACTGCTCCTCTTTCTACAAAAGTTTTAAGAAATTGGAAGCTAATTAAAAAGTAAAACTTGTAAAGTAAGGATAACAACTCCCACTCTTTCAAAGTGTCACCTCGAGCTTTATTGGAATTACGCACATTTTCAAGCGTGTGTGCTAATTTGGGTTTATGAACTTTTGTCAAATAGATGGACAGATAGGATAACACAGAGAAGGACAGCACGAAGATTCAAGGTATCAGCGGGATTCGAACCCTCTACGCCCATGCTTTACACACCACTCGGCGGGTGATACCGCTCGTTCAGGGAGGCCCTTGTCACCTCTACTTTATTTACTTTTACTTTATTTACAAAAATTGGGCACCTGGGCCACTTAGCGGCCCCTATCCCATACATCTAGAAATTTACAGAAAATGTATAGTAATAACATTTTGAATTTAGCAGTCGATGTGGTAGCTAATAGAAAAACAGGCACTTTGCTTCAGTAAATATAACATTTGAATATCTGATTCATCGAATCTAAGTTGACATAAATAAATATTAACATAAATTGATAAGTATTTCACTAATTAAATTTCTATATTTTAACTAGCACATATTTAATTATGGCATACATTGAAGTTCATTCGAATACATTGTGGTAGCCATAAAAAAAATTCAAGCCGTTTGCTTGTGAAATAATAAAACAATGAAAAAAATTAATATGACAAATTGACGTTTTTACTTAACACTAGAAATATTGATTGTAGACTTAAATTAAAAATAAAGATAAAACATGATTTGATAAGTACAGTAATTGATTTTTGAAAAATGAAAGGCATAATTGATGAATATAGATAAATCATACCTTGATACAGGATAAAATAACATATTTGGAGAAAATGCAGTAAATATATTTTATCAGAGAAACATTGCTCATTAAATACAATAGAATTTTCAAAAGAATTTAACGTGCATGAGTTGATAAATAGGCGGGCATAAATTGTCTATATTATCAGAAAATAAATTCTGGGATTGAGATGTTTCCCCGATGATCCCCCGCAGACCTTGTCACCTCTAGCTAACTGCAACAACACCTCGTATGATTGAATTTTTGATATGTAGTGGTGGAAAAATAACTTTAAAGAAAAAATACTAAACTAAAACCAACTTAATTACGTTACGACTAGAAAATATTTTTTAACAAAGCGGAGCAAGTTTGAATCTCTGCATTTCATAACGTCACAGGTTAAATAAAATAAGAAATCTTAACATGCCATGTGCAATGCTCGCTGATTGGTACACCATTCAGTTACGTCACTTTATTGGAATGGACTGTCGTAATGAAAAGGGTAAAATAATTTATTCAAATATTAAAGTATTTTCTTATGTTTTAATTAAGTATTTCCGTAACAAAATGCCATTATCTTTCAAATTAAATATAAGATAGGTCAAAAAATATAACACACTCAATACAGATAGTTTCTCCCATTATTGCTTACAATAATCTAATGTTTTAAAATTCAACGAAAACACTTAATATGATGATAATTATAATTAAATAGGAAAATATATTTCATAAGAATTGAATTTTTATTGCATATAGCATAAATATCAATAGAACTCAGAATTAGCATCCGTTAAAGTTGATGTTTCCACCTTTTGAGAAGTTCCCAGTGAATGATGAAAGATACTCAAATCAAACTTTTTTATGGTTTTCCATTGATGTACCAACCTAATATTGATGGTAACTATCAATAATTCTATCATGAACCATTATAATGTTTGATAGTAATAAACATAAGTAACCATCACTCCGATGTAGGGAATTTGGCCTGATTTATGATGGTCCAACATAAGAATAGAAACTTGTTTTGTTGGTTTGTACATTTTGAACCATCAGAAATTTTTCTTAGATATCAAATGTTTTAACGATCATGGACCACCATCATCCCAATGTTGGAATTCAGGCTGATTTTTGATGAACCAACATGCAAAAACACAAATTGTTTTTATGGTATATTCTTGCTTAACCAACAATAATTATTATTAAACCATCATGGAAATGCTTTGCAGTACCATTATAGACCATCACGAATTCCCATCTTAGAAATCAAATGTTGGAACGTTCATGAACAACCATCATCTTAATGTAGAAATTCGTACTGATTTATGATTGTCCAACATAAGGAAACCAAATCGTTTTTATGGTATATTCCTGAGAACCAACAGGAACTCCCATTAAACCATCAAGGAAATATATAGTTGGAATCTTCATGGACCATCATGGATTGTTGGTCAAACTTCTCTTGCCGGTTAACCATCATAGCTTTGAAGTTGTCTTTTCAATCATCGAGTGATGGAAGTTTGTTGGCATATTAAAAACCATGAACGCATAATGGAAAATGTTGGATGATGGTGATCATCAAATTAAGTTGGATCATCAACCAACAT
Source organism: Parasteatoda tepidariorum (assembly GCF_982258835.1). Taxonomy (NCBI): domain Eukaryota; kingdom Metazoa; phylum Arthropoda; class Arachnida; order Araneae; family Theridiidae; genus Parasteatoda; species Parasteatoda tepidariorum. Next base: position 45,820,543 of record NC_141766.1, read on the forward strand.
AACCATCAAAATATTTTGATGGGACTATTAAGAATTTTGACGTGTGTACTGAAATGGTTTGTGGTTTAGCAACCATTTAAATTTAAATATTTTTCATCGTTTAGACATCAGAGTTCTTTATGAATATTAAATTGAATTATTTTGGTGCTTAAGAACATTGTTTAATTTTTTTTCTTTTTTGAAAATATGGGATACATTTTAATGGATGCATGGGTGCAAAGAACAGACAGTGTGTGCAAATTTTGATAGGAGGAGCTCCCAAAGGTCGCCAAAAATATTCCAGTTGTAGCTTAGCTAATACTTTATATTTCTTGTTTTTAATTATGGATCATTCAATTTTCTTAATCACCACAAAGATTTGAAAGCTTATTGCATAGATAGAGAAATCTGATTCATATGAAATAAGGAAAATTTCAAATGTCTTTACAGAGATACCAACTTGCTCCGCTTTATAAAATAGTATTTTCTAGTCGTAGCGAAATTTAAGTTAATTTTAGTTACGTATTTTTCCTTTTAAGTAATTTTCACTCTACTAAATATCAAAAATTATAAGCATCATCTAAAATGCAACGTTAAAGCATCCATGTATTGGTTACTCTATTAAAAAGTAGGCGTAACTATCCTTCTTTAACGAATTTTACTATACAATTTGCTACCACTTAATTGAAACTATTCCAGAAAGCGGAGCAGTTGGTATCCCTGTCCTTAATACATAGTTTGCTACCACTTGAATATTTTTAGCGGCTATTTTTGAAGTTCCGCCTATCGAAAATGGGCACTAACTTTCCTGGCCACCCAATATAGTAATAAGCTTTCTACCATTTTAATTGTTTTTGGTTCAAAGCCTTGTTATCTCATAATAATTATCATTCACTTTACAATATTTTTAAGATTAATTGAATAAAACATTGAGAACTGTTTTAATTGATCAGTTACAGTTTCTATCCCTTACTTTACAGTATTTTTACGGTTATACCTAAAAAACATTTTTATAATTCTATTAACTTTCTCTATCTGATACTAATTATGCCATAGTATTGAAAAAACAACGTAAGTGCATTTAGATTGATTCAGAGTAAAAGTGGCTTGACAACTATTTTCCATCTATTGATAATGCTCTGAACGTTAAATAGAATTTCAAAAATTAATAAAACAAAATTTATATTTTTGAAAAAAGTTGAAATATGTAGCTTACCATACGAAGATGCCAAATATATCAAAATCTCAATTTTGAATTTTTTGCCACTTACGTTGATTAAGCAATTGCACGGAACATTTATGTTCTTTCTTATGCATTTTAAAATTGCTTGATGAACACAAAAAATAAAAATGATTACAAGGTTTCTTATTAATCGTAATAGTTTTTAGTTTCTTAAACTCTCTTTCTTCTTCATGATTTACATAAAAATACTACTAATTGCTTTCGATTCATACAATATTTTGATGACTTGATTTTAATTTATTTTATCCATTTGATATATATGATAATAATTATGTTAATAGACATTTTTGTCATTATTAGCTTTTGCTTCCTTAATAAATTTTTTTTTAATAAATACATACTTATTACCTTTTTATGAATTCATTAGTATACTTTTACGTACTTTGATTTAATTTTTTTACTTTACAGTCAAAGTTTTTACATGGAGTTACCTAGAAAATTTGCAAGAAAGTAATGACCCAGTAAATCAAAAAATTCAAAATATTCTTTGGGCGGAAGAAATCGAACGTCCTTCTTCAACAGATATTACAAAGTTTTCCAGAAATTTCCAAGTGTCTTTATTTTCTCAACTTCTTAACATAGGAGAAACTGTACAAGCTAACGTTATACATTCCAGAAATTCCTTTTTACCACGATCAGCCAATCTTGGATGGAAAATTGATTTTTTTGGAAATCAATTAGATTTACTTGAGGTAACAGAATATTTCTGTTTTTTATTAATATCATGTATATAAGGGTAGATAATAGAATTTTAGAGCGTTTTAAGCTCATAGCGCCTAAAACTGTTAAAGGTTTTGACTATCAAAAAGCAATAATCTGTTAAAGGGGATTAAATTCAGCTACTTTTTCAAGCATATTTCTCAGTTTACGATTGAAAATGAATGAAAAGATTGTTTTCTCTTTAAATATATATAACTTACAATATAAGTCATAGTACATTAACAAAACTAATGATCTCATTGATAAGGAGTGTGAAAACTTGCGGAAACGGTCGTAGTAGTTATACGTTATTTACGTCGTACCAGAGCTGCACAATTGACTTTTGGTAATGGTCTATGACGCATCCCGGAAACTTGCACTACCTTCCTTAACACATTGCATGCGGGTACCTTTGCCACGAAAATGTATAACAATTATTGTAGATTAAAATTTTTGAGAAAGTGGTAAGCAAGATTTCATAAAATTTGGAGCAAGCTTGTCACTTCAAATTAAAAATTACGAAGAATGATTGTAGTACTGATTACCTATATACTGTACCATTTATTCCTTCATTCATGTGTGGTAGTTATCTTAGCATCAGACGCACGAGGGGCTCTAACTTATTCATCTGAGTGGGAATGTATAATAAATCGCCGAAGCGCAATTGAATGGTGAAAGTTGGGGTTCAGTAACATTTACTGAGAGAAAATTAAAATAAAGTAGCCAGATTAAGCAAGCAAATATGAGAGAAGAGGTTTTTGTGGCAGACTGCCTCGTACTGTATCATTTGTATTTGCGGTAATCACGAATGGATAATTTTTTTGAAAAACACAGCGAAAACGAAGCAATTTTGCTACTACTTTTTCAGACTTTTGAAGCAGCAATGTCAAAAACGTACTTTTACCACCTTGCAACGTGTTAAAAACAATTCTGAAAGACAGTTTGATGAAAAATTCAGGAAATTTGTAAAGCAAACTATTCTAAAAATCCTTTTAATGTAAAATTCCGGAAACGTATAAAGTACCATCTAGAAATTAAAATACTACACTTGAGTTTGATGTAAAATTCTCGAAACTTGCAAAAATAATACTAAATGGCAATTACATATAAAAATGCTCTTCTTGAAAAAAAAATTGCGCTTTTATCACCATATTTCCTTAAACATATCTGATGTATTGTTGCTGTAAATGGTTAATAATGTAAACAAATATAATAATATAAAGCAGGTGATTAGTACTTATGTGAAACAGTGTTTATATGTAAATAAATATAATAATAATATAAAGCACATGATTAATATTTATGTGAAGCAGTGTTTAATAATAGTTCACAAAGAATCAACCTATTTCAAGAAAGAGTCACGATTTTTCATTTAAATAAACAAATTCCGTTAATAATGTTGAACAGCCGAAAATAAACAGTAAGTCTCTGACATTTTTTTAAACGATGATTAATGATAGTAACATTATTTTTCCCTTTCTTCATCTAAATGATTTATTTTATTTAAATCTATTTCAGGTTGGAGGTCGAGTTGAAGATTTGGATTTTATTCTTGAAAAGCTATTTGGACCTCATGGGCTGATGCCAAATCTTAAAATCGACGACATTCTGTCACTTATTCCCCCAAATATTCTAAACCGCATAAAAAGATCCGCAGATTCATACAAGTCAAAAATAGATGCTTTAAGTGAAAGGGTAGGTAAATAATTCCTTCAGTTTATTTTAATATATGAAAACGCATCTCTGACAGATAAAAAAAATTAAGGGGTCACGGCACCCTGGCATTATTTTTTTAAAAATAAAAGTAAAATCACTCATTTCATGAATGCTTTTCATGTCTACTTAACTGGTAATCAATAGTTTATCTTCAAAAAATAGTTATACTGTTTAATTATTTTAAAATTATCAAAAAAATAATTTCAAAAATTAAAAAATTTTAAATCCCTAAAACTTATTTTTGATATTTTTTTTTAAATATTTCTTTGTGATTACAAGAATCATCTCAACAATTCTGTGCATTCATTTGTTGATGTATCAATTATATCATTTCTTATAGATAATTGTGCACACAATTAGGAAAAAAAAGTGTAAAAATTCCAGTTACACGTGTATAACATACTATAATAATTCATTACCTTATAAAATGCTTATTCCATGCACAGTTTTAATAAGTGTATTATACTTCGTGTAAAAAAGTTTACTTCGAAGCCTTATCTTGAGTATAAAAAAATCCTTTGGGGTTTAAATAAAATGTAAAAACAAAAATATCATACATGCAAAAAGCACTTTAAAGTTTTTTTTTCTGAAAAGGTAATTATAACAAACCAAAATTAGCTTCAAACATTATACAATATAACTTTATAGAGTTATATATTAAAAAAGCAAAAAACACGTAAAAAATATTTTTAATTATACACTTTTTTAAAATTTAAGAACATTTAGCGAGAAATATAAATTATTCATGATGTTTGCACTATTCTGAGTTCCTTTCTCATTATCACATTTACAATGAATCATATAATTATATAAGTACCAGATATACATAAACATGTCTTTAACTTCCTCTAAAAAAACCTGGATCGGTCAGCTATACCTTATTATTCAGTACCTCATTATTAAATCAGAGTTATTTCTGTTGATAAGTGCTATTTAAGAAGTTAGAAATCAAGTTATGAAGTTAATCAAAGTTAAATCAAGCTATCTACATCTGAAGACTATCTAAATCTAAGGATAGTAAACAACATAGTAGCGTTGTCCTCTAATATAATTTTTCAGAAATAGTATTAATTTCCTAACATTTTAAAATATAGATTATTGTCATTGAGAATTTTGTGACCATTTGGTTACAAGTGTATTAAAATATTTAATGTTTTAGTTTATATTTCAAACAAACTTAAACAATAAAAAATGACTTAAATCAAATGAGCAGTTTATAAAACGTCTTATTTTTTCCTTTTTTATAAATTTTGTAAAAAATAATTTGTTTGTTGAATTTTTATGAATAATTTTTTTGCTATATTCTGTAACATTCAAAAGAGTAAAAAGAAAAAAAAATATTTCATAATGTAATAAAACAAGTCGATGAAACTCTTCATAAAAATTTAGTTCCTTTAGCTTTCTTTTTTAATTTAAGAAAGTTCAAACGTAATCACTTATGATTCGGCATAGTTAGCTATCTAAATCAAAGGGATGATGTAGGCTCTTGTTAATTTTTGTTCGAATTTATAAAAAGCAGTAATATTTTAAAAAATAATTAAAATGAACAAAATTTATTGAACTAGGTTATTATTCTTTCGTCAAAAACGATTCTTCAAATGGCAACAGTGATTCAAAATTAATGTGGATTTAAGTCAAACAAAGAAATAGATATAAATATAAATATATAATAATAAAGAAAGGAATCACTCTTTCATTTATAGGTTAACTCGTATCACATGTAATATGAAATACGAGAAATTAGAGATTTAATTTCAAAATGTGTTGTCATTTCAATACCATTCTACAATTATTTTTTAAATTAGTTTCTAAGCGCTTTTTTATAGATCAAATGGCATGAAAATTTCGAATTAAGTTTATTAAAATCTGAAAATTTAGAATATATAAGAAATTTTTATACTTTACTATATAATTTTTATCATTAATAAATTAATCATTAAAAATAATTTAATTCATTTAATTCCTCATTATATTAGATATTTGGCTTGGGGATGAGGGCTTATAACTTTTTGTGAAAGAACTTTTTGATGCTTTACCAATCATTTAAAAGACATGAAGAAGAACGTGACGCATTAAATTAGCATAGGAGTAGCATTCTTTTAATCGTTATTGTGGTTAAACTACGAGAACCAGCCTCTCAAAACTGTCTACCTCCCATTATTTCATAGGGGGTAAATATGAATTCGATTGCAAAAAGGTATGTTTCTTCAGAAAAAGCTCGTATTTTGGTTAAAATAAGCATATTAAGTCACGGTATTTACAGGTAACTATTATGCATATTTTAAGATATTTGTTTGAGAAATTACCAAGACATGATCGTTCTAACTGTACCAACAGTTTTGTCATGTAAAACCTTGCAGAACATTTTCTTGCTAAAAGAAAAGTTAATTTTTTAGGTTTAGTACAGAAGTGTTTCCATATTTTTGTTTTCCACTATTAACTTAGCTAGTTGGACAAAATGAGATTCTTTTTTAAATTTTAAAGACTAAGATTTTTGGGATTGCAAAATAAATTTTGTTTCAGTAATAAATGTTGTACGATGACCATATAGTTTGACAAATATGAAACTATTAATGCTTTAATGTATTATGTATTACTCAAATAAACTTCTAAACTATATTCCGATAATTATATAGTTATGTATTATTTACAGCTAGGGTACAGTCGAGGAAAATTACCTCATGGAAATGGATATATTCGTGTTCTTGGACACGAAATGAATTGGATTCATTTGGATAAGGATACTTTAAGTAGATATAAGGATAAAGGAGTAAACCTTAATAGCATTGTAGGATTCCTTCAAACTGTGAGTATCTTGAGATAAATTCATATTTTTGTAGAAATTTAAATTAATTTAAAAGTTTCAAACTTTTCTATACATATTTATGTAATCAGATGTTTTACAACCATTCAATAAAATGCTCGTGTGAACTTCAACGAAATTTAAACAGATATATGCACCGAAGAGCCATTACACTATGACCACCCTCCATCTATAACAATGGGCTCGCCCAGGTTTTCATGGTTTCTCGCCCAGGCACAATGTTTTCATGGGGCACATTAGGACTTATAATCCTCATAGAACAATCCCTGACGTCTGTAAGCTACTTGAACATAGTCGCAGACCAGGTTCACCCATTCATGGCAACAGTTTATTCTGCGGAAATGGTGTTTACCAACAGGATAATGCACCATGTCATAAGGGTCGATTTTGAGGCCTAAAAGTGGCCCTACATGTTATTAGCAGGGTGGTCATAAGGTAATGGCTCTTCGGTGTATATGTTCTTGCGCACGAAATAAATTGAATCCATTTGAATAAGGATGCCTTAAGAAGATATAACGATAAAGGAGTAGACCTTAATAGCATCATAGGACTCCTTCAAATTGTGGGTATCTATTTCTTTAGCAAACTTAAGTTATTCTAAAAATTTCGCATTTTTCTAAACATATTTATGCAATGAGATGTTTTACAATTAAACTGTTCGTGTAAACTGCAAGGAAATTAAGCGTAAAATGCGTCATGATAGTTTTTTAAAATCGTCCATCGTTTTGAATCATTTGTTAGTTGCGACAGATTGGGGCCACTGCTCATACATCTGCGCATCAACCGTGAATTTTTTGGAGACCACTTAATTTCCAAACAAATGCGACCTTTTTGAAGTCTAGACTATTTCGCTTCTGGCCTTTTTTTCTACAGGGATGTCTAAAAGACTTTGTGTACTTAGATTGCCTGACATCCATTGCGGAACTAAAGGCGAAAATCGAACAACAGTTAATCATGCTAAGCGTGCCAATGCTTGTAAAAATGTTAACGTGGTTTTTCAAAGCTCTTTCATTTAGGAAAATTTTTAAAAAAAACACAGTTTAAGTGCCTTATACTAAAAGTAAAACTATAATTTTATACTACATATATCATCTATCTGTAGAGAATTACCTGGGCTTAAGAGCTGATTAATAACTAATATATTTCAAAAGTTATTGAGCTTTTTAAAAATCACCAAATACCTAAAATTATTCACCTAAATGAAAATCATCTAAATCAAGACTTTTTTCGATTGTTTGCGAACTTTTGTGAACCCAGATAAAGCAGCATTGGAGTAAGTTTTTAAATATTTCAAGTTTGACCACAAACGCTTTTTATTTTCTCAAAATTGTTAGTTTTCTCCCTATTGAACGTTTCGCGCCACTTTAGAGAACAAGCATAGAGGGCGCTAGTTAAAGAAAGGGTAAACTTGACCTAACAGTCATTAGTAACTCAGTTCAGTTAGCATATTATTCAGATCAGTTAGCATATTATTCACAAAATAGCATTTAATGGAGGTCATTTTTAATTGCTTGTACTTTAGATTCATTAAACACTCCTTTTCTCAGCTGTCCATGTTACGTTTTTCTGGGTAGCGTTTTATTTGAGGCATGCACTATGTCATGTTTCTGTACGTTCGAGACATACGGTAGAATGGTAGAAATAGTTCAAATCTGGGTACACAGCCGCGAAGCGTCTTTAACCCATTCATCGAAATTAGGTGGATCTGAGATATTGTTTCAGTCACTAGTAATCTGAAAATAGAGAAAAAATAAAAGAACACAGCGAACTGTGATCTTACAAAAACAAAAAGTTGAGAGGGCGTGGCTTCATGGAAACAGGCATCTGATTGGTCGATGGTAAAAAGTTTTTGCTGAGTTTGTAGATGTTGTTTCAGGTGCTCTAGATTTTATGAGTCCGATCAATAAATTGAAGACTTCTCCATTTTGAATAAGTTTTTCAAGTTCTGTGAGGAGTAAAAGGAATCTGGCAGTAGGGGAAACATCTTTTTCCATAGATCTGGTGTTGTTCGATCTTGTGTTGTTGACTTGTTTGTGGGACCTATCGAGACATACAGAGTTGCCAACTTGCTCTGCTTTGTAAAATAATATTTTCTAGTGGTAATGAAATTTAATTTATTTTTAGTTCAGTATTTTTCATAAGTAACCTTTCCACCACTACATATCAAAAGTTCAAAGTATCATGAAATTTAATACAGTGGCTAACTTAAGATTAAAGGACAAAGCAGTGAAAGTTCACAAATTTGAAAACATCAAATTTGTGAACTAGACTCAAGCAGGATCTTGTCCCTGCATTGCAGAAACTGGGGCCTTGACCCAGTACTGTAACCAGAACATCTTTTCTCCCTTCCGGCGATTTTGGCCACCTTACAACAGACTTGACTTTCGACAAGAAGAAGCTTATTCGGAGATTCGCCTAGATATAACAGAAGCAGTGTATAGGATCGAAGGTCCTATATAGTGTCTATAAGATGCGTATTCGGAGATTCGCCTAGATATAACAGAAGCAGTGTATAGGATCGAAGGTCCTATATAGTGTCTATAAGATGCTTATTCGGAGATTCGCCTAGATATAACGGAAGCAGTATATAGGATCGAAGGTCCTATATACGAGTAGTTATTGATTTATTTTCCATGTCCGTAACGTGACAACCAACCATCATATGAAATGCATTTTTACTGCAGCTATCTTGCGGCGACACTTATAAAAAAGAGACATAATTATTTTCACTCTAAAAATTTTTTATATTTCATTCGCTACCAACTAAGTAAAACTTTGACATAAAGTGGAGCATTTGCCTACCCGGGTTACTGTATCTTTATTGCTTTTTAGTTTTGCTTCATAATTGACTCCAATTTTCTTTACAATTTAATACTAAAATAATATTACATTTATCAAATTTATAACATTATGCATTTTCTAGTTAGCAGGCACCAACAGCGTAGATGCCACAAAAAATCTACTTTTCCTGGATCTCTCTGTTCTATTCCCAAGTGTAACTGGTCGAGCTTACAAGTTAGCTGGTAATTTAAGCTCTACAATTGGATATAAAAGAGATGGAAAAGTTGACCTAACTCAACCTGATTTACCTTTTCCACGTGCTGATATTGAAGGAAGCATTCAACCAAGGTAAGCTCTATACAGAGTGAATTAAATTAGATAGAGAGTTTTCAAATTTTTAAAGAGAAAACAGTTGTAGTAAAAAAAAATCGCGTGGTAAATTTATGTGGCAAGGCATAAGCTTTTACTCGACAGAGTGTTTGAGTTTAGATCAAAAATAAGTTATAAATCAAAGAAATGTAGTTAAAAATCACATAACAGATAGTCGCATTAAGACATGTGATTTCAGTAAATAGAAAACATTTCAGAAATATTAAAATATGATTTTCATTTATTAAATGATTTCGAAAATCTTCGATGGAAGTTATTTATTACTTTTCATTGGTTCATAGGTCTATAAGCTGCAGTGCTGTCGGTTTAAAAAAAATTTAATTAAAATCAGAAATTCTAAAAGGAACAATTCATACCAATACACATAAATGTGAAGATTTTCTGATGACTATTTTGCTATTATAATTTTTAGAAAAATGGCAACCTGCTTTTTTATAACCAAGTAATTGTTTCAATTAAATGTCTGTCTCAATGATAAAGAGGCCGATACGAAAAGCTTTAATTTAAATTACACATTCGAATAAATTAGAACTAAAAATTTAGATTAGTGTTGAAGTTATTAATTTCACAATAATTTCCAATTGAATAAATTTAAATTGAAAGATTGCAAACGAGTTTTTAAAAAAAAACTGAAATTCCGCTAATTATATAATTTTTTTTTAAATATAGTATAAAAATTGCTTTCAATAAATTATTTTAATCACTTGATAAAATAAATCACATTCGAAAATTAATTTCAAAACTTACTTTATATTGCATTAAAGAAAATGATAAAATTAAGTGATTCTTAATTTTATTTTAAATATTTTCTCCAAAAAATTTTTTAAAATTGTTGCATTCAATTTTCTTAAAGTTATTCCTATCATGCATTAAAGGAAATAATAAAAGGAACTGAAATTATCATCAATTAACTGAAATTGTCATCAAGATCATAATTACGCAGGTTAACTAACAGCTTAAGGAGCAATATCCCTCTTCCTTTATTGATTTTTCAAGTAAATGGTAGTTTTTGGGACACCTTGTATAATGGTTTTTCAACTGATAACAACCGTGGTGACTCTTGTTTTGGTTGCAATTTTGTGTCATATGGCCGTACAGTCAAATTGCCTTCATCACTTTGAATCAAAGAATAATTTCTTAAATTGTAACTTCGAATTGTATAAACCTAAAAAACCTTAATATATATCATTATTTTTACTCATTTTCAGCATCTTGATTGATTCAAGCGCTTCATTCACAATACATTCAGAGAATTTTGAACCAGGAGTCAGAGTTGATACTGTTGTAAATGCTGGAATAGACTTGGATGCTAAATTTGAAATGAAAGAGGGAAGATTACTGCATTTAAAACTTAAACGCAGACAGAAACGACAAGAAATTGCAAGCATCAAGTAAGCACATACTTTGATTGATTGATCTTTTCCAGGTATACGACGATATTTTTGGACTAAAAAGTTACTATACTATAAAAGTAATACCACTACACACCCATCTCCTTCTACATCAGAAAGCCTCAACGCGGGATTTTACAAGTAGTCTGCGTTGATTATTTAAAAAGAGAAGCAGTTGTGCTCATGAACCCAAATTCTATTTTAAAACTTACTTACTTTATTTAAAAACAACTGGGCATCTGGGTCAGTTCCACATCATCATCATCATCAATATTTATATGGGCGCCTGGGGCCGTTAGTGGCCTTTGCTGAGTTCCGCAACAGTATTACATATTATTATACATGCTTAATTTTTTTAAAAATAATGGTGATCAAAAAGAATATAAATTAATTATAAATGTAAGGAATATATAGAATGCATACATTTTACTACCACTTTAAAAATAGAAATGAAATTTTACGCCAAATGCGTAAAAGTTGGCAGGTATGCAAAACGGTTTCGTCACATATGTCATGTTTTTGCAATAGCGTGCTGGCTTGAGAGACTCTGTGAGCATTTTCACTGATTAACCAAATCCGCAAAAAGCAAAATTCGATTGAAAATCGGTCAGACAGGACATTGGTAAATGCGACCTTAGCACCAGGGATGCCAACTGTTCTGCTTCCTGCAAAAGTTTTAATAAATATTTAGCGAATTAAATAGTAAAACTTGTAGAATAAGAATAATTGCGACCACTTTTCAAACGTGTCACCATGAAAACAGCAATGATGTTGCATTTCATATCATAATTTGAATAGTTGTTAGATAGGGGAAAAATTACTTAAAAGGAAAAATACTAAACTAAAAATAACTTCAATTTCGTTATCACAAGGAAATATTTTTTTACAAAGCTAAACAAGGTAAAGTGATATGCTTTAACTCTTTGTTGTTTGAGGAATAGTGGTTACTAAACATTTAAATGCAATTAGCTTCACATTTTCAGTAGTTTCTGCGGTGTTGCGGACTGACTAAACTGCAGCGGAAAGGGTTATTTACGATATGTTAATCGTTATCTTACCTATATTAACTATTCTGTGGAAAAGAGGGTTAATCAAAAACTATTCAACGATTAAATCATCTAAAATGATAAATGAGATTACCAGATATCTTTTTTTAACCTTTTTTCATTAAAATAATTATTTGAAAAACCAGAAATACTACTACATTATTTTGATAATGATTATAATGATGATAATGATTATGTGGTGATCAAAGAATATAAGAACAACCTGTAAAAGTATTTAGATGGCATTTTACGGTTTTATAAATTATGTCTTACCAGTATCCTCGAAAAACTTAAAAAACCGAAAGTAAATATTCAATGTGAATATTATAAAACTGTTCCTTAAAAAAATCTTTCCTTGTGGAGAAATTAGTTCTCTGTTATGAGAATTTTGTATTGAAGTGGTGAAGTAGGGACTTTTCAAATATCTTTATAAAATTTTTGCTATCAGGTTTTAAGTGTTCTTAGGACACTACAAATCTATGCATGACACAAAGTGAAACGGAGAAAAACTAAAAAGCAAACACAAGAAATGGGGTAAATGTCACGAAAAAAGATAAAGCCATTGATGGTTATTTGGCACACGCAAAAATAGCTGAAACAGTATTTTTATTGTTTCTATCTTCAAAACTAGGCAAGGATTTAACTAGCTAAGATTTTTGAACAAGATTTTGTATAACAATTTATATTTATTTATTTCAGGCGTACTTTATATTGTATGAATGAGAAAGGAGAAACTGAACTTCCAAAGCCTCAGTCTTACAATCTGAATTACTGTACAAAATATTTACAGTATCTTACTGGTGCTAAATACTGTGCTTCAATGGTTCTTCCTCACATTTACAATGCACAAGGAAAACCGAAAGTTCCTTTTGTTCGAGCAATGGAAGCTTCTTTGGTAGTAGAAGAAACAGACTCCAGCATGGATGGTTACGAATTTCTTCTAGAAATTCCTAAATGGGGGGTAAATATCTTTATTTCTATTTTTTTTTTAACTTTTCCAAATTGCACAATCTTAGAATCAAAAAATTAGTAAGAGAAATTTGACATTAAAAATAATATGTAAAACCAGAAGAATCCGATCCGAATCCGATTTGATTTGATAACATTGGGCATACCCTCCAACTGCTACGGAATTTCCGTAGTTTCAGAAATCTTCTTTTCAGACGGTAGCAAAATTAATGTCTTAATATTCAAAAAAAATTAATTTTAGCCTAACTTGTCCACTATTACTTATAAAAGTGCAGGCCATATGGCTAGATTCTTAAATTCTGATAAAAGTTTTATGAGAGATCCATTTGCTTTAAAAATTTCTACTTTGGTTCGCTACCACTAGAAAGAATTATTTTCAAACTCCTCATAAGTTGGATGGTATGACATTGGGGAACAAACTTTTTGTCGCATTTATACAATTGCTTGATCTTATCTAAGTAGGGCTTAGAGATTTCAAACCTTAAATTCAGAGATGCCAACTTGCTCCGGACAGCAAATATATATCTTAAAGTGGTAGTTTATCAATTATGATTCATGGTTTAATAAATTCAATTAGTAGATTTATATCCACCACTATTTCTAAATAATTCGTAGGCTCATATAATTCACCACTTTATAGTACGTATGTCGTCCTATACCTTTCAAAAAGCAAGCAAAAATAGCCAAATATTTACAAAATTTACTTTGTTGTTATTTACCGTTTTTTTTAAAATTATTTTGGCGCGTCCGGAGCAGTTGGCATCTCTGTAATTTAGTTTTGCTCCTAAAGCTCACATTTTCAGTCTATTTTTTTTTCCAAATGTTCACGATTAGAAACATTGTATACAACAATAAATGTTGCAACACATCATCAGAATTAAAATTGCATAAAAACCCGTGCCCAGAAATGTCGTCCAATTCCAGTGGGGGGTGCTTCCATGTCATGAACTGTTTCTTTATGTACTTCTGACCAGGTACTTTTCATTTAACTTTATTATCTTAATTTTTACGTTTCCGTTTATAGTCAAAAATTACATCCAGTAATCACAATTTTGTTGTAATTTAATTATTTGGTGACCTACTTGATTATTTCGCCAAATCAATAAATTAACTAACTAAAAAATCTCGTCATACATGCCTGGAAACTCTTACAGATTTTTCGGAAGATTTTATTTTTATATTTCATGTGGTAGCAAAATTTTTGCATTGATGCTTGATTCTTGTTTTAAAAAGTTTAATTTATTATAATTTTAATAACCACTACTTTTAAATGCTACGTTGCTTTTTAAGTGATGGTGAAAAGTAAATGAAGTACTTGGCTTGGTGCAACATCTCCACATCACTCCTTAAAAAACTCAAAATATGCCAGAATAAAAATCCTCAGGAAAATAACAAGAGCAAGATGGTTTTTCCGCAATAAAAACATACATCGCGACCTCAACATAGTTTTTTTAGATCATCATATTGCGAAGTTAAATTTCAGATTTTTCGAAAAGACCATAAATTGTGACACCGCATGGCAGAAACTGTGCTTATGTAAATCTGCTTATATGTACTTAAATAAGAAAGCTTATATAATTCCCCACTTTATAGTACTTATGTCATTTTATACCTTTTAAAAAGCAAGCAAAAATAGTCAAATATTTTCAAAAATTACTTTGTAGTTATTTACCGCTTTTTTAATTATTTCGGCGTTTCCGGAGCAGTTGGCATCTCTGTATATATGCTGCATATTTTTAGAACTTCATTTTAAAATGAACACATCAGTTTAAAAGTATCCAACAGAGCTCGAATTATGATGCAATGGAACCGCTTCAGCAGTTTCTGGAACCGCATCAGCAGTTTCCACAAGATACTGCGGAAGCGGTTCCAGATGTTAGAGAACATAGAAATTTGGATTGTGCCGCCTAGTTATACTTCATATTTTACACAAAAAGCATTTCATATTATATATTTATTGCAATTTATGCTTTGCATCAATTTTGAAAATTTAATTTTATTTATTTTAGAAATGGGATGACAGAAAATACAGATTTTTACTAGACACCCCAAATTCTTCTATCGACAGAAAATTTGCGCTTGACATCCATGGAAAGAAGGAAGGTCCCGGAAAATATTCAGAATCCCTGAAACTTCACACACCTTTTTATACTACAGAAATCGATGGTAATTTATGAATATTTACTCTTTTTTTAATACTGAATGAAAGTTAAAGAAACATTCAGTTCATTTAAGAGCTAGAAATATAAATTGTACAGTTTAATCTCAATAAATTGGATACCCATGATCTGAGAAAATTCCCCTCTATATCATGCTCTATGAACTATTTTAACTAAATGAATATGGTGGTTAAATAAATGCATAATTTGAAATTAGAAGTTGCATAAACATTTATTTTATCTTAATAAATCGTAATGAATAAAATTCGAAGATTGACTGTACAATAATCTGTTTTTTATATTACATGATTGATGGTTATGGTTGATGGAAAATTATTGAAAGATTATGGATAATTTACAATTTAATAGAGAGGTTTAATTAATGAAAATTATATATTTAAAGCAACATTTTCTTTCGAATGAAAAATAGGGAATTATAGGCCGAAAAAAATAAACAGTAAAATGAAAAGAACCATTGCAATATTTCATAAAAAAGAACCCTTGTAAGGAATATTCAAGAATATAAAATATCATTTGGACGGACAAAATTATACGACCTGTAACAAGCTACATAGATTCAGATAGAGATTTCAGTTGCAAAAAAAGAAAAGCTTTTATTTTGGTTTTATACTTTGAGATGCGTTGTTATAAACGTTGTTGTTGTATACAACAACGTTTGTCGGGAACATTTTATCCCCTTTTTAGTTTGAATATTACATATATATACACCACCGGTGTGAGAAATTAAGAGAATTTGCAGACTTTGTCAATTATCTCTAGAACAACTGGACCGATTTTAATGAAATTTGCTATGTACATACATTGATACAATACAAAACAAATGACCATTCAACAATTGTAATACAAAGGGATGATCAAGCGTATGTATTACAATTGTTGAATGGTTATTTGTTTTGTATCGTATATTAATTTTAACCAATAATACCAAAATGCATTGTTTTATAAACTGAAATGATATTTTTAGCTATTTTAATTACATTTCAGCTAACGTAATGAATCAAGATGACAACTTTAAACTGAACATAAAAGCGGTGGGTAATGAAAAAAGAAGATATGACCTTTCCTTAGATGTAGGAAAAACAGTTAAAGGCGCCAAATTGGTAGAATATAGTCCACAACTATCGCTTTCTCTACCTGGTATGGCACCAGTTGAGATGTCAGGTACCATAGTATACGCCAGAGGACGAAAAGAACAAATTACTATTAATCTTCAGTCGAATAGTTTTGGTTCTATGACAATTAAAGGTAAGATTTTTTATAGGATATTAAATTAAGAGTTATAAATGGTACATTCACATGCAACCATGCTTATTATCCGATTTCATACAGTTCTAATCTAAGTTACAATATTGAAATTTATTTTATAATATTCATAGAGTCTTACACCTTCAGAAATAAAACTCTCGCTTTTGACGATTCAACAATCTTTGAGCTATATTTCGTTAATTATGAGAACCATTTCGTCATGAAATCACTTTATTTTTGATGAAAGGGGAGCACTTAAATGTAAGACGAAAATGTTTTCTCAACTTGGAAGCTTATCGCTATCTTACCACCAAAATCCAAGAA
Organism: Parasteatoda tepidariorum; assembly: GCF_982258835.1. Taxonomy (NCBI): domain Eukaryota; kingdom Metazoa; phylum Arthropoda; class Arachnida; order Araneae; family Theridiidae; genus Parasteatoda; species Parasteatoda tepidariorum. The sequence continues at coordinate 45,837,330 of NC_141766.1, forward strand.
AATGCTTCTTAATTTGACGAAACTAGGATGATGAAATACGAAATATTTCTTTACTTTTGATGAATTTCATTTCCTCAAAAAGTGCTAAAAAGTGACGATAGTTATTTCGTTACTTTGACAAAATGTTCTCACGGAGTTACATATCAGGACACGGTTTCGTCAAAAACAAAGGAAGTTTCGCGAAATTTGAGAATTCATTTTTTACAATGTAACAATATTATCTAAAACTCTTAAATAATCTTGCTAATACTCGAGTAGATTTACTACTCATTGAGACAAAACCTTAGAATCTGTAGTTTAGAATTCTTAACTGAAGATCAAGACTTAGAAATATTCAACCCTTTCCCTTTTTTTGCGTTGCCTGATCGATACCGACAAAGTTTCGTGGAGCGCTAAGGACTAAGGAGATTACAAAAGCAGGATTCCCAGTGCTCTGTCAAAATTTATCAAGTAGTATCACAATTTGTGTCCCAAAATGAGCTTCTTATTCAGATCAACTTTTCCTAAAACGTACCTGACCACCACAATTATCCATTAACTCAAATGAGAAAATAGAAATTTGGCATCTACTAGAAACGAAAGTACAAAAAAAATTAATGCTGAAATACTCAAAAGGGATACTTGCATACTTTTTAAAAATCACGCAATTCTATCAAATAAATTTAAAATTATTTTAAATTATTATCGAGTTTAATTAATCGAAATTTAAAAAAAGGAATTCTCCAGGGCCAATTTACTTCACTATTATGCAGCTACCAGCACATGGCGCTTTTAATTATAACTTTATTTTTGCTGTAAATGCACAACATTATATTGAAGCATTCAATTAATGATTTTGCATGTCAAGTTTTATCTCTATTATTTTCTCTTGCTTTCTTCTAAATAATTCGTTATTAAGACAACCTCAAGACAAAGTAACACATGATGAACAGGTGAAAACACCTAACGGGCCCGAAAACAGCCATATGACTATCACTGGATACAAAGATTTTGAACTTAAATTTCTAAATCAGAGAATAACATTCAACATTTACAATGAATTTGAATATTTTTGATAGATTATTGGGAGCCCAGCAGAAGATAACACTGTAATGTACGAATCTAACTAATATTTAGCGTCAGCGCTGGAGCTGGTAGCGGAATTCGTATCTACCAGTCATCGCTGGGATTCGAACCCAGATCACATTATTGAGAGATGAGCGCTCTAACCCCTGACCGACCCCGTCTCATCTTAATATATTTATAAGAAATCAGTGAAATTTATTTTCGCCATCTCAATAGTCAATATAAAATGAAAAAGACGCAATTCACTACATAGACACCGGGCAGAATAATTCAGTTGTTTTAGGCATGAAAAAAACAAACACCAGAATAAACTTTTTCTTTCACTATTTACTTATCAGAAATTTTTTTCTGAGGCATGATATACATAATTTAGCTATCTAATATAATTCCTGAATTATTGCAATCTAAAACTTAGGAAAATTAAGCTGTTTTCCATTATAAACACCAACCTCTTGAATAGCAAAATTTTGAAACATAATATGACTTTATTTTACAGGAAATCTTGCAAAAGAGGGAGAAACTATTGGATTAGACTCTGATTGGCGACTTCATAATGATTTCAATATAACAGCGTTTTCAATGATTCATAAAGTATACGGCACAATAGGAAACCGTGTTGGAAAAGGTGGCTATCTAAATGTTGGCCATCACTATGAACCTGATGGACGTAGCTATGAAAGTGTAACTATTAATGCAGCTTTGGAAGACATAAAATTCCGTGGCCGTCTAGGTTTCAAACTAAGTTCTGCAATACTTCTAGCAGAACACCAGGATCTAAACACTATGCTTAAGTGGGACTTTAGCTTAAATCCACTAGAACATCTCAAGAATGACATAATCTTTAGATACGGTGAAAACTTTGAAGACGATACACATCTGGTTCGAGTAACACAGTCCCTTGCATTTGGGGGAGATTTCGATACATTCCAAAAGTTAGATATTGAAAACAAGCTTGGCTTGACAATTTCGTGCTTTGATTTTGATAAGGCAGGGGCTTTATCAATTGTTTGGGACTTTGTAGACAAGCCTAAATTTATGGCTGAAGTTGGTCTAAAATCTAATAAGGAAAATCAGGTATATTTGAAATACGATTACACGCATGTTTCCGAAACTCCTCTAAAATTAGCATCTGAAGCAACTCTTATATATTACAAAACCAAATTGCTTTATCGTAATCAGCTTCAAGAAGTAGGAGCAAATGAATATCAGGGCAAGGCGGTCTTGGAACCAGCTGAAAATAAACAAATCAGCATTGACTATACCTATAGAGTCAAAAGTGAAGACCACTTTCACCGTGAAATTGAAGCCTCAATTGACTTCCCTGGAAGGCCAGTTCCTGTGAAACAGAAAACTGTTGTGATGTATTCACCTGCTGAAATTCAAATAAGCAGTACCACTGATTATGGAACTGGGTCACCTCATACTTTAGATTTTAAGTGGAAAAGAGGCGTGAAAGCAGAATTTTCTATTGACACTTCTTATATGGAAGGACAGTTTGCTGTGGAAAACCAATCTCCAGTGCGCTCAATTAAAGCAGAATTCAATTTGAAAAAAGTCCTCAACAAAAAAATTTCAGTTATAGGAAGTGTAACGCCAGGAGATCCTAATCTATTAAACGTGGAAGTTGAATGGGAAGGTGACGGTTCACAAAAAAAAGTCGTCATTGATGCCAAATCAAACAAAGGCACCGAAGATGGAATAGAAAAATACATGATAACAGCGACAGTTAACTATGTGGGTGCTATTAGTGTTGATATAACGGGCAAAGTGAGTACAGATTTGTTGAGAGGACCACATTACTTCAGGGCTGATTATACTGCAAAAGAACCAATCGCCATAGAGTTTACACACGAAATCAAAAACGGCAAGCTTGTAAGTTTTGGTCGATATTTGAACAATAACGCTGAAAGACTTAGAATGGATATTAAAGGTAAAATGGAGTTAACCGGTTATAAATTTGAGTTGGATGGAGGGATATTTATGACTTCGCCTTACAAATCTCTAGATGGAAAAGAAATCTCCTTTAGAATCATGGCAGATTCCACTGACGCTGTAAGAACATTCATTTCGGAGTACCGAATTATGCCGGTGTCTTTCATTAACTACGCCGGAAAATTAGAATATACTAGAAAAAGAGGATGGCCTGGTCAAATCAAATCTATTGCACTGGTATCAGTTCATAATAGGCCCTCAATTGAAGCAACTACAACTATCGATTATGGAAATGGAAAGTATTCTCTTAAAAGTAGCTTGACGCCTCTTTCAAGGAGAAAAATCAACTTAGTTTCTACATTTGAGCATTCTGGTAGATTTGCTGCTTTCCATCATTCCTTAGCTACATCGTTTGAGTATTTGCAGACTGTCGACCTTAAAGCAGTTGCAGATCTTAGAAATATGGAAGATGCCAAAATACACTCGAACTTTGACATAAATAAGCACAAACTCTATGATGTGAATTCAACTTTGAAATTCCGTACCCTGATTGATTTTGATGGACAGCTTACAATATACAGCAAAATAACACCGTCTCTCAAACTTTTCTACAAAACACAAGCATCAGGACAGATTTCCAAATACGAAATGAATCTTGACGTTGATTCTCAGAGCTTGATGACTGGCAGTGGTGAAATTAAAAAAAGAAAGAAGGGATTTAACGGCGACCTCATATTTAAGTACAGAGAGAAAGAGTTTTTGGCACTAACAATTTCTCAAGAGGCAAAATCTCAAAGAGAAAGAAATTATGTAATAAAATCAAAAACACCTTGGCGAAATCATATTGGATCCATTAAAGTCATGAAAGACAAAAAAGGTAGTTCCAAATATGAAACTAAATTCTGTAGAGAAAAAGAAGAAGATAAGTGTATAAGTATCGATCTTGCTCATAAAGAAATTCCGGACGGGAACGAATGGAACGTGTGTTACAAACGCCAAGAAGTAGACTTCTGTATTGAAAGAATTAGAGCAGACACAAAAGAAGTTTCCCGTTATCATACTGTTATATATAAAGGAGACACACGTTATGGTTACGATGTAAGGTTTGGAAAAGAAGGCAATGGATTAATGACAAGTGCAGGTCTCATCCTTCCATCTAGAGAAATAGTGAACAAACTTATTGTGGAATTTTCTCTCAGCAAACCAAAACTGAAATGGGAACTTAAATTAGATGCTGCTAAAAACCCTGATAGGAAGTTGAATGTAGACTTGCGATTTGATAATCATCTGACTGACAATCAAGCATCAAAATTGGATATAACTATCACTCACCCTATTTATGAAAAAGTAAGTTGTAAGATTTTTATCATAAGCTGTCTTAAAATTATAGCTTCATGTTATAATTCTATTTTTAATTCCTGAATTATAACGTTTTTTAATATTTTATCATATGCAGTCATAAGCTTAATGTTTTATCATAAGCTGTCTTAAAAAATTATAACTTCATGTTCTAATTCTATTTTTTTCCTGAGTTATACCTTTTTTTAATATTTTATCATATGCTGTCATAAGCTTAATGTTTTATCATAAGCTGTCTTAAAAAATTATAACTTCATGTTCTAATTCTATTTTTTTCCTGAGTTATACCTTTTTTTAATATTTTATCATATGCTGTCATAAGCTTAATGTTTTATCATAAGCTGTCTTAAAAAATTATAACTTCATGTTATAATTCTATTTTTAATTCCTGAATTATAACTTTGTTTAATATATTATCATATGCTGTCATAAGCTTAATGTTTTATCACAAGCTGTCTTAAAAAATTATAACTTTATGTTATAATTCTACTTTTAATTACTGAGTTATACCTTTTTTAATATTTTATCATATGCTGTCATAAGCTTAAGGTTTTATCATAAGCTGTCTTAAAAAATCATAATTTTCTGTTGCACTTCTTCTTCATTTATATCAATTTTTAATGTTTTCAATTTTAAAAAAAATTTTCAACTATTACATGAAAAGATATATTTTGTAAAATTTTTATTTTTGAAAAAATATTTCTATTTGAAAAGGAAGCAGACGAAGGAGAAATAACTCTTTCACTTTCGAACGGAGAAACGAACACACTTTCTTTTAGACTTGCTTTTTTTTCCATTGCCCACCTGTGTTAACATCCTTCAATTCAAGCATATACAGGGCGATTTTGTTGGCCTCTCTTTCAGGGGCGCCATATTAGGTGGGCTAACGTCGCTCCCACAGTGAGGACAGATAGTACTGAGAAGGAAAGAACATCCATGCCTTTACCCGGGATTCAAACCCAGAACCTTTCTGATGCAAGGACAGTTCCCTGCCCCCTACACAGGCCAGTCGACACAAAAAACTCTTATGAATGTTAAAATTACGGATAAATTTAAACACAAATCACAGTAATAAAACCCTTCAGAACATCATGTCTGTTGAAAAATCTCATCGAAGGTATTACATAAGCGGAGGGATACACCGGAAACTTTAAAACATCATTGTATAAACATCTTTCATTAATAGAAATATCATAATGGCCAAATGTTTGAATTTTTCTTACCAATTTTAGTGACAGCAAAACGTCTGCTTTATTGCGTAATACTGTATTTATAAATTACTTACATTTAAAATGCTTTTGACCACCACTTCATATAAATTAATAAACAGAAATACAAAGCTTAATAATCAAACAATGGTTAGTTTAAAACGATGAATAGTTATTTAAATAAAAGCATTTCTTACAATTATCAGTGCCATTTTCCTTAAAATATATTCAAATTTATTTCTTCATTGTTGATATTATAATGCAATGTTTTGTTTTAATAAGTCTATTTTAAATATTCAATTCTATTTCAGCCAATCGAAATAAAATTAGTTGGAGACTTAGAGCTATCACAAAACAAAATATTTACAGGAGAAATGTCTTTGGATTATTCAAATGACCCTGAAGACAAGCTCATCGGAAAACTGGCTGTTGAAAAGGGTCCTGTTCCAACTGCTATTCTAAATATTTACCATCAAGGTGAGTAACAAAAACATGAATAGCTTTCCTTTGAAATGCTTAGTTGGTACCAATGGTAAACCTTGTGCAGGAAATCCGAGATGCCAACTTGCTCCACTTTGTAAAAATATATTTTCTAGTAGTAACGCAGTTTAAATTATTTATATCTTAGTACTTTTCATTTTAAGTAACTTTTCAACCACTACATATCAACAATTCAAACCATCAAATGAAATGCAGCTTTATTGCAGTCATCTCGTGATGCCTGTTATAAAGAGTAGGCTAATTATCCTTATTCTACAAGTTTTACTATTTAATTTGCTACCAATTTGCTCAAACTTTTGTGCAGAAAGTGAAACATTTGGCAACCCTGAAGGAAATTTAAGCTAAAAAAGTAATAACAAATACCAGATAGAAACTTAGCTATCCAATTGTTAACCCTTCGATGCTCCCTTTTGCTTAGCTGCAGAGCTACAGTTTAAATTGGATTTTCCACCAGGATGTCTCCACTTTTATGCTACGTAGGACGTGGTAGGAAAAAGGCGATAATGCATTTCAACTTACGATGCGATAGTTTAAGGTCATATGTTTTCTTAAGTTTTGCTTTCAAAAGAGCAGATGAGTATATAGCTATGATTATAAACCTATATAATCCTTATAAACATGTACATGCAGACAACAACAAGGAAATAAACTAGACCGAAAATACCGTTTTGAAAAAGAATCTGTAGCTTTTAGAATAAAACTGAATTCAGATTCGTAATCCCTAAACCCGAATAAGATAAGGTCAAGTACTTGTATAAATGCAACAAAAAATTTTCCCCCCAGAGTTACTTTTTACTTTTAAAAAGTATGGAGTGATAGGTTAAGATAATTTGACAAAAGAATTGCCACAAGCACAACCCATGGTGGCGATACGCAGAGAAAGTGAAACTTAATAGTTATTACGTAAAGCAAATAAGCATAAGGAAAAGAGGCATAAGTATTTTACTCCTACCTTGGCGATGGTATGTAAGGGAAACCATATTATTTTAGCTTAGAGTAAAATATCTATGACAAGCAGGATTTTTTAAAAAGTTATTTCAAACAAATACAACTGTTTATCATCTTGGGAAAATAAATAGTAGTGGAAAATTTATAAATAAGAACAGCTTTATTTTACCCCTCTCAAACATCGCTGATAAATAAAATTGTTTGACTAAATTATTTATTCCCTTGACCAGCTGTCAATTGCATTGCATTGAAAGTAGATGAAATATTTTGTATTCAAACGTTTTGGGGAAAAATTACCTAATGAATCATTAAAAAATTTTCAAAATACCACTAGATTTTAAGTTTTAGTTTTAAAACGCAAGTTTGACTACCAAAAATTACTTATAATTAAAAAAAAACATAACATGCTTTCTTTTGGTGCAATTTTTTAAAATTCAAGTCGAAACTTAAAATAATATGATCAATTTTTTTAATTGGATTTCATTCTTTCATATAAAGATCTTTTAGTGGAAAGTTCTATTTCTAATTTTAAGTTGCTTTCATACATTTAGATTTTGTGGTAAAATTGAATGGAACTGTAAATGAAAATGAAGAATATTGATGAATGAATGAATATTGATAATGAATTTTTTAAAATTCAAGTCGAAACTTAAAATATTATGATCAATATTTTAATAGGATTTCATTCTATCGTATAAAGATCTTTTGGTTGAAAGTTCTATTTTTAATTTTAAATTTCTTTCATGTAGAGGAGCAACATTTAGATTTTGTGGTAAAATTGAATGGAACTGTAAATGAAAATGAAGAATATTGATGAATGAATGAATATTGATAATGAATTTTTTAAAATTCAAGTCGAAACTTAAAATATTATGATCAATATTTTAATAGGATTTCATTCTTTCGTATAAAGATCTTTTGGTTGAAAGTTCTATTTCTAATTTTAAATTTCTTTCATGTAGATGAGCAACATTTAGATTTTGTGGTAAAATTGAATGGAACTGTAAATGAAAATGAAGAATATTTTGGTTTAATATGGAATTGGAAAGACGACTCAAATGTTGATCAAGAAGCATTTATTGTATTTAACTGGTTGTTTAAGGAAAGAAAAATCTCATTTGCAGTAAGTTCAATTACTTAACTATTTCTCTGAAAGAAACCATGTAACAAGTTTTAGCTTTCCTTCTAGGCCTGGATAGCCTGGTTGGTAGGGAGCTAGGCCCATGTCCAAGAAAGAGCAAGTCCGATCCCTACAGGTTAAGACTCGCCGTGTAGTAAATTGTGACTGGTTTCACGTTGTTAACCCCTTGGGGACGGGTAATTCAGAAAAGCATTTATACAAAATCAGAATCAGGATGCAATTAAATAAAAAACGGTAACTTAAATGTAGTCATTGCTAATTTGACAGACTTACTTTGCTTTTACTTTAATTACTATTAGTTTAATCATTTATATAATCAATGTTAGTTCAAAGCATAACTAAATAGTTTTATTTTGAACAAAGTAATGGTGAATTAAATAAATCAAACAATTATAACTCCGGCCACAAATAAACTGCTAAAGAATTACTTTGATTACCAGTTTTATCTTTTTACCGTGGTTGATACGGCTTTATGCTGGCACGTATTTGTAACAGTCGGCGCGAAAGGGTTAAATCTATCGAGTCTCTGAGTCCTCCATGTTCCCATAACAAATTATTCCTCTGGCGGTACTGATTGATCGTTCTAAGATTCAGGTCAGAATTACGATCTGTGGATGAATGGGTCCGACCGATAAACGGGCTATGACGGGTGTGTGATTAAAGTCGTATTTTTGACCATAGATGGCGCCACCGAAAAACAAAAAAACGCATCCTCTTCCTTAAATTCTCTTGGTTTCACCTAACAGGCTTGCTGATATTCGCAAGTGGCATTAGAAGCAACAACAACGGTTTTTCTTCTATTTCAAAAAGCTGAACTGTATTTCAAAATAATCTAAGAAATTTTTCATCATTTCTAACGGACATGTTTGTAATTTTTATATTAGACCTTTAATTAGCATTGTACTTGTACAGTGCTTGGTAGTTGTGAGAAAGCACCTTTTAGAAAAAAAAGTGGTAGGAAATTTGCTTTTAACATATTTCATGCGGAAAACATTTCCAAAAAATACATTACTACACACTAAAATTTTAAAAAGGCAGTAGGCAAGATTTCATAAAAGTTAAAGCAAACTTGTGACTCCAACTTCGATTCAAAAAACAAATTTATGGCGAATGATTGTAGTACTGATTGTATAGATATTGAATCCTTTATATTTGCGGTTTTTACGAATGGATAATTTCTTTGAAAAACAGGCTGGAAATGAAATAGTTTTACTACCATTTTTTAAACTTTTGTATGGATCGCCGAAATTTCAAAAACGTATTTTTAATGTGACCCGCTTGCAATAACTTAAGCTATGTTTATAATTTCTAGCATGTCAATCACTTTAGAGTAAAAAATTTTTTGCCATGGATAATTTCAAATGAAAATATAACTATTTACAATATTAATATATTACGCTTAACTCGAATGTCTTTGTTTACCCGAAATAAATTTATAAAACGAAATAATTAAATTACCATAGTTTACATTTTTGAAACTTCGTTTCGAGTTAATTGCGCTTAAAATTTTGTGATCAATAATCAATATAAATGCATAAAATTTTAAAACTAACTATAGCGCATTCACACCAAGTGCACAAGATATTTCTTCTTTATTATTTTATCTAGACCTTTATTTAATTATTTCCATTATTTTTATACTTTCAAGAACTGATCTTGCCATTTTTCTTGCCCGTCTTTCCTTATGTGACACCTCATTTTTTTTCTTTTTTTTTAAGGAGCAGCCGAAATTCTGCGGTAATCTTTAATATTTATATGTAAATTTTTTTCTATCTATCTATCTATATATATATATATATATATATATATATATATATATATATATATATATATATATATATATATATATATATATATATATATATATATATATATATATATATATATATATATATATATAAATTTACTAGCATATATATATATCGCAGCGAGTCCTGCGTCTCTAGAGGCATATTATGCTGCAACTGCTACAATTTTACAAAACTAAATTCAATATTTCAGCACAGCATAATAATTTTAAAAGTATAAACTATCTAAAAATATGTAAATTTCTTCTCACATTTAGAAAATTTTGTTGCTCCCGCTTAATTTTAACCTGTTTAATCCATGCTAACTCAAAATACTTTAGGCGTTATTTCCCCTCTGAATTTCGTTAGAATTACGCTATTTTCTTCAAATTTCTCTTATTAAATTGATTATTTAGGGTCCTTCTGAGATATTTAGCCACATAAATAAAGATATTTAGCTACATTTACGAAACTATACAAAGGCTTGCAAATCTGTAACAAAATGTATAAATGACTTTTATTTCAGTATTCATAAGATACAGCAGTACGTTAATATTCATACTTTATATTAAGTATATCATTTTATCTCAATTTTATTGAATTCATATTTTAAACGAATTATCTTAATTTTATTTTTCAGTACCAAAGACCAAAGTTTTTCTACAGACTAGACGCTGATATAGTTGCCTCTCAAACACTACTGGATGAAAGTCAAGTCACTGACGTAACTTCAAATTTGAATGGAGAAATCAGCAAATATAAAATTATCAATGATTATGCAACTGGATGTAACAAACTTTATGTTTTAAATGATGATGGTATGTTTGTTAGGATATAAATAATCAAAATAAATACAAATTATTCACATCGAGAAATAATAATAGCTTTTCAGCAAGTTAGCGTAGGAAAATAAAATTTTATTTGAGTTTTTTTAAGATTTAGAGAGAAAGCTATGTCATTAAGAGGGATAATAGATGCAAAGAACCATTTCCTGACTGAAGGAAGCTAGTAAATAAAAATAAATAAATTGTAGGGACAATTAATAAAAGAGTTATTTTATAAAGAAAAAGAGTAAAGAAGAGGCGAATTTTTTTTAAATAAATAATTTAGATAATCATACTTAGCTATATGAACTGATCTTAACACATTCAAATGAATATTCACTAAAATATTTCTTTATTATGGAATCTTTATGAACAAAAGGAAAATTTTAAAAAATTACTGTAATTTTGTTTTTGATGTTATCACAAAATTTTTATTTACGATACAACCTCGACGACAGAATCTATATGCTCTATATACTCATTATCAATAACTGATATTTGCGCCAGTAACAAATGCGAAGATTTGATATCACTTTTAACATTTTTTTTTGAAAGACCGCTGAAAGGCAGGGTTTGTGCAGCTCATAAAAAAATTAAAAAGTGGTGTTTCTATTTTAATAAAGAATGCAAATTTCTTTTTTTTTAGCTTCCAGCTAAAGAATATTTAACTTAAAAAGTTAAATATTCTTTACTTCAGATTTCAAAATTCGATGCATTTTAATAATTACTACAAGCAAAGTAGTTATTAAAATAAATTTATAAATTTAATTTTAAGAGCCGTGGGAGCCATGAAAAAAGGTAATGTAAAGTTGTTTTGCTATCGCCGGGCTTGTAAAAACACAAAAATGATCCCCCTATCTTTCTGTACACTTATATATATATATATATATATATATATATATATATATATATATATATTAGGTCCACCGGAAAATTACGCAAATTCTGTGCACGAAATAAATGCGCCTCATTTAAGTTTGCAAAAGCTGCCTATATAATAAAAAGAAGTGGTTGGACATTTACCCTTAAATATATAAATACTGCTTAGTTTGGTCGGGTACTTTTGTTGCAAGTTTGAATATGAATGCATATTCTCTTTTGCGCCAGATATAATGTGTCTTTTTGATAGGGTAAATACCATATAGGGGTATAGGGTAATAGGGTAAATACCCTACCGCTCTTTTTAATGAAAGAACATTTTGTATTACTTTAAAAGAGGCGTGTTTTTTCTAAACAAGTACTCTCCTAAATAACCCCTAAATAGATCATGAACTAAATTCTGTATCTCAATAAGTCACAAAAAGTAAAGTTTGACTCACTTTTTGCTGCTTATTATTAAAATCCATATATCATACCATATATCATATCATATATGAAATAGTTGTTGAATATGAAATATATGAATTAATCTCGCTTTCTTTATCTTTTTAAAGGAGAAAATAAAAGATCCTATGAATTGTGTCACAATGAAGATGGCAGAAAAATTCTATCAGTTTTAGTTGAAGGCTTAGATGACGAAAATCAGTGGACCTTCCAATATTCACTTGAAATAATACGTAAAAATTGGTGGACCATTGGAATAATAAACAACTTCAATCCTGAATTTTTGGGACAAACTTTGGTAAAATTTATCTCTTCTTTACTCAATAAACTACATGAAGTTATTATAATTTCAATACACAAAACACTTCACGTTTTTAAAGATATACTGTAATTGTCTCGCTGACAGTTTCTTGATAACAAAGGAGATGTTTAATATTTCAATTAGGAAACATTTTCTTTACTGTTTCGTTTAGGGACGCGAAAGGAAGACTAATATTTCGAATTTTATTTCACCTTTAATTTTAGGTCAAGTTTTTATTATCATTAATATCTAAATCTCATTATCCCCAACAGTGACTTTTTTAGAGTGTGAAAATGTTTATATTCCTCACCTACATTTTGCTATATTTAATGAGAATAGCAATTTTGCTTCATTACTACAAGGACTTTTAAAATGCATGTTTAGGGCGATAATTACAGAACATTTTCACTAATAAAGTTGAAAGTTAATGAAAAAAACGAAGAGTCTAAAATTTTAAATTCCTTGCTGTATTTGTAATACTACATACAAAGTAAAATTCTACGACAATAAGTGAGAACTTAATTTCTATGCAATCATCAAGCTCACTAATTAAGTTCCACAGCAATTGTAAAAAGAATTGTTAAAGGTAATGTAGTCGAAATATTATATTATTTACAAAGATAAGTTGCAAAATAAAAGTCTGTGTTAATAAGTGAGAGCTTAATTTCCAAGCTCATTGTATAAGTTCTGCAGCAATAATGAAAAAAAATGGTAAAATGTAATGCAGATGTAATATTATATGTTACTTATAAAGATAAGTTGAAAATTTAAAAATGTCTTGTAATAATACATCTCATCAACAGTACCGTTGAAAGTATATGAAAGAAACGAAGAATCAAAAAAAGTCAAATATTGTGCTGTATTTGTAATACTACACGCAAAATAAGAGTCCACGCTAATAAGTGAGAGCTTAATTTCTATGCACTCATCGAACTCATTGGTTAAGTTTCGCAGCAATTATGTAAAGAATGGCAAAATGTAATGCAGATGAAACAATTGTTTACAAAGATAAGTTTCAAAATTAAAAATGTCCTTTTACAATATATTCTAAACAAGAAATTTCATTAAGATAACTACACTGAAGAGCCAAAAAAACTGGTATACCTGCCTAATATCATGTAGGGCCCCCGCGAGTACGCAGAAGTGCCGCAACACGACATGGCATGGATTCGATCAATGTGTGAAGTAGTGCTAGAGATAATTGACACCATGAATCCTGCAGGGCTGTCCATGAACCAGTGGGAGTAAGAGGGGGTGGGGATATCTTCTGAACATCACGTTGCAAGGCATCCCAAATATGTTCAATAATGCTAATGTCTGGGGATTTTGTTGGCCAGCGGAAGTGTCGAAATTCAGAAGAGTGCTTTTGGATACACTCCCAGATCCTGCAGGATTCATGGTGTCAATTATCTCCAGCACTACTTCACACATTGATCGAATCCATGCCACGTCGTGTTGCAGCACTTCTGCGTGCTCGCGGGGCCCGACACGAGGTTCATTTTTTGGCTCTTCAGTGTAATTACGATTAAATAAGTAATAACGCAAAACAAATTTGTAACTGCTAAAAAGAAGCATTATCAATAATAGTTATATTTCCTTTTAGTTCCGTCTTTCTGCTCTTGGAGATGAATTAACTGCAGCAGGTGTTGGAACTCTTCCCATATCAGACACAGCAAGATACAAAAAGATAAAATCTTCTTTTACCAGCAAAATTGTGCAGCCATCATTAAGATTCTTTGTCCCAGAAGCTACAAAATTTATATCTGGAATGATTAGAGACATTCAGACTTTAAGACAAAAACTTACATTTTACTATCACACTTTGCCGTAAGTTGTACTATTTTTTACATACCCTCCAACTTATGAGGATTTTGAAAATAATTCTTTCCAGTGGTAGCGAACCAAAGTAGAAATTTTTAAAGCAAATGGATCTCTCATCAAACTTTTATCAGAACTTAAGAATCTAGCCATATGGCCTGCACTTTTATAAGTAATAGTGGACAAGTTACGCTGAAATTAATTTTTTTTAAATATTAAGACATTAATTTTGCTACCGTCTGAAAAGAAGATTTCTGAAACTACGGAAATTCCGTAGCAGTTGGAGGGTATGTTTTTTATATTGTCTATGTGCGTAGTGAAACTTACTTACATAATATCGAAAAACAGTTTTCAAAATATTTATACTAGTTTAACCTATTATCGCCCAGCGTCAGATTTATAGGACAGTTTTTCAAAAACATATATTGTGGTAGGACAATAATTTAGGTCTTGGAAAATTAAAAGACTCTCGTTCACCATAATTTATTAATTATTTAGCTTTTCGTGATTATATCTCGAACTATAAGGAACAGGCAATTTTTGAAATGAAATGGTGGCTAACTGTTACAAATAGCCACTTAGTTAAATAATTATATATTATACCACTTTTTTCATTCAGCCACTTTTTGTATCACTTCATTATAAAGAGTCTGGGTGAAAAGGGCTAAAAATAAAAAGTAAATGGAGAAAAAATTAGAGATTCTCCTTCACCGTAATTTATTAATTATTTAGTTTTCCAGGATTATATTTCGAACTATAAGGAGCAGGCACTATTTGAAATAAAATCGTGGCTAACTGTTGCAAATAGCCACTTAGTTAAACATCATATATTATACCACTTTTTTCATTCAGCCACTTTTTGTATCACTTCCATACCTGCAAACTTTTACGCACATGGCGCAAAATTTTATTTCTGTATTTAAAGTGGTAGTAATGGTATGATTTTTATATATTCCTTGCATTCATAAACTTAATTTATAATCTTTCTGATCCACCACTATTTTTAAAAAATAAAGCTTATATATTAATATGTAACACTGCTTTGGTACTCCGCATGAGCTTGTACAAAATATAGCGCATGGTTCTGCCTAAAATTATAATTTAAATTCCATTTTACTACCACTGGGGAAAATCAGCCTTGAAAGGATTAAAAGTTGGCAGGTATGCATTTCATCAGAGATGCCAACTGCTCCGGACACGCCGAAATAATTAAAAAAACGGTAAACTACAAAGTAAATTTTGCAAATATTTGTCTATTTTTGCTTGCTTTTTTAGAGGTATAGCATGACTTAAGTGCGATATAGTGGTGAATTATATAAGCCTGTGAATTACTTAGAAATAGTGGTGGATAAAAATCTACTGAATTGAATTTATTAAACCAAGAATCACAATTGATAAACTACCACTTTAAAAAATATATTTGCTGTCTGGAGCAAGTTGGCATCTCTGTTTTATTATAAAGAGTCGGAATCTGTCTTCATAAAAATGTCAACCTATTGTTCGGATTTGTAAGTATATGAAAGATGGTAAAGATCCTTACAAAAATAAATTAATTTACTGATCATAACTATTTTTTTAAAGTACAGGATTGCCGCTGGCAACTAAAATTGCAAAATTGGCTGATTAATAGAAATCTAAATTTATTATAAGAGATTAAAATTAGCAACTCTTTAAAATGTTTTTGTTTCAGTTTACTATTGAAGGTGAATGCGAAAAATGTTTGTATATGAATAGTCACCTTCGTCAAAAGCGAAAAAAGTTTTGTGAAATTAGAGTATCCTTTTTTTACTGTATAATTTATTATATTTTTTACTTGGAAACCTCCAAGGTTTCAGTGAGTATAATATACGTGCCAACTTTTCCACAAAATTTAATTACCCCGTGATTTTAACTGGATTCATTTAATGGTAAAAAAAGATTTATACTTCAATATTTTAGTATTGGTTTACTAAATGGGATTTAAAATTATATCTACGTTTCACTGGAACATAAAACATTCTCCAAAGATATGCATAAGAGATCGAATAATCATGCTTTTGGTGGTACAGTTTAAAAGATAATTATTACATTACTCTCTCACTATCTTTTTAAAGTTTATGGAAAGCTAAGCATTAAGGTTTACAGTTCTGACTAACCTAGTCTTGAAAGTTTTTCTTCTTTATTTCGCTTATGCAGTTTGTCCAAAATGAAATTGACGGTATTTCAAAATTTATAACTTTAAAAAAGGTGAAGTTAAAAAGGAAAACAATTCTTGCAGCTAATTCATGTGACCGAGCATGAGTTTTTCGCACAAAGATTTTCTGGCTTTAGTTCAAAAATTTTCCAATAGATGGTGCTACCATTTTCCCCTTGCATTTCGAAGCATAAAAACTTTGTGCCAGAAGATGAGCGTAGTGAAAATACTGTAAGGTAATATTTATTCTTTGAAAGATTTCAAAAAATGGACCTACGATTTTCAGAACTAAAAACATAAATTTTTGCTACAAATTTGGATGCCCTGTCAATCGAATGCTTCTGCAAAAATTGTTCTTTTGCCCTTTCCTTTTACTTTAATTTTTCACTTATAAATTTTCAAGATTCGTCAATCTAATTTAAAACACCATGCTTATAGTTAAAAGTATCACTTCACCAAATTTGCATCAATTAAGCAAGAACGTTAAAGGCAATGTCTAACGGCTGATAGGATTTCGAAACCTTTTATAGTTTTCTGTCTTGGTAAAGAAGAAATATAGAGGTTTGCAATTGTAGTTAATGTGAATATTTTAGGTCATTTGAAGAGGTCAGGCACTGTGGAAAGAAGGTATTGGCAATTTCAAAAGCAATCGCCCAAGAAATCTGGAATGTAGTTGGTTCGTACTATAAAAACTACCTCGAAACTACTCTAAAAACTGTTCACAAGTTTGTTGAGCTTGTGAAAAAGGCCTGTGATGACAATATTGAATGTAAAGCTTTTGTAAAAGCTTACCATGACGATGGTTTTAAGGGACTGGTGAAACAGCTGAGGGACTACCTCCTAAGATTGCCAGGTAAAATTATCTTTATCTAGTTTTATTTTAATTTATCCCTTTTTAAAATTTACATTTTTAACACGCTCACGCCGGGGTGACCCACCGGTGGGTCACGCTAGATTGTCTCATCTTGGTAGTACACCGGAGTGAAAACTGGTAACAATAAATTTCATTTTTTAGTTTTTTTCCGGGAATAATAAAAATCCATAACTACCAATTGTTTTTAACGGATGCAATTTTTATATTGAATTTCTTCTTCGCCGTGATAATTTTCCTTACAGTGAATTGTTATTGCGGAGAATAGATTAACTCCTCCCGAATATTATCTAATATTAAAATAGCTCTTCTACCAGTATTTTCCCTTTTCCCGGAGTGAACGTGTTAATTAATAAATTTAAAGTAGAATTTAGTGTTAATCCATCACCTTAACATCGCTAAATAAAGTTTGTTTGATTAGGCCACTGAGAAAATAAGTCAATTTGCACAGTAAAAAATTTTTTAGGAAAGCTTTCAGGTGTATGAAATTATTTTATTCACTCCTGGGGTTGTTTTGAGGTTGATGGAAATCTACTTTAGAGCAACAAGCTTAGGGAGATTATTTTTGAGGTATACGGGTTATTTTTCTGCACTTCAAGCAAAAAAGTAGATTAGAGGTGTGAATAGTTTCACTAGATCTAAACTAAAAGTATCGTTGAGTTATACAGGGTGTCTCAGTTAAGCGTTTCAGAACTTCTAAGAGGGGTAGGGGGCATCCTGACGACTCGAAATCATATAGCAATGTGGGGTCGGAAATGCTTTCCTGAAGCGGTGACGTACACAGAAGCACCATAAAGAAAAGAGACCGTAAGTGAAAAATCGCTATAATAATACATTGAAAAAATTATATGGCCTCCTCGGTCACCCGACCTATTATGTCTTGATTTCTGGAGTCATTTGAAAACACTGGTTTATGACACCCCAGTTGATAAAGCTGGTTGCAAGAATCGCAGTAGCTGCCTGCGAGATATGCCTGGAGTATTGCAGAATGTTCGAATGTCCATGCGCCGGAGACGTGAGGTGTACATTGTAGCAGGTGGCAGAAACTTCGAACATTTACTTTAGCCCATGCACCATATAATTTTTCAATGTATTATTATAACGATTTTTCACTTACGGTCTCTTTTCTTTATGGCGCTTCTGTGTACGTCACCGCTTCAGGAAAGCATTTCCGACCCCACATTGCTATATGATTTCGAGTCGTCAGGATGCCCCCTACCCCTCTTAGAAGTTCTGAAACGCTTAACTGAGACACCCTGTATATATGGTTGATTTTGTGAGGTGTAAATAAGGTTGAAATTGAGATTTATTAATGTGGTTATTTTTGGTGCAAAGCCTCATTTTTTACCTTAAGTTTATCTTTTTGCATCTGTAAACCTCAAAAAACCGTTCGTTGTGAGGGGTACTGGTTCACTCTTTAAACCTTTCCGGTTCAATAATTGTAGTTTGGCAACTTGCATTCCTAAAATGCTACGAACTAAAAAAATTTATGACAGGAGTTAAAGCCCCCTATTAGAACTAAAACGGTGGCAAGAGAAATGTGACATTTTTTCGTTTATTTTATGGATGAAATGAGATGTATCACGTTATGTTTACAATAAGTATTGATATTAAGTTCCTGAAATAAATCTTTAAATTAAAGTGAAAGTGGAGTATTTTGATAGTTATAAGTACCGTTTAAATTTTTTTCAGTAGGCTATGTAAGGACCACTGGTAAAACTTTTATCTTACACCATTTTTTAATCACTACTATTTTTTAAACAACATAGAGATCAAAAATATTTTTCCTACCTAAAATTTAGAGTTCGTGGTCGCTGTTGCATAGTTGCCAACCAGGGGTGAAAGCGAGACGGAAAAGAGGAAAGGCTGGTAGTAAAACCATTTCAGTTATAGCTAGTTTTGGGGAGGAGTTTACTTGTTCTTTTTTTTAATTTTTCAACAATATCTACTTTATCTTGGACTTACTTACTTTATTTACAAAAATTGGGCACCTGGGCCACTTAGCGGCCCCTATCCCATACATCTAGAAATTTACAGAAAATTTATAGTAATAACATTTTGAATTTAGCAGTCGATGTGGTAGCTAATAGAAAAACAAGCACTTTGCTTGAGTAAATATAACATTTGAATATCTGATTCATCGAATCTAAGTTGATATATATAAATATAAACATAATTTGACATATATATACATAAGTTGACATAAATAAATAATAACATAAATTGATACATATTTCACTAATTAAATTTCTATATTTTAACTAGCACATATTTAATTGTGACATACATTGAAGTTCATTCGAATACATTGTGGTAACCATAAAAAAAATTAAGCCGTTTGCTTGTGAAATAATAAAACAATGAAATTTAATATGACAAATTGACTTAACACTAGAAATATTGATTGTAGACTTAAATTAAAAATAAAGATAAAACATGATTTGATATGTACAGTAATTGATTTTTGAAAAATGAAAGGCATAATTGATGACTTTATCTTGGAAAAGAAGCAGTTTTATATATATGCCAGAATTATAAAAGAAATCTTGATAGTTATAGATATTTCATTTTTTTCGAAAAAAAATGCTGGAATGAAATGTTTTCTGTACAAGGTTTTTCTCTTTTCCGTCTTGCTATATAAGGGCTTTCACCCATGTTGCCAACTGTTACGGCCTCTGA
The DNA here is from genome assembly GCF_982258835.1 of Parasteatoda tepidariorum. Classification (NCBI taxonomy): domain Eukaryota; kingdom Metazoa; phylum Arthropoda; class Arachnida; order Araneae; family Theridiidae; genus Parasteatoda; species Parasteatoda tepidariorum. Next base: position 45,857,260 of record NC_141766.1, read on the forward strand.
AAAATTCTTTTCTTAGTAGCATTAGCGTTTTGGCGTATCTTGAAATGTAATGTTTAAAAAAAATTTTAACTACCACGACGAGTCAATGATTTTTAAAAATAATGTATAGATGAGATCTATTTGTTGGCTTATTGTAGAGATACCATCTGCTCCTGATGCAACAAAATATTTTAAAAAACGGTGAAGAAATACAAACATTAATTTGCAGATTATTGGTTAATATTGCGAAATATTTAAAAGACTTAACACGGCTTATTGTAACAAAATGGCGTATCGCATAAAACTTAGAATTATTTAAAAGTAGTGGTGAGTACAAACCCTATAAATAGAATTTTCTAAAATAAGAACCAAACATTAAAAGACTTCCTCTCGAAATTTATCCGCTTTCTGGAGTAAGCTGGCATTGCTGTTATTATGCGTATAGATGTCTTTGTTTTGTTTTTAGAAAATTCTTTCAAACCTAATGGTTGCCTTGCTATCGCTTTGTAAATTCTTTTTAAACGACCGGTATACATTTTTAAACGACCGGTATACATTTTTAAACGACCGGTATACATGCATTACAGGTATACATTTGCTAATGCAGAGAGGTGAATTTGCTCCGCTTCGTAAAAGAAAATAGTTCCTAGTGGTAACCGAATTTAAGTTATTTTTAGTTGAGTATTTTTCGTTTTAATTAATTTTTCCACCACTACATATTAAAAATTCAAAGTATCATATGAAATTCAACTGTGTTGCAGTTATCTCGTTCTGTAGCTCTTAACTCTTTCGCGCCGACTGTCACATATACGTGACAGCATAAAACCGTATCATTCAGGGTAAAAATATAAAACTGGTAATCAAAGTATTTCCTTAGCAGTTTATGTGTGAGTGGAGTTATAATTGTTTGATTCATTTAATTCACCAATACTTTGTTCGAAATAAAACTATTTAGTTATACTTTGACTTAACATTGATTATATATACGATTAAACTAACAATAATTAAAGTAAAAACAAAGTAAGTCTGTCAAATTAGCAACGACTACATTTAAGTTACCGTTTTTTTTTAATTACAACTTGATTCTGATTTTGTACGAATGCTTTTCTGAATCACCCGTCCCCAAGGGGTTAAAGAGCAGGCGTAATTGTCCTTTTTCTACAAGTTTTCCGATTTAAATTACCGCCAATTTATGAAACTTTTGCAAAAGCCGGAGGAGTTGGCATCGTTGGCTAATGTGCTGCTTGTCTTAATTTTAGTCAAAAATTGTTTGATTGGAAAGGTTTAAGTAGTCTGAGAAGAATACCTTAAAAAACCGCGTTTTTTATTGCATAAGGCGGACAGTAATTACGCAAGAGGAGCTGAAATAAAATCAATAATTTTATATTTTGACGAGGTTTATATGGCACACCCTATACATTTTTCTCTGGTTTTCGCCAATTTTTTTTACCTTTTTATTAATTAAAAAGTCACTGAAAACAAATTATGAACTCTCATTTGTTGAAATGGAATACGCTATTGGAATACAAAAATTAATTTGAATTTTTCTATATATAATGCTTTTACAATCTTTTACTGTGTTGAAAATCATATTCTTTTCATCATCGTCTTCACAAAACTTAGTAATTCAGTATTTATTTATCTTTTCAGATCGAATTCAACACTTTTTAAGTCAAGAACATCCAGAACTCAGAAATTTCATGGGCAAAGCTGTTACTTTATTAAAGGAATTCCTTGAGCCTCTCACAAAGTATCGTTGTGGTGAAATTGTTGTAAAAGTTGTTAAACTCAGCTACGAGAAGCTGGAACCCATTGCACAAAGATTTTTACGAGATTTCCCATCTTATTATAGAGCTGTTAGAGGAAAGATCGTCTCTAATCCATACGTTATCCAAGCAGCAAAACTTGCAAAAGAAACTTACTTGAACGTAAGATAATTTTTAATTATTCTGTCAGTTGCATGGTATGTGATATTTTAATATATTGCTATTTTATAGTTTTAAAGTTGCTTTCCAAATTAAACATAAATTAAATTTAAACTAAAAAATTGAAGATTGACGAGTTTAAAACACAAAACAGCGAGAAAAAGCACAAATAAAAGTACACCAATTGACACGCTGCTATAGTTCCATAGTTCCATCCTCGGTGTCTAAATGTCAAATGAAGGTAAAGAAGTAAAGAGATGAACACGCGTAAAGCGGTTTAACCAATAGGGATAAAGGAACAAGTTTGAATTAGGAAATATTTCCATGTTCAAATACCTTTATTTGACTTTTAGACACAGAGGAAGGTTCTTGTTTGTAGAACTGTCTATTCAGGCTCTTTCATTTGAGCTTTTTTCACGTTTTTTCTTTACTTTAGTCTACATAGCACAAATTATACCCCTTGTTTTGTTGGATAGATGGGTTTATTTCATTGTTTTCAAGACTGTTAGAGAATCAGAGAATCCGCATGACGTAAATTAGCTTTTTCACGATCAATCAATCCACAAAAATTTGCCTCTTCTATACTGCAGTAAATAATTGAGTATTTAAATATACCGGCATTCGGTAAATGATGTGAAAGTCTTAGGATTTTGTGAAAGCACATAGAAAGGCAATGGAGGCATACACTGCCCCCTAATATTAAAACTATATCTTTAAAAAAGCAGAGGTAGCAAAACAAAATTCTCCATCTGCATCAAAAATTTTAGTGTTTGTATGTATATTATAGGTATAAGTACTTGTATACTGCCTGTTTTATCAAAAATTGCTTCAAACTGAAGTAAGGGCTCATATTAATTTTAATTTATTAATCATTTAATTAGAATCAGCCTTTTGGATGCCAAAAAAAGGTATATTTGAAAAAAGTCGGAGTTAGGGTTTTTTAATTTACGCTGAGATTTATACGCCAGGTTTATACTAATACTTTAACTTACCTCATTCGGAGGGGGAGCGATTTCAAATTTGAAATTCGCTTTGCTTCGAAATCTGTAGTGCACAGTGATAAAATATGTTAAAGTACATTTAAATGAGCTTGAAGATATCAGCTTTAAAACGCCAGCTGTTCATAAAACTAGTTTTTCTTAAACAAAATAAGTATCTTTTGAAATATTTATGAAAATGAATTAATGTTCTGTGCCATCAGTATACCATGCTTTGGTCAAAATTTTAAAAATCAAGTTTTTATATAATCCAAAATTGGATTTAACGTGTTGAAAACATACTTAACGTATTCAAGTGTTCTCATTCCTGAAATTATTATTACGGAATTATTTCAATGACATTGAAAAAATTACGACTGTAAATTTATAGACAAGACTCATGATAATGAATCATTGATAATGAATGAATGATAATGAATGAATGATAATGAATGAATGATAATGAATGAATGATAATGAATGAATGATAATGAATGAATGATAATGAATGAATGATAATGAATGAATGAATGATAATGAATGAATGAATGATAATGAATGAATGAATGATAATGAATGAATGAATGATAATGAATCATTTATTTAAAATTCCAAAATTTTTCTTTCTTTATTTTTTTCTTTTTTAATTAAATTATTTATGTTGAAAAATAATTTTTAATTAAAATGAAAACTGTAAATAAAAGCTTTTGATTTCCTAATCGAAGTTCAATGTCTAAAATGAAATTTATTTATTTTATTTTTCCTTGCTTGTAAAATTTTTGAAAATAGTTTTAACTTGTTTTAAAATAATAAACACTTTTTCAAAAGAAAAAAAATTTATACATTGGTTTTTAGTTTTGATTTTAGATTTTATCAGTTCTTGCTAAAACAATTACATCCATTTAAGCAAAATTTTATTTTAGGAAATAAATTAATAAAAAATAAACAAACATGCATTTATTACAGATCAGAGAAACACTTCTGAAAATTGACTACAAAAAACTCTATAAGCTAGCCATAGAAAAATTGGAAGAATGTTTACTAAACGTAAATCCACCATCTCTTAAAAAGTCATTCAAAGTTCTTGCTCTGAACACCGAAAAAGGCATAGCTGAGTTTGAAGTATACCTTGCAACATCCCACCCACTACCAAGAAAAATCATTGATTATACTGTTTCAACAACCATAAATATAGTGAAAAGGTTAGCAGATATTCAACCAAGTTGGAAAACTGTTCTGGTGAAAGTTAAAAGAGTAACTGATCTTAACTTTTTCCCGCCATACAAAGGTATGTTTATGATTTTAAAATGTCTACTACCTATGCTCTATAATATTGCTGTTATTGTCGGCCGTTAAGACAGAGAGGGTGCGATTGTTCTTGTTTACCAGTGGCGCCATCTATGGCCAAGAATTTGACTTCTGCCTCACCCATAAGTCACACCCGGTGGATTCATTCCTACATCCATTCATTCCTCCACAGATCGTAATTTGGCCCTAAACCAGAGAACAACCAATTACCAATTCAGTATCCCCAGAGGTAATAATTTGTTATGGGAAATTGAAGGATTTTGTGACCCGACAAGTTTAACTATGACCTGTCACCTTTTACTTCACGGGGAATCTCCGGCCGGCAGGTATCTAACTCACGACTAATTGAACATGAGCCATATGCTCTGCCAACCAGGCTATCCCAGCCGCTTTGCTCTATAATAAATGTAGGATTCAACATAGTGGACTTATATAAAAATTTATAAGGCTGATTTCCAACAATTTTTACAAAACTAAATCTTAAATTTAGCTGCAATGTATCAGCAGAAATCACATTTGTGGATCGTAATCTATGGGCCTTTACAAAAACGTAAAGTGTTTTTGAGGTTTAGTTAAAGTTGTCTTCAAGAACAACCTCAAAGAATCACCCTCCAGAGGTTTATAATCAAGGTGTATGAAGTTGATTTGTTCGCACTTGAGGTTCTTTTGAGGTTGATAGTAATCTATTAGCTTAGGTGCAACCAGCTTAGAGGTTGTTTTTGAGATGTACATGTTATTTTTTTACACTTCAAGTAAATAAATATGTTTGAGGTGTGAATAATTTCACCCGATTTCAGCAAAAGGAATTGCTTAGCTGTATACCAGATTGATTTTATTAGGCGTAATTGAGGTTGAGGTTTATTGATAAGATTGTTTTTGGTGCAAAATATAACCTCAGTTTCTACCTTTTTCACACCTGCCAGCCTCAAGAACACTTTTGTGTAAAGGGGTCATGCCAATGAATATCGGACCCCAATTTTAATAGAACCAATTATACATACATATATATATATATATATATATATATATATATATATATATATATATATATATATATATATATATATATATATATATATATATATATATATATATATATATATATATATATATATATATATAATATCGGTCCCCAATTTTAACGTAGTTTAATCTAAAAGATAGGGATAATGACCTCCACCACGACGGTATTCGTCTACTTTACCCACTAATCCATGGATCGTGTCTATAAACTTTGGCCCCCAATTTTAGCATGGTTTATTCTAGAAGATGGGAGAAAATAATCTCCAAAATAGTTTCAACTCATCGGCGTAACCATGTGATTTATAACTAAATTCTTCTTGGAGTTATTTGAATTAACTACTTAGTTACATTACAACTTATATGGTATTGAAGAAAATTTGGTGGCGATATGTCTAAGACTACTAATTATTTCTATATTTTTGAAAACTAAAAATGTGTTGCCCAAGTGGAAAATAAAATGCAGAATATCGGCAGTCTTGTTAGCGGTGACTATGTTATTGATAAAAATGATAATTTTAATACCCCTTTTATAGATAATATCGAATAAATTGGTAATATTACATAAAAAAGATTTATGGAGGTGAAAACATAGCATTTGATTTACTTAGATAATTGCTGTTATTTTTGGGGCTTTCATTTCTTTTTAAATTGACATTTAGACTAATTAAAATTAGCATTAGTATAACATTGTTTTCAAAATATAAGAAAGTGCTTAATGACCTTTAAATCTCTAATGCGAGTTTTAGTTGATGAACTGTACAATGGACTACGGAAATAAATGCTGATGAACTTCAGAAAAATAAAATCGAGCTTTCTTTTCTCTGAAAGTACAAAACACTAATTAAATGCATTAATTAAAAAATATGTTTTACAGCTCAAGCAATGATACTTGGGAACCAACATTATGTAACCTTTGACAAGGAATTCTTCGATTTCGCTGGAGAATGCACTTATCTTTTGACCAGAGATTTTGAAGATGGAAATTTCACCTTTGCACTGACACCAAAAGAAGGAGAAAAAAGTCCCTCCATTTTAGCATGGATAAATGATGCCAGCGTTGAATTAAATCCAGCTGATAAATCAGTAAGTTTTTAGACATTATAGTCATTTATTTCTTTGTAAATCCAGAAATAATGTATATTGTCTTAAGAGGATGATATACAATGAACGATAACTTTCCTAAAAAATTCAGTTTCATCTAAATAATTTAAAACTTAAAATTCAAAAATAAAAAATTGGGTAAACATAGAGGGAATGTTTTATTCTTCTGAAAATCCACTTATATTTTCGTTTTGGTTTCTTTCGCAGGTCTTAGTTGGAGACAAAGCTGTCGAGTTACCATACATATCGAAAGACTTCGTTGTTTCTCGATCTGGCAATGCTATAACTATTAATGATCGTCATGGAGTTGAAGTTAAATGTAACTTAGTTCATGAGCTTTGTACATTTTCTATAACTGGATGGTACTTCGGCAAAACTGCTGGTCTTTTAGGAACGTACAACTATGAACCTAAAGATGACTTCAAAAGACCAAAAGGACAGATTGCCAATTCTGCAACAGTCCACGCAAAAAGTTGGGAGTTAAAGAAAGGTTGCAAAAGTAACAATTTAGTCTCTGAACCCCGTATCAATGAACGAAGTGACTACTATAAATTATGCCGGCAACATTTTGTTGATGACGCATCACCTTTATCAGCATGTTACTCTGAAGTAAGAAACAAGATCTTGCTTACTTTATTACTCATAATTATATTAAATTTTTGCTCTACATAAAATGAGCAAACAAATTTATGGAAGTAGTCCGATTATTCTGCATATATACAGGGTGTTCCGAAATGACTACCCAAATGAATTTATTTTAAAATCCTGATTAAAAAAGTTACATAAAAAAAAGTACAAACTAAGGGTCTCAAGCTAATATTTGAGGGAAACAATAAAAAAAAAATTATTGAAATCTGAAAAATCAATAAAATGGATAGCAGAACTGTAAACACCGGGAAAACAGGAGTTGAGCTATGGTTATTTAAAAACTGCTCTAAGTTTAATCATGTAATCATACGATTTTGATGTTAACAGCTCAGCATTTCTAAATAGTGATTAAACCTGATTAAGATAACAATTTCCTTTCTCAATTTCTTAAATATGTAATAGTAACTCATTATGCTCATCCTTTCTCAATCGTTATTAATTGATTCTCTGATTATTGATCGCGTCTACTTAAAGCCAATTTTTGACCGATTTCTAACGATCCAATTTCTAACCATTTCTAAACCAATTTCCAATTTCTAACCATTTCTAAACCAATTTCCAATTTATAAGATTCAAACAACAGATCACTCTCCAATTCTTATAATTTCAGATATTTTTTCCTGTACTTTGACAAAGATGCATACTAATAACTCTTCTTCAACTTTTTAAATATTATAAGTAATTATATATGAAATTTAAAACGAAAAAATTACATAATTTGCTCTTGTGTACTCCTTTGTTCTACCTTATTTTAAACTACTACTCAAAGTCAGCCGTATTTATAAACTAACTGTATAATTCAGTGGTAGTAAGACACTGCAGGAGAAGTAATAATTTATTTTTCCTCTTGGTATTTCATAGTACATACTTTTATTGCATAAGTGTTTATTTCTTTTACAGAAATGAAATGTCTGAATTACCATTGCGATTTTCGTTTTAATTTTTAATTAGTTATTTATTTACTTACATATATTTTCTAGACTTGCATAAGTATTACTATTCTATGCATATTTTCGATAAATTTAGCTGTTTATTTACGTATTTCAAATCTTGAAATTGTAACGAGATTTACTATACAACTTCAAACTTTTAAACAGTGATCCACATTATTTACAATACGTGTTTGATTTCACTATTTTGCAGAAAGCAGCAAATATAGATAATATTTTGGTTCATCAAGATAAACTGCCTACTTTTTATATCATGCCATTTTAAATATTCTTATGTTAGTTACAGTTTTAAGGATTCAATTACCAGGCACAAATGAATCTATTGGTTATTAAAAATAGAAATTTATGATGAAATTTTCATAAATATAAATAAAGATGTATAAACTTGGTTTAAAATACTCACAACTTATGTTATGTAATCCAAAACTTTATTTAAACGTTGAACTTATGGTAATAAAAATAGCAATCACACTGAAAGCAGTGCTAAACAAGTTCGCAGCTAGATAAGATCAGCAAAATGCTGATCTTAGCAAACAGCTAAGATCAGCGATTGAAAATTACACGGAAAAAGTATGTAATCGTTATTTTACCTTTTTAAATATCGTTATTTAAAGCAAACACAATATTATAAAATGTAATACAGAACTTCAGTTAAACAATGAACCTATGGCACAAAAATTAAAAGTCAAAATCAATACAGTGTTGCTAAAATCAGCGATCGAAAATTTGTCAAGTTAACTCTGTGGCGTAAGTAGAACCAGAGGACAGATGTTTTAAATACTTTCAAGCATTTATATTCTTTTTTATTTTTCTCAAAACTGACAATGCAAATATATTGTATCAAACTTTTCACACTCTTGTTTAGGAAAAACCCATAACACAAATGACTTAATTATTTTTTTCAAAAAAGGGAAAAGAAATATTAAACAAAAATTTAATGAAGAACATTTCACTTTAAGACTTTCCAGAACAGATAATTTCCATAGCAAATTTTAATCAGGCAGGACATTAACAAGTGCGACTTTAGACAGTACGTTTTAATTGAAACGACATAAATTAGCTCTCGTTGTTGTTTAAAGTATGGTGATAGTCAAACGTCTAAAATCAACTAGTTTTGCATTCTAGTGGTTCTTAACATCTGTTAAATTAGCTTTGCCAGACTGGCTACACTGCTCTGAAAAAGATTAAAAGCCTACATTATCATAGATTGAAGAAATTAATAAAATAAATTGATTTGTAATTTGACTTAAAAATTTATTTCATCACAAATTGAAAAAAAAAATGGTAAAAATTATTGGTTCTGTGTTTTTATAAAAAAAATATTGTTATCATATATTAAAGTAAATTATGAAATGAATGAGCTCAAATCTTTAACTAAAATAATCATAAAGATCTTAATTAAGCAGGAATGAGCCGTGGCTATAATTAATAATTTTTATCACTTAAATAAGATAAAGCAAGCGAGAAAGCGATTCAGTAGGTTTAAAAATACAAATGAGCTGCCATCAAATACTAAAAATCAAAAAATGACCAAAAATTTTAAAAATCATTTTAAAAACATGGGAGATGGAAATATATAGTTTGTTGCGTTCTGCCGTGGAAATCATTAATTTCTTCTCGCCAAGTTTAAAAATAATTTATGAAGTTTGTCAACAGATGGCGATAAGCTATAAAGCAATATGTTCAAAATAACTACCATTTGCAGCAACAACGGGAGGCATCTAAATATTAAATTGACAAGACGTCTGTGCAACCTCGAGTATGGTGATTTTCAAACGTCTAAAATTAATTAGTTTTATATTTCTAACGATTTGTAACATTTGTTGGATTAGTGTAGCAAATCAAGCTACATTGCATCAGAAAGTGTAGATAATGGTTTAATAAGAGTAATAAATTAGATAAGTTTCTAAACTAATATGTTTGGAAAATTTCTTTTCTTAGGTTTCTCCTGCAGATTACATGCAACTTTGCCTTCGTCATCTAGCTTCAGCTAGTGACTCAACTAAAGCTTTATGCCGAGTTTCAGCTGCTTATGTTGCAGAATGTGAAAGAAATTATGTAGAATTAAGCCTTCCAAACAAATGCCGTAAGTAAAAAGATATGCCATGTTCTAAAAGTCTATGTTGATTCACAATAGCAGATAGCATTGTCCTTAAAGCGAACTCGTTATAGCTGTTATATGGTAGTGAAATTACTGTTAAAACTCTTATGGAAAATTGGAGGAGTGGATGGCCATGGTTTAGAACCTTAAAAATTTCCTCTTAAGCTTACACACAAGAAATGTTACTATAAGTTTATATTAAATTGGAAGAAATATTAAATTGTATTTGATATTACCTAGAGATCACCAAATACTACTATGGATTCTCGGTAATTTTTAATAATTTTTTTTTCAGTATTAATGTACTAAGCAGAATTTTCTGAAACAAACAGATATTTCAAAATAATTATTAGAAATTAAGTATTTGTCTATAGTCTATATTATTTTATATTTAACTATTTAAATTACTTGTGTTTAGTGGTGGAATTTTTTATTTTATTTCTAATTTACAAAAATAAAAATAGATTACATTATCCTTACTACAACTAAGAATTTTTTTTTTCTCAAACTACGGAGAATCCGTGGTAGTTGAATGATCTGGTTTTACCTTTAGTTTTTTTTTTTTTTCGTCTCACTTTCAGGCCAGTGTGCAACTGCAAATTTAGAAGTGAAAATAAGTTAACTAATTTGCTGCCTTATTTTTTTAGTCGTTTGCACTGGACCAGATGGTTCTACTTTAGAACACAGTGACAAGAAAAAATACGAAAATCTGTCCAAGAAATCTTCTGACGTAGTTTTTATAATAGAAGACCATGAATGCAACAAAGCCGTCATTGGGGAATTGAGCAACATTGCTCGATCTATTGACCGAGAGCTTCAAACCGAAGGATTTAAGGATAACATGTTTGGTGTAATTGGATATGGTGGAGATGTTGGATCACCTGAAATTTTTACTGTCGGTGGAAAGACTTTCTTCAATTCCAGAGATATTAATTCAATTGTTGGCAGGATCAGCTTACAGAGTAACAAAGTGGAATCTTCACGAGCATTTGAAGCAATGAAATTAGCAGTTACCTATCTATCAAGAAGTGATACATCAAAGAATTTCGTATTATTCTCTTGTTCTTCATGCAAATATGATTTCAAATCAGTAAGTTTATTTTTATAAAAATTAATGCTTGCAAAATGTAAATCTATTAGATTCTAAATGTTTATACGATTCTTCAGCAATGTTAATGGGCCTAGAAACGGGTAATAAAGCATGGGTTATAAAAATAGTCGAAATTTCCCAAGCGAAGTAACAAAGAGGAATCTTCAAGAGCATTTGAAACAATGAAAATAGCTGTTACTTATCTATCAGAAGTGATACATCGAAATCTTTCGTATTATTCTTTCTTGTTCTTCATGCAAATGTGATTTCAAATTAGTAAGCTAATTTTGATAGAAATTAATGCTTACAAAATGTAAATTTTGTCGATTCTAAATGTTTATGAAATTCTAGAACAATGCGAATATGTCTAGCAATGGGTCAAACAATGTGAGTTATAAGAATAGTTGAAAGGTCCCACACAAAATAAAATGTTTAATTAACATCTCGGAAATATTCTTTACCTACTAAAAGCATAATATTCATTACCTTGCAAAAATCCAACATTCTTCAGTTTTCAAAAACATACCATTTGTAACCAGCAGGACAAAGGTTTGATCTTCGGTATTAAACATCAGGTACCATCCTACAAATAAAGAATAAATGCAGTGGTAAATTCCAATCCATATTTTCGTTCTGCTTATAATTTATTTTTATAACCGCACTCAACTGCACTATTTAAACAGTGACAAAAATATATTTGTTGTGTAAAAACAATTTGAGAATACGGTTTAAAACTAAAAATTTATTTTTTGAAAGAAAACACTGTGTAAAAAATCTATTTTTGTTTCTGCTGCAAAAGATTTATTGAACGTATCCTGGATTTTTTACGTCGCTGCAATAAGTTTCTTTCTATGAGCTACATTTATTATATTCTTGGTCGGGATTTTTGTAAAATTCGCTGAAAGAAATACTAAGTGCACTCATTTCTTTGGTGCATGGGGAATAATTATAAGAATATTTTCGTTCTGCTTATAATTTATTTTTATAACTACACTTAATCGCACTATTTAAACAACGGCTAAAATATATTTGTTGTGCAAAAACAATTTGAGAATATGGTTTAAAACTACAAATTTATTTTTTGAAGAAAACACTGTGTGAAAAATCTATTTCTGTTTCTGCTGCAAGAGATTTATTGAACGTATCTTAGATATTTTTACGTCGCTGCAATAAGTTTCTTTCTATGAGCTACAGTTATTATATTCAGGTGTTTCTGTTGCATGAGATTTTTTGAATGTATCTTAGATATTTTTACGTTGCTGCAATCTGTTTCTTTCTATGAGCTGCAGTTGTTATATTCTTCGTCTGGATTTTTTTTTAATTCACTGAAAGGAACACTAGAAAGCGAAAATACATTTCAGTTTTTGTTACGATACGTTAAGATCATATGCGTCTGTCTTAAGTGTTATTTTAAAAGGATGTGACAAATATATATGTATGCATATAAAACTGTATGTGTTTCATAAACTAGTCATTCAGACAAAAAATAAAGTAACAAGTATATTACGTTCTTTATAAACATTGAGACTTAAAATAAACAAAATTGAAAATGACATTAAACCTGTAGCTTTCCTAAAAACAACTAATTTCAGACTTGATTTTCCCTCCCCTGAATTATGTAAGATCAGGTACTTTTATATATGCAACAAAAAATTCGCTCCCCAAAGTGATTTGTTGATAGCATATGTATTAATTTTAAATTTATTCTCAATAGAGTTTAAAAATTGGCAATGCAGCAATTTCATTAAGGAATCTAGAAAATATATTGCGATAAACTAAAATTACCATTTTTTAAGGGAAATCTGTAGTTTTCCGAAAAAAACTAACCTCAGATTTGATATCCCCATACTTGAATTCAGCAAGATCAGGTACTAATATAAATGCAACAATATAAATGTTTTCCAGTGTTGTTTGTTGATAGTATATATATTAATTTTGAATTTATTCACAATAGGCTTTTTAAATAGACAAAGCAAAAATTTCATTTAATGAAGCTATAAAAATTAAAGCTTTCTTATTCTAAAATTTACTATTTTTTACTACTTAAAAAATAAGAAAAATTAAGTTCTGATTTATAATATTGGATTTCTCAAATTTAATTAGATGTAATATTGTACTAGTAGTGATTAGTACTTTTATTCCTGATGTGTTTACATTTTTTTTTCAGTTACAATATCCTGTTGTTCAACAAATTTTGCTTGAAAGAGGAATAAGTTTGCATGTAGTTCATAGTGCTGAAATTTCAATTCGCAAAAGCAAAGAAAAAGACATAATAGGTAATGGTTTCCCAATTTCCTTTTTATAAATTTAAAAACAAAAATAAAGTTTTTTGTTTATAAAACTTAAAATTATGGTTTTTACTTATGAAAAAAAAAACATATTTTACTTGAAAAATGAACAAAAGTAAAATTTTGAATTATTTTTACAATTTTTGATAGCGGTATGGACGCAGGGCAAATGTTCCTAATATAATTTTTACGAAACACTTACATTCAAGATTTTTTTGAACAGTTATGACGCATTTGTAGAGCGCTGCTTTTTTTAACCCAAAATAAAGTAAATAATTAGGAATAGTTCATATTTAAAAATAGTAATCGCATCCTTTGTCCCACCCCATGCGTCACACCCGTTTATAGGGCGGAACCATTCATACATCCACAGATCGTAATTTTGACCTGAATCAGAGAACGATATATCTCCAATCCAGGACCCCCAGAGGTATTGATTTGCTATGGGAACATGGAGGACTCGACAGATTTAACGTGCATCAGTCACTTTACTACACGGGGAGTCTCCGGCCGACGGGGTTCGAACCCACGAACTCTCGGACATAGGCCAAGCTCCCTACCGACCAGGCTATCCCGGACCCTGTTTTGTAATATAAAAGAAATATATCAACAAATAATATGCTTATTGAATTTTCATGAAATATCGAATTTCGATAGTCAATTATAATTTTATATTTTACACAATGAGTGTTCACGTCATACACAAAGCAATAGAGATTTAGTCTGAAGTGCATATACGTCAAACGTGTTTTACTGGTTTTCTTGGAGTAAAAAGTAACAAGTATTTACAACTGCAAGTATTTACATTGAAGTTGTTTCATTTCGATTTCATAATATCTTTTTGATTATTTTTTCAGGGGTCGACCCAGATACAGTCTATCATTCCAAAGACGTAACTCAACGAGAACTTGTTGGCGAACCGGCATTAAGATCTCAAGTTAGCATTCCAAAAGATCTTTGCATTGCACTTTCTCAGGACGTTGGAGGAAGTTTCTTTTCAACTTATCCTCTCAGTAAAGGAACAAGTGACGCTAAAAACTGGCGAAGTGTATTTTCAAGAAAGTTTATCAAAGCCGTCCAAAGTTTCAAGTGCCAATGGTGTGACTGTTCATCAACCAGGGACCACATCCCTAATACTGTATGCCAACCTTGTGAAACCAAAAGACCAAGGCTACCATATTCTGTATGTAGATCTTGTGCACTTCCCAGAACTGTTGAAGTCTTTCTGTCCTATATACGTCACCTCATTTAAGTTGTACTAGTAGTGCATTATATTAAATTCGAAAAGTATCTTTCACAGTACACTACTAAGAATGGTTTTAACTTTAACATTTAAAAACATTCTTAGGTCATATTGTCATAAGGAGGAAAATTTCAGAATCTATCAAAAAAAAATAGGAAAACTTTTTTAATAGTTGGACGAATGCATAATTTATAAAAGTTTCAAAAACAAGTTATTAATCATCGTGACAATTTAACTAAAATTTTATTCATAAATATTTTTAAATTATTTGATTGAGTTGATCTTTTCAATTGCAATAATTATTTTTAATTAGAATTTAAAACATGCTCTGAAATATTTCAAAGCATCGTATAAGATTGAAAATTTGCGTAAGAGTTTGAATTTGAAAGAAGTACTAAAAACATGATAAAAAATCTACTGCATTTATTGTTTTATACAGATGCAGTGAAATTGTAAACTCATAGGGAGTATATAACTAAATATCATGCAATAAATAGTTAATTTCTGCCAATACACAAGTATTAATAATCATGTCTAATTTTATTCTATTCTCATATTTTAGTTAACTCCTAGCATGAATTTTTTTTTTAAATTTTGCTTAAAATTATAATTTCTATAGTAATCAACCGAACTGATTTGACATTTAATGCATGACTGAAATATTATTTAGTTGATTTTGAATTATTAAGTGTTAAAAAGCTTTAATTTAAAAGTATTCAACTCTCAGATTTTATAATTTTTTTTAAATGGATTAAAACGTAAGGAATGTAATTAAGCAAAAATATGTTTAAAATAAATTGCATTTAGTTTTGAAAACCTTTTACTGCACTCTACTCATTAGAAGGCCAAATTGTTTTTAAATTTCATAAAAAATATCACTATAATTAAATCACGAGGAAATACTTCGATCATTTCATGGTTCATTCATTTTTTTTCGAATTCTTATTTGTAAATTACTTCATGAAAAAAAATGTATCAAATACTTTAACTTAAACTATTCTAACAATGTCAACCCTAATACTCAAAGAAAACCCATGATTTTTTTTTTTTAAAAAGTCATTAAAATAATTACAGATTTTTTTCGATTTCTTAATCAGCTTTTGATTTCAATGCTGATATTCTATTTCTTATTTTTTTTTATTTTTAGCTGTACCTCACTACAGACGTCAAGTATTTCTGATGTTTGATTCTGAGTCGACATGCATTATTGTCATGTGAGGGGCTTTCAGTATTTGGGTTGACTGGTAAAAAGTAGACCACGATATCTATTTTGTTACAATATGTCCTTTTTGTGTTAGAATTAGATCAAATTTTAATAAAGAGCTTTTAAAAGAAAACAATGACACATCTTTATTTGTTGCATTTGACACAGAGTACTTTTATACATGATATAGAAGTTTTTAAGATGAACGGGAATCAACAAGTAATTTAACCTATTAATATACAAATAGTATACAATTTAAATTAAAAGTTAGAAACCAAAAATAAGCAAAACGAAATTTTAAAGATATGTCTGTTAGCAAAAACAGCACTTCATCCAGGGACACACTGTCTGCTAACACACTGGAGCCTTTCTGTAGTAAGTGGTTAAACCAAAAGCAGACTGTGTCCCGATGACCCATAATGGAAGAACTAAATAAGAAAATGCAATACCTCGAAAATTCAGATATTGCCTCACGCAGTCAGCTTTTGGTTTAACCACTGACTTGGTTAACCTTTCTGTAGTAAGTATTTAAACCCAAAGCAGACTGTGTCCTGAGTCCCCATAATGGAAAAACTAAATAAGAAAATGCAATACCTCAAAAATTTAAATATTGCCTCTAACAGTCAGCTTTTGGTTTAACCACTGACTACGAAAAGGCTCCAGTGTGTAAGTAGACTGTGTGTCCCCTGATGAAGTGCTATTTTTGCTAACATACATATCTTTGAAATTTCGTTTTGCTTAGTTTTGGTTTCTGACTTTTTACTTAAATTGTTTGCATAAAACAAATTTGAATTTAGCTGCTTTTAGCGTTTTTCCATTTTGATTTATCATTTTAAAGTTTTGTCCAACAATTTTTATCTTAATATTTATTTAAATCAATTTCAAATTCTGATTGGATATACAAGTGGTATGTGCTACTACTTCTTGCGCACATGTATTTTTCAAGTACACACCCCTTTTATGCCCTGCCATTAACCTCTTCAAGACGGGCGAGTCATATATGCATTCTCAGGGTGTCGATAATCAGTTTAAAAAGAATAAAACTGGTAGCCTAAATATTATTTATTGCAGTTTATTTGTGGGCGGGGTAATAATAATTTGCTTTATTTAACTCACCACTACTTAGTTTGAATTAAAAATTGTATAGTTACACTTTTAACACACAAGGATTGGATGTATTAGATTTAAAGTGAAAGCAAGAATAGGTCAGTCAAAATAGCTGTGCCCAAACTTAAGCTACCACTTTTTATTTTTTACTATCTGATTCTGATTCCGTACGAATACATTTATGACTCGCCCGTCTCGAAAAAGTTTAAGCTATAAAGGGTTTTAGGCAAACAACGTTAAAGGGCACTAAAATATTTATAAAATACAGACAGCTGTTTCGGATGCTCAAAGGGCAACCTTCATCAGTGCAACAGAAAGAATTTAGCACAAAGGTCGCCCACTTGTGTATTTATAAAAGGATTATTAAAATTAAGCTTGTTTTTAAAATTTCTTCTTCAGTTCATCACCACTAGGAGATATACACCGAAGAGACATTGCATTATGACCACCCTCTATCTATAACAATGGGCTCGCCCAGGTTTTCATGGTTTCTCACCCAGGAACAATGTTTTCATGGGGCGCATTAAGACCCATAATCCTCATAGAACAATCCCTGACGTTTGTAAGCTACTTGAACATAGTTGCAGACCAGGTTCACCCATTCATGGCAACAGTTTTTCCTGCGGAGGATGGTATTTACCAACAGGATAATGCACCATGTCATGAGGGTCGAATCGTAGAGAAACATTCCAGTGACCTTCAAGTCATGTCTTGGCCCCCAAATTCACCTAACCTTAATCCAATAGAGCATTTGTGGTCCTAGTTCGGAAACCAAATCCGCGCTGCCACGCTACCCCCTCGCAATGTGAGGGAATTGCAGGATCAGTTGGTGAGCGCTTGGTACCAGATACCTCAGACTACCTATCAGCAAATTGTGGAATCAATGCCATGGCGGGAGCTAGCAGTTTAGAGGGCTAAAGGTGGTCCTACATGCTATTAGCAGGGGGTCATAATGTAATGGCTCTTCGGTGTATATCCATATAGATCATTTCTATTGACGCTAAATTATATTTATTAAATCCAGTTTTCATGGCCCCAACACTGGTGCCATTTCCGCACTAAGAAAATGACAATGACTAAAATTAAAATCCTTTACGAAAAATGATGCACTTTGAAATGATAATATTTTGAAGTCAATGGAGGTAACTTCTAAGAGTGACCAACCTCCAATAACGACCATTGAACTGTAGAACCGAGACTGGTCGCTCCTGAGAGGTTTCACTGTATTTTATACAATGCGCAAAATAAAAAACGGACTATCCTGAGTGACTTTTGATGAAATAATTGGATCTTCACTCTCTAGGACTCAATATTAATTTTTTGAGAGGATGATCTCAAATATGCTAATTAATTTGTGCAGACGATATTTTAAGTTGTGAAGTTCGATGCAAAAACGCGCTTTTTCTGAATAAACAAACTTTTTTTCCGACGAATTTGGATTTCTGACCCCCAAAAATATAGGAAGCAGCCATAATCAGGAAAAAATGAATTAAATGGCTTGGTCAGGAGAAAGGTCCATACTTTGGACCTTTTAATGGTAATTTTACTTTTTGCATATTTCACTATGTTAATAAGCTACCTCTGGAAGAAATTTTTCTACAAAGTGTGAAAAATGGTATGTTTGGGAATATGTTTAAATAATGTGAATACAACTCAATGCGAGGAACATTTTTATTTTTCACAAAAAAAATCATAACTAATGATGAGTATGAGTACAGCCGGCAGCTCTAGTGTTCCTCAGTATAGCGCCTTCTCGATCTAAAAAAATAAATTACATTAAAAAAGTACAATACAGACAAAACACATAAAATAATTATAACAACAGTAGTAAAAGCAACTAATAAGTCTAAAAGTCTTAGTTGTCCCGATATAATAGATCAGTGCCTTTTTAAAATAAAAAGTAGTGAATTGCTTCATGACTTGGTATATCTGTGATATATTTTAGAGATCTGAAGTACAGAGATTACCGCAACTAATTAAAACCTTAAGGACACGGTTTATGCCAATTTTCGCACATTGCATGTGAGTCTTGTAAAAATATATTTATGAAAGCGTATTGTGTTTATAAACAATCTCTATGTTCTGACATATTTTTGAAAATTAACGGCGAAATTATTTCAGTTTTATTTTACGTTTTTTAAAAAGAAAATTTTTTCGAAAAACCCAACTTATTCAAGACTTATTCCAGGGCTGACTACTTTCAACGCTTTTTGTAAAACTTTACTCTAGTGGAAGCTAAGTTTATGTTTTAAAGTATTCATTTAAACTTATTTTCCACACCACTACAGATAAATGTTCACTTTATTCCGGCTCTATCCGGGAGATGAGGCATTTAAAATGTTGGCAAGATTGCTAAACATTCTGAAAGCTTCAGTTTAAAAAAGTCTGCCACTCTATAAAATAACTTGCAAAAATCATAGTAGTTAGCAGGCCACTTTTGTTGTATTTATACAAATACTTGAATTCTAGTGTGTGGATTTCAAATTTAATATAAGTTCTATATATATATATATATACAAAAAATCAAAATTATTTTTTATCGTATTAAGTTGAACAATAACAAAATGTGCAATTCATAAATTTTGTTACCAGAATGAATATAAAAATAAAGTCTGTCGGGAAATCCGGAAGAGTTTTCAGGTATGCAAGTGTTGGCTTAAGGTCATATATTATATAAATCGCTCGACTCGAAGATGTCATATGCGAGCAACTACTTTTCATTTTAAAAACACTGCATAACCCCTATAAAAATCCTCCACAATTACTTTCTTTTTTTCCTTGAAAAATCAAGAGGAGTAGTTTTATACAAGTCAATTTTTGCAATTTCAAATATTTACTTTATTACTGTTTCATTTTACTTGTTCTAAGGATCCGTTTTGAAACAAGTTTATAGATTGGTGGTTTAAAGTTGCAATGGTTTCAGATATCTGCAATACTGAAAATGCGTTTGAACAATCGCTATTTTTCTTTTTAATAAAATGTCACGTTTTTCAAACTACATATTTTTGCAAATTGAAAAAAAATGTTCCTCATTTTATAAGATGCATTTTAATATAGTTGTTTTCTACTAATCGTTAATTTTTAACTTATCATTATAGTCATTTTTTTTCACCTAAAATTTCTTAATTTCTTTATATTATAACCAATTGATATCAATCAATCAATTACGCTTTTTAACTGTTTTATAAATTTCTCGTAGCAATTAATCCCCTTAACGTTGTTTTTCGATGGTCTGTCTTCAAGAAAAATAAAAAAATACATAGTTTAAGTGCCTTACACTTGAAACAATGCGATGATTTTAAACTATATATATAATCTTGCCGTAAAGAATTATCTGGGCAACAGCAAACTAAGCAAACAACAGCTTAAAACAAACAATATAAATATTTTAACAACTTTTCTTAAAATCGCCAATTTGGCGACATTTTTCCACCCTAGATGAAAATTATCAAAAACTTTGCCTTATTCTCAGTTTCTGCAAATTTCTATGAGCTCAGGTAATGCAGCATTCGAGTTAGTTTTTAAATATTAACAAATTAGACCGCAAGCGCTTTCGTTTTCACAAAACTGTGGCTTTTCTCAATAATGACGTTTTGCGCTATTTTCAAAATAAGCGTTGACAGAGACCTAAACTTGACCTAACAGCCATGAGTAACTGTTGTAAACTCACAGCAGTTATAAAAATAGTATATTATTCGCAAAAAAGCATCATTTCATATTAAGACGGAGCCTTCGAAAAACAACCTTTATCTGACATCGTGACAAAGATCTTGACAGCTATATCATAAACTGATTTTTAAAATAATGTCATGATGTCAAAAATGGTTACACTTAATTCTAATGTATCGAAAAAGTATTAAAAAATTATCTTTGGGAAATATTAAAAATTATATTTCTTATTTATTTATTTATTTGTTTGTTTGTCTGCTTATTTATTAAATTTTTGTGAATATGAATATTATTTTTAACATCGAACATTAATCACGTGCTCTGAACACGCATTATTTTTACGAATAAAAATAAAAATTGCATACATAATTTTTAACAACTTAATTTAAAAAATTTAAGCATTTTCTATTACGACAATTTAAAAAGGCATTAAGGCATTATTTTTCTTAAACTTGAGAAAGAAAATAACAAAAGGAATATAATTCTTAATTTAGTGTTCTTAACCATACTCAATTACTTTCCGTTATATTTTTCAGTATCACGACAAAAATTCTGTCAATTTTTCGTGCTTTAATAGTTAATTATGACAATAAGTATTGATTATTGTTGAAACGTTTATTTATTCAATTAGTAAATAAGTACGCTTATTATGAACAGTTTATTATATGCAAGCTAACAAGTTAATATTTTAAAAGTGTTAAACGTTATTATTATTATTTAAAATTATTTTCATTTAATAGTATTATTTATTAGTCACCATTGTGTAATATCAGTTTTAACACTGAAAATGAAAGTTACATACCCTTTTCTTATCCAAGTGATTTTTTTACTTTCTCAAAATCAGCTGCTGAATATGGAAACAATTGATTAACTCATTGATTACTAATGACTCAATTGATTAACTCATGACTCAATTGATTAACTAATTTAATTGACTCATTAGTTTAAAAAACAATAAAGTAAGTCTGCCTAAGTATCAAAAACTCAAATCATAAACCTGTTCAAAAAATTTACAACAGAAAAATAAATCATCAATGAAGGATTCCAGGCATCTCAAATGTTTCTTTAAAATCTTAATTGAAAATTATAGACAGTAAACAGAATAATATTCCAGTATATTAAATATTTTGCATCGCTCGCAGTTTAACATCCATTTTAAAATTTAACCAAAAAATAAAAATAGTATGCTACATACAGAGTGTCCTAGAATTATTGGAATATACTTTATAGGGAGGTAACAAAGATTCAGATTTGCAAAGGTGACGGAGTTAAAGAAGGTAACAAAGATTCAGATTTGCAATGGTAACGGAGTTAAAGAAGGTGACAACGATTCAGATTTAAATATTATATCACAAAGATTCAGATTTGCATAGCAACCCATTGTCGGAAACATCGCCATTTGCCGCTAGGTTAGTGTTGTTTATAAAATGGATTAGGCCTGGTGAACCAGTTCTGGCCACCACACTCTCCTGGTTTAAGCAGCATGGATTTCTTTATTTGGAGTACACTGAAAAGTTTTGCGTACGCAATGCCTGTGGATTCCTAAATGAATCTGGGTGTTAGAATCGCTTTTGCTGTTGCGGATATCCAACAAAATCCGGGTGTATTTGAACGAGTTCACCAATCCATGGCTCGACGGTGTGATGCATGCATTGCGAGCAATGGTGGAAACTTTGAACATCTTTTGTAACATTTTCCCATATTATCAATTGCAGCACATGTAATGTCTTTGACAAATAAATATCACAGATAATTTCTATCTCGTGTCTCTTTGTTTCCTGTATACTACTTTTTAATAACTCTCCCAACCATGAGTTGCTATCCAATTTTGAATCCTTGTAGTGTCCTCTACTTTCCCTAGAAGTTTGTCCCAATAATTACGGGACACTCAGTGTAGGAATCCTACTCCACAGCAAATCAAGTCTAATAACTTTCGAAAAGCTTCAACTAAGGTTATAATAGTGGCATCAAAGTATAGTAAAGTGGCTATGAGCTACAAAGTCAGATCTCTCCCAGCACCACATGGAATACTGTGGCTTTAATAAAATTAAAAAGATAATTTCAAAGTGTTAGAACATCATCGATTTAGAAACCTTGTTTGAATTAATGCAAAGAAGAAAAGAAAAATTTAAAACACGCGTTTGTTTGCGATTTTCCAAACTAGGACTTCATGAAACAATTTAAGCGATTTTCCCCTCTAGCACAATCTAGTGTGTAAATCGGTGATACTCTGCACCATTGAGTTCTATGTTTGCCCTATCTTTCCCCATTTTCAAAATAAAAACACCATTTGCAACATATGGCGTGTTAAACAGCACGCCACATTGCAGCTCGTAGTCACTTTACTTTATATAAACACCTAAACACCACTATAACTCAAGCCGTTCGAAAGTTAAAAATATAGATATAGTCTTTGGGTGTATAGTCACATAGAAAATGCGTAATAAATTCCAATTTGCTAAAATATTTCAGTTTAACAAAACGCATATAAAAATAAATTGTTTAGAGCCTCATTACAAAAAGTCAATTTTTAGGGATTAATTATTTGATTACGGAGAAAAGATTCATATCCAAAAACTTAATGTAAAAAAATATTATACAGGGGTTTCGTTACGATCCCTATTTAATTAAGCTTGTTTTATTTTTATAATTTTTAATGCATTAATTTTAAAATTGTGATGTCTATTTTGCAAAATACGTTTATGTTTAGCATTTAACTTTTAATTCTAACATAAAAGCTAAGCAAGTATTACGAAACTCAACAAAATATTTAATCTTGCAACTTGGAAAATCTCATTTAAAAGAAAATTATCAAATGAGTTATACTTGTAAATTAGTCCAGCATTTAATGCTCGTGTTAGAAGATGTTAACACATTTACTTTATTAAACAGATTTTAACCACCATCAGTATCATCATCATCATCGCCTTTTGTGAGAACTCTTGTAAATCTTCTTATACTAATGTATCCTTCTCTATCTACAGGAGCTTCTTTTAAACATATGTCGGCCTAAAATAAATAAAATCATAAAATATCAATGAAAATTGACCAATTACATGCCATCTTGTACGGCCATTGAGAAATTTCTTTCTTAGAGGTAGCAACATTATAGCGTTTTGACGTGTTAAATCTTTAGTTTAGAGCTTCAAAAAAGATTTCTACCTACCACGAAAAATCGGTAATAAAAAAAAACAAGTGGATATGATCTATTTGTTAGCTTAATTTTCTCTTGTATGTTTAAATAGTTAAACTTTCAGAAAATATTTCTAACTTTAATTGTTGTTTCACTCCCAGTTCGTGAATTATTTTTCAGCTACCGTAAAAGTTGACAAGCATGCTATTTCGATTTAAGAAAAATTGCAGAAAACATTTTAGAGTTATAATAAAACTGCAAATAAAGTTTTTTTTTTAATTTCATCAGTTTTTTATTTTTTTTTATAGTATCTAGGTCATTTTTCGCTTCTTAATATTTTAACCTTGATCATTATTGTGAGAATTGCAATCTTAAATGTTTCCCTTTCTTAATGTTTTTTAAATGTTTCCCTTTCTTAATTTATTGCCTTAAAAGAAACGAAATCTTTGTTAGTGGCATTAAATTGACTCAAATAAAATTGTTCCAAAGCACAAAATGTTCTACTATTCGGAAGTTTTCACAAAGCACAATATTGCAGAAATTTTCCCACAATCTTTAAGTTGTATGTTTTTTCTTAAAGAAAAAAATTTTACACTTCCCAGTGACAATATTTAAATCTTGTACGACTCGAGAGTACAGTGTTTAAAATTTAGTATATAAACTGATACTAAAAATAAAACTTACTTCTTCTTCCGTAAATTTGTCTCCTCTCTTGCGTAATGTGCTTTTTAATCTGAAAAGTATGAGAAATAGAACTTAAAATTGGCATCTACATAAGTATTCCCCTTTATATGAGGTAGTAAAATATGAGAAACTACTATACTGGCTGTATCACAGTAAAACCGTTATTTGCAAGGTTGCAAAAAATTAAAAATTTTAAAGGAAGGGAATAATATTTTGTAAATTGTGAAAAGTATTAAAAATGAAGAAGTTTAAAGGAGAAACTTTTTCATTAAGCACTAAAACAGCTGCGACTTCAAAAATCTAAGAAAAATATAATTTTACAAAAAAGTCACATCTCAGTATTGGTATGCCTTGCAATAAGATGTGTGGCTGATCTTCCTCGGGGTACTGAAAAATGTTTAAAGATACAGGGGTTGGGCAAAATTATGATTATACTTCTATACTAACTCATTGTTTCATATTTCTCAGGAAATACTTAGAGAATTATTTCAAAACTTTAGAAGTGTTTAGGACATGCGATTTCTGATACATATCTATAAAAGATTAAAGTTTTTAGTGATTTAAGGGACCGGCATTAAATTACGATAAAAAAGGAATGTGTTTGAGCCCCCAATGATAAAAATTATAGAGATAAGCTTATAACTTGCATAAGTTACTTCGGTTATCAAATGCAATAATTGCGCAAAATTGTCGTGTATCTAGCTTTAATATTCATGGAGTATGTGGACATTTTTATGAAAAAAAAAAATTTATTTTCTCTTCGTTTTATTGCTATATAACTATAGAAAAATTCAAACAAATTAAACGAAACAAAAGATTTAGAAAAAGTTTTATGTAGCAAGAATATAATTTTTCAGGAATATAATTCATTATAATCAGGAATATAAACAAGAATATAAGTTTTCAGGAATATAATTAATAATAATCAGGAATATGAACAAGAATATAATTTTGCTTATAATTTTTATATAACAAGAATATAATTGTCCCGTGCCCCAGGACTGTGTGGGGAGTTGTGTAGTCCCTCAATTTTTGTGAAGAATCTTTTCATATTTGCTGTCTGAAAGTGTTGTCCAAGCTTCCATTTTTTTGACAAATACCGGCGCTCTTTTCTCTGTATTTCACTTTTACAAAAAAGAATATTGCAAGAGTTGCGCGCACTTTTTCTTAAATTACTAATAATTAATTATAAAAAACTTTCTTAAATTATTAATAATATTAATTATAATGGCTATTTATAGTTAATTTTTATAAAAATTTCTCCGCACAGATTACAGATTTTAAGTCTCTTGTAAGTATCATGTTCATGTTCATTGTTGAATGGTGCAAAAAATTAAAAATTTACCCTTAGATACCTTTTGATCTACAGATCGGATTTTCACGTACAAGGACTCAATCTTAATGTTTTGAGGACCTACTCTTTATTATGCGAATTAAATAGCACCGGTGATTTTCTCAAGTTAAGAAATCACGAACACTTCCATTTTCTTCATGAATATACCTTTTTTCAACTGATTCAGATTTTAGATCCTCAAAATGTAGGAAGTAGCGACAGTCTGAATAAAATAGGTATAAACAATTTGTATTATTTCTTATATTTTAATTGCAGAAGGAACGAGTTAATTTTTAGACATGTAGTTAAACATTTTTGTATCACATCAACTTAAAAATAAAAATATTTTTGTAAGTTGGTAATACAGACTTCTTTAAGAGGTTTGTTATTTTTTTCCTTATTTTTCTCTCTATTTATCAAAATTAAAATTAAAATAATTTAAAAAACAGCCTCTTATCAAAAATTAACTTATCGTGTAATGTAAACTGAATGTTATCTTGATCTTATCATTTCATGACATTTACTCACACTTCCTCTTTCATTTTTCCATCGCCTTCGTCAAAAATAGAAAAGGCTGACATAATGACATCTTCTTCATCGGTACCTAGTAAATAAAAGTAACTATAAATAATGCTAAATAAATAATATTACTTACTTGTCAAAGAATCATCTCACAAAGAAGTATATCATAGAATTCTTGGCTTTATTATTTTTAAGTTTTTATTCAAGGGCTTAACTCTTTGATGTAGAGTTTTCATTATAAAATATTTTTCTTAATTTTTTGATTATTTTGTATTAATTTAGTTCAAAACTAGTGAAACATATTATATTTAGCCTTTTAATAATTAATGGTTATGAAATATATCATGGGACCCTTTCTGCGTTATAGATAAACCTTAACAGTAATTTCTCAAATTTGATCTTATTTGCGGCTATTTAGATTTAAGAGAAACAGTAATTCATCATTGAAATTTTTAATGTGCAAAATCAATTAATGATAATTTATTATATAGAATGAAAAAAAATTCACACTACATTTCTTTTGGATTTTATATTTTTGTACAAATACAACTCCAATAATCTAATAGATTTCATTTAGCATATATTAGATTGATTCTTATAGTAAAGAATACCAAAATGTATTTTTACCAGTAATTAAAGCTTCAAAAAAAATATTTATATCGGGATCAAACTACGCTACCACAATGCACTATATATATATATATATATATATATATTTATATATATATATATATATATATATATATATATATATATATATATATATATATATATATTCAGAGAGCTAGAGAAAAATATAATTCCGTGTCCCAATTAAGCCAAAGGAATAAAGTAATTAATACAATTCATAAGAGATCTCCTTCATTGTGACCAAATTACAGAGCGACTATAAACTATAAATATAGAGCATCAGAAAAAATATATGCATTGGTGTCCCATCTGCGCTAAAGGGTTAAAGTAGTTCATAGGATTCTTAATAGGTCTCTTTCATCTGGACCCAACTCATCTGCCAATGGTGCAAACGCAAAGTTAAATTTACTTTTAGTCACTGATAGTTAAAGTTAAATATAAACTAAAAGCTTGTTATTATCTCTAATTGACATTATCTTTTGTTCATTAATTTTTCGACAAGGTGAGAATCAGATTCAAAACCTAGTCAGACCATGAGAAATATAGTGCTTGGTGTTGTAGAATTGCCATGGAATTTTTCTGACAAAATTACTCCACTACAATTTTGCAATGAGCATTTTTAAAATGGTAATTAATTGTTATACATGTGTCTACTTTTATATTTTTGAAAAAGATATTTCTTTCTTAGTAATTTACGTTAAAAGAAATTTTCAGCGTCTTAAAAATCAGTATTAGTCAAGTTAAATAAAAGAAAGAAACTTAATATTGAAAAACTTAAATAATAAATATTAAGTAAGTATAATATAGAATACAACTACATTCGTATTAAATTACTTATATAAAATTACTAAGTGCATAATTTATTGCGTTAATTGACTGAGAAGAGACAATTAAAATTATACTCCCACGTTCCAAATTAATTGCTACATGTAAGTCGAAAATATTGTCTGCAACCCTAACTCAGTGAGACAGTGATTATTATTGTATGAATGCAGCTTACTCTAACGTACAGATTGGACAAAAATAGGAAAACCCTTCTTTATCAACTCTACAGAAGCAGTTTCTCTTTTAGCAGTAAATGTTTTAAGAGATTGCAATGTCCTAATGTACAACAGAATGTCCTAATGTACAGAACATGGCAAATCTGTTGACACAATATTAAAAATCGAGCTTGATGCTTTTAGAAATAGTGTCCCATCTACTCATACATAATTTACATGAATCAAACTGAGAGTATAGTTTGTCCATGTATAGAACTTCCCCAGCCATTCATCTGGAGCAGTGGTGGTAACTATGGTAACTAGGTTTAACTATTTCAAGTCATTTAAGACAGGTTTTGGCTTGAGCCGGTGAGATAAAGAGAATCAACGAAGAAAGAAGCTTCCCTCTTTGAAATGTGCTATTTATTGTTTCCAAAACAGCAGATGGCCTCAGACTTCGTGGCGAGAGGAGTTCTTACTATAGACAAACTATAGGAAGTTAAATAACACTTTTTAAATAACACCTTTTTCAATAACACTATAATTAAGAAAGTATTCTAATATGAATATTTCAGTCCTCTAAAATTATTTCAAAATTGCTGGTCCTCAAAATAATATCCCCTAATGTAATATTATTTGAAATCATAAATTTCAAAATCATATATTTCAAACTCCTATTACTCAGAGTTAAATATTTCAAGTCCTTATTATTGAATGAAATAAATATTTGCCTGATATCCGTTCGCCAAAGATAGTGAGAAACATTGTAAAGTTTAAAGGTCCTGGTGCTTCAGCAAGCATTGAAGTCAAATCTTCATCGTCAACTTCTCGGCCTAAAAAATAACAGAGGTTCATTAAAAGTTATGATATTTCATTATAATTTCTCTAAAACTATAACATCTGGGCCAAACCAAATTGCTTTGAAGCATACATTAGAATTATAAAATTAAATTAATATATTAATCTAATCAAAATATATTATTTGAAACAATATTTCCTTTTAAATTATGTACTGCACAAGGTGCCATGTAATTACCCAGGGCTAGTAATTACCAGCTTTAGTATTTGTTTCTAAAATCTTTACAGATAAAGAGGTTAAAAAAGTATGCACATTAGGTATTGGAAATTAATATTTAAGTGAGAGAAAAACTTTATCGAAATATAAATAATAACTAATAAGAACCCGGTGGTTGCCGAAAGTATGATAAAGCAAATCAAATGCAATAATTAGAAACCCATTCAAGTTTAATCAAGCTATATAGTTTCGACGTTTCTAATGTTGCCTTCCTTACTACTAATTTATATATATATATATACATACCCTCCAACTGCTACGGAATTTCCGTAGTTTCAGAAATCTTCTTTTCAGACGGTAGCAAAATTATGTCTTAATATCTTAATATTCAAAAAAAATTAATTTTAGCATAACTTGCCCACTATTACTTATAAAAGTGCATGCCATATGGCTAGATTCTTAAGTTCTGATAAAAGTTTTATGAGAGATCCATTTGCTTTAAAAATTTCTACTTTGGTTCGCTACCACTAGAAAGAATTATTTTCAAAGTCCTCATAAGTTGGAGGGTATATATATATATATATATATATATATATATATATATATATATAAGTTCAAAATGAAGAATAAAACAAAGAAAAATTATAGACATATGAAAAAAAGGGGGTGGGAAATAATAAGTAAAAAAAAAACAACAAACAATATTTTATTTTAAAAAAAAAAAAAAAAAAAAAAAAAAAAAAAAGTGAAATGTTAATTAAAAAACCGGAAAAAAAGCCGGAAAAAAAAGATATAATCTTTTCTTCAGCCCACACGATTATATCCGCAAAACAGAGTGCTTTCTGATATTGTATCAATAAAGCCAAAGCAAAATATATTAATACAATAGTGTGAGGAGCACTCAAAAAAATTTTTATTAAATAACAACGTAAAAATATATCATAAAAAGTAAATATAACATGTAAAAACAGATAATAAAATAAAATAAAAAGAAAAAATAAAATAAAAAACATTAAAAAGGGGGGACTATAAAGCGAGTAGCAAAATCATAACAACTTACTTGGACAGTTATTTTTCAAGAATGATTTAAAAATGTTTTCGCAGAAAGATTGCCAGATTACAAAATATGAAAACAAAAGATGAAAACAAAAGCGCAAATTGAGTGTAACAAAAGGGTTCTAAAGTGTCGTTCTTACTGCACTGCTGAAGTGATTTGTTATTCTGAGTTTTGATTTGTTAGTTACCAAGGATGGGCCCGAAATGGATGTGCACAAGGTAATATTATACTGGATAATTTTAAAAATTGATCATAAATAGTTTTAGAAGATAGATGTTTATTTAAGAAAAAATATAAAATAGAAAAGAGAAACATAAATTGCCTGCTTTGTAAATAATTTTAGCCGCGGATTTGCACGATATGGATTAGTACATAGAAAAATTATTTAAATTATCAAAGAAAAAATTTTAATAGATAATTTTTAACACGGATTTGCCCGAAATGGATTTGCACATGGAAAAATTAACAAAGAAAAAATTTTAGCAGATAATTTTAACCACGGATTTGCCCGAAATGGATTTGCACATGGAATTGTATAAATTAATAAAGAAATTTTTAGCAAACAATTTATCCACGGATTTGCCCGAAATGGATTTGCACATGGAAAAACTGTATACATTAACAAGGGAAATTATTTAGCAAAGGAATTTTTAGTAAATAATTCTAACCACGGATTTGCCCGAAATGGATTTGCACATGGAAAGATTAACAAAGAAAAAATTTTAGTACATAATTATAGCCACGGATTTGCCCGAAATGGATTTGCACATGGAAAAATTACATAAATTAACAAAGAAATTATTTAGTAAATAATTTTGGCAATGAATTTTGGCCTGAAATGGATTTGCACATGGGAAAATCATAAAAATTAACAAAAAAATGTTTAGAAAATATATCCACCAAAATATACGATTAATTCAATGATTTTATATAAAATTTTATTACATTAGTTGGGTATCCATTGTTTTTTATCAGATTTTGAAAGAGTTTATCGATTTGTATTTTGGATAAATAAATATTACTACATATTCTTTTAATTCTGTTCATTTCATTAAAAGTGGTATTTAAATAGATGCTCCTAGAAACATTAGAATTCCAAGTAACTAGTTTATTAATATTAAAATTAAAATCATTTCTTTTATCGTATAAATCAACAAAGCAGATATTTTCAACTTTCATAATACCCAAATCCAAAAAATTGAAATTAATATTATCATCATGATTACGAAGTAAGATTAATTCCTCAGGGTATATATCACTCAATAAAACAGTAAAATCTTGGAAATCTTCATTTTGAACTTATCTAATGAGTGCTGTTTACTTGCAGCTTAAGCGCAATAAATGTTACTTATTGTTTTCTTAATTTTCTTAGTGTTTTCTTGTATTTATTTTTTTATTATATATATATATATATATATATATATATATATATATATATATATATATATATATATATATATATATATATATATATATATATATATATATATATATATATATATATATATATATATATATATATAAATATATATATATATATATGTATATATGTAAGTTGGAACCATTTAGAAAAGAGAAAAAACAAGATAAAGTTTTTTTTAAAAAAAAACGCATCTATTGGAATATTTTTAGTGGACAATATATTGAATTACGTTCACGCTGAATACATACCCAATAGTTCGAAGGTAAGCTTCAAATCATGTTTCGAAATAAATCCGTCCTTATCTTGATCAATAAGTTGAAATGCCTGTAAATATACGTTTAATAATTACTTTGTACATGTATTTAAATATTTTATGATAAAATATAAATAAGCTACAAAAACACTGCATTGAAAAATTTTTAAAAGAAGGAAGTCCAATTTTAAAATAGCAAATCAACTAATTAGTAGTTAATTCATTAGTAAATTAGCTTTTAGAAACACTTGATAGTTTAGCATTATTAACATATTTATTTGCGGAAGGCACAAAAACATACCTTCAGGCGGTGAGGGGGGGAATAATTATATAAAAAAAAGCGATAAGACATTTACTTTTAAATTAAACATCCCATAAAAATTCCAAAAAAATAATAATAAATAAGTCTAAAGAGTAGATCTTAATCGCATGAAAAAGTGAAAAATGCTTTTCAGACATCTTTTAAAAATAAAAAAAAATTATTCCAGGAAGATACCTCTTTGAATTCTTGCACCTTCCTTTGCGTAAACATCGCAAAAATATTCGAACCACATCTTTGAGCTTTTCTTTTTGTGGATGCTTTTTTTTCTGGTACTGGAACTGGAACTTGAATCTCTGGAGGAGGAGGTTCTTGTGGTGCTTCTTCCTCTTGAACTACGTTTTCTCCTTCTTGAGTAGCATCAGCATCTTGAGTCTTCTTTTTGCTCTTCTTCTTCTTTTCCTTTTTTTCTTCGTCACCCTAATGATTAATGTGAAAGTATAAACAAACTTTTAAAAAAAATGAAAGCGTAAACATTTGATCTATGATTCATTTTTTATATATATGCATATATAAACAGAATTCTTTTTTGAATCTGATTTTTTTCTTTCTTTTAATATCAAATCGGATCGGAGATATTCAAATCGTCTTTTTTTCATAAGTTGCCAAATAAGATTCACTACAAAATTATAATGAAAAAAAAAATTTTTCCTCCCATACGCACCATAAAAGAATTACTTTAATTATTTATATATTACACAGTTTTCAGCAATTTTTTTTGCAAATTTTGAAGCAAAATTTTAGTAATTTATTTTAAATTACTAAAAAAAAATTTTTCATTTTATTGAATATTCTTAAAATTATTGCAAATAAGAGTAAGACAAAAAAAATAGGTTTTTATAAAAATGTTTATGTCCCCACAAATATTTAAGTAAGGCTTACAAAATTTTTTGCATTATTGCACATAATGACCAAAATTATTGTTACAAGTTATAAATTTATTACTACATATTTTGGCATAGGGTGTTCAAAAACACTATTTCCCATTTGTAATTTATTGTTGGTCCCTCAAACCTCTAAAAGTCTTGAACTTCATTGATATGTATGAGAAATCGCATGATCTGGAGTTATAAAATTATTCTTTAAGTATATCTTGAGAAATATTTAAGAAAAAAACATTTTAGTAATAGAAGTGTTTCAAGTGTTCAAGTGTTGTAAAATAGTAATTTACATTTTCACTTTTTCTATTTAACACAGTACCTTATAGCTACAGAGAATAAATAAGGTATACTTATTTATACCTCACTTATTTCAACTGAGCCAGCTTTTTAAGTAAGATATTAGTATAAATGTATGCCTTTAGCAAGTATTGCTGCATACTAAGATATCTCAATTTCTTTAATTTTTTTTTTCCTTTTTATCCTAAATCATGATGAACTTATCACATGAATTGATAATTCAATAAGGAAATGTAAAAGACCCCATCGGGATTTAAAAGCCTATCTCAGACTATGACTACGATATTGCTTCAATAATTAATATGAACTTTGCAACTCCTAGAAAAATATTTTCCCCAAAACAGGAAAATGTGTGCATCCGTACATTTTTATGAGTTACGATAAATTAAAACAAAGAAAAAAAATAGTGCTCGGTGCCTTTTTAAAGCCTAAGTTTTAATTAACGGAACCGCCAACTTTCAGTGCCTTTGGGGGAAATTTCTTAAACTAAGCTTATGTTTTAATGTATGATTTTTTATTTTGTAAATTTGATATTAATTAATTTCTCACACCATTATATGTAAATGGTTCAAAATATTCTTGTGAAAGCGCTACTGTGTTCCTGTTGACACATGCAAAATTAACACTTGTTCAGAAAGTTTTAATTTTCAATTGTCTACCACTCTTTAAAATATTTTGTCAAATGTCTAGCAGTTGACAGTCGTTAAGACATTTTTTTTTTTTAATTTGAAAATTGTGGTCGAGCATTAACAATTACAGCCTACAGTCATATTTATACAGCCTCCATAACATTACACAGTCTCCTCCCGTTATTGAGGAACAAGTTTTGAAGGAAATTAAAAAAAAATTCATCGCATGTAGCATAGAAGAATCAAATAAGAGCATTATAAATTGCAATACAACTTAACTCTGTGTTATATTTAAAGCTTTTTGATGTCATGAAAAAAAAAAATTTTTTTAATAGATTAAGAAAAACTAAAAAAATTCATTTAGAAAACAGCTGCTATTATGATCTTTTCACAGCAGTATTCGAAAGTTTATTTAATTTATTCATTATTTTTCGAAAAAATAGAGAAAGCACCACAGTAATTCCATAATTAGCATTTTCAATAGAGTCTCGTTAACGTGAATTTCTTTTAACGTGAACTAATTTCCAATTCCAGGTCAAATTGTAAACGGATATAATACTTGCATACTGATATAATATTTTTAAATATTTTTAACGTGAATGATCTTTTAAAATGAACTCGAATTTCCTTATCCTTGGAAAAAATTCTATTTTTAAAATGAACGGAGCATTTATTTTCCTTCTGATAGGTCAGAAAACTGATCATTCAATTCATTTGAATGCTTTGTTACAGTGTTGATAAGGATATTAATTAAACCACTCCATCCTATAAAGGGTATGCGGAAAAAATAAGACCCCCCCCCCCAAAAAAAAAGATGCAGATTCGTCACTGACAATGCTGTCTAGAGGGCCGGTGAAGCCCCTTCCCCTTGTGACATTAATTTAAAATCCAATAAAATACAAAGAAGCATACCGGTGACTGTAAACAGCTCGAAATTTACAAAATTAAAATCAAAACAAAATATCGTTATAATTGTCAAGGCAGGGGGCAATCCTGACTGCAAGGGGACTCTAACCCATGATCTGTCTACCACTGAGGATATTTTACGTCAGCACTGTGCTTGGTGCAAGCACGAGGCGGAAATCGTATCGACCGATCATCACTGGTATTCGAACCCGTTTCACCTCCTTGAAAGGCGAACGTTCTTTCCCCTAAGCCATCACAGCTCTCTCCTTATAGTTAGTTACTTTTAAATATTTTTTTATTTACTTCTACAGAATTATAAAAAAATTTTAAAAAATTATTTAAAAAAAATAGAGCACTAAAAGTAAGTACACGTTTTGAATTTCTCCAGGAGTATAATTTTTTCCCCTCCTTTATAAATTTACTTTATTTTTGAATATAATTTGTTGCATTTATTATAAGATGCATAGAAGTTTTTAATTTAACATGAAGCGCAAAATAAAAACATTTACCGAGAAGAAATATATATTAATTTACATTTCATATTCATAATAGAAATTTAAGATAAGAAAATACAAATAGATAACAGAAACAGATAATAGAAAATGTCTGTAGGTACGATTTTTATCAAAAGAATTCTTGTACTGATAACGCGAACTATTTTTATGACGAACAAATTTCAAAATCTAAGTCAAACTTTTTTCAAATTCGAGTCGTCCACAAATAATGTTACGTAATTTTTAAATATATTTTTGAGCCTCCTTTCTCCGTTGTCACACTTCATCATACCCTCTTTCTCCCTCTTGTCACATGTCATATTATATTTTACTCAGTCTAACATAAACTTGCATCCCCACACCTGAATTAGATAAGATCAAGTACTTTTTTACTGGCGTTGAACAGCCGATCCAATTCTGAGTTTGCACTATCAGTGCTCAAATTCATGGCCTTGTAATTTAAAACAAAACCCAGAAGACAAGGGAACTCCTTTATCAAGCATTGAGACAAACTAGCCTTCGTGGAGGACTTTTTGATTGAACTAATCCCCCTTCACGTTACATGGAAAGGAAAACCACGAAAACCTCCCACTGTTAACTCGTCGGAAAGGGGATTCTAACCCATGATATTTTAAGTCAGCATTGTGGTCGGTGCGAGACGGGAGCAGAATCCATATCAACCAGAAACCGCTGGGATTCGTACCTGTAGTCTCTTATTGGGAGGCGAACACTCTATCCCTTGTGCGATCTCCTCTATATTATCAACTAGTACTAGTATAAATGCAACGAAAATTCCCCAATGTAATTTAATAACATTTTTTTAACTTTAGGAACATAAAATAGTGCTTTAAATTGCCATCAGTGAATAAAGGACTGAAAAAATTAATTTTTAGTTAAACACTCAAATTTAATTTCAGTTAATTTTAGTAAAAGTTCATTGATAGTAAGAACTCCAGAAAATCTCCTAACTTCCTTTTTTTAGTGGTAACAAAACTTAAACCTGAATATTTTGCATAGCAGCTAACTTACACGGAAGAGGTTTTAGGAAGTTTTTAGCAAGCATAATAAAAGCTAAGATATTGAGCGTTTTCCTTGAGAGACAGTTTCAATGAAAGAATTGTCAAAAATAATGAAATTTATCCACTCATAATTACTGATAAGGATACAGCGCATATTTACTGATAGGGATAAAAATACACATATACAATAGTAATACATGCACAATCGCTTTATAATTCCAATCATTTGCGTGTGTTGCATAACTTTATATTCCCTGTAAGTTAGATTCAATTTGCATAATTCCTTCATGATGATGTAATTTTCACTAACATAAAAGTATATATATGTACTTCTACTTTTTACATCATTGCAAGATTTGTGTTTGGGCATTAATAGTAAATTGTTTAATAAAATAGGAGGATGACATACTAGAAGTAAAGTAACTCTCAGGAAACAATATTATGGAAGTGTGTGTTGTGAAAATGTCACCTCTTGAAAAATTGAGCTCTATCACATATCGCCCTTCAATATCTTTATATCTATATATCTTTATAATCGACAATTTAACAATATTTCATATCTGTCAGTGCTTACTTTTTCCGAGAATGATTTTTATTAAATTAACGATTAAATTACAATTGCAGGCTAGAAAAAAAAATTTTTTTTGAATTATATATTTTGTGCGTGCCTTTAAAAATTTAAAACATATTAGTAACGTTAAGACAAAAAATTTTGTTTTATAGTATTCGTAACAACAAAATTATTTCATCATTTCTAAACGAGAAATCCTGTTTTTCTAACAAATTTCTACTCGAGTTTACTTCCACTAGAAAAACGTGTTTCGCCGAAAAAGTATTGTGCTTAAAAAACTATTACTACTAAAAAACATAGTAGTAATGCTAAGACAAAAAATTTTGTTTTATACAATTCGTAACAGCAAAAATATTTTATCACTTCCAAACTAGAAATCCTGTTTTTCTAACAAATGTCCACTCGAGTTTACTTCCACTAGAAAAAAATATTTCGCCTAAACCACAATTTTTGAAGAATATGAATGTTCCTAATTTAAAGTTATTACTTAAAAATTAATACGAAAAATCCTTGCTGCATTAACAACATGGAACAATTTTAAAATCACTATCAATAAGAGAACATTACTTACCATAATAAAGAGCTAGAAAGATAGGAGCACACACTAAATTAAATTTAATCCAAATGCATAAAGTAGAAATGGCAGCTACCGTTTGAAACCTTAAATAGATATTCCCTCATTAATTGGGACGTTTTTTTTTTAATGTAACTTCCGTTTCGTGTAAACTCACCTAAATTTGGAAACCTGTGGGCTGAGGCTTCAAATGACAACTACAGAAATTAAAAATAAAAATCTTATTTTGTTTACATTATACCACAAATAAGCGCTCAGTAAGAGAAGGGCGAGCACCTTTTTTTCTTAATTAATGAAGATCTCTGAGTTAAATTCTCAGGTAAAAGAGCCAAATATTTTTATCATAAAAATAAGTCTTTTAAAATTACTTCTGTCGGTGAAAGTTGAGACTTCACGTGAATGAAAAAGCTTGTTTCAAAAATAATTAAATTTCATTAAAAAAAAAAGTCTTTTGAATGATAAAATTATGCATTATCTACACTACCAGAATTTTCTTTCTCTAGTTTGTCTACCATATTACGTTTTAGGACCATCAAATGAATGCCTAAGTGATCTCATAGTTATTTTTATGGATATTTGATATTATGTAGAAAAAATAATAATTTTTATTCTAATTTTGTTAAAGATGAGACACTGGACTACTGATCGATGCTATCTTCAGAGTTTAATCAGTGCATTGTTGGATAAATTCGATACTTTTGAAAGTGAAAATTCCCTTCATAGTAAATCCTGTTCTTTGTTACATGCTATAGTGGTATAAATTTTAACTGAAACATTAATTCAACCATAAGTTAGAGTTTTTAGTGATCTGTCACGTATTTTATCTTATGTTATTCGTTAATTTTATTTTATGGATATTAGTTAATAAAGAAAATTCAACTGAGACATTAACAGTTGCCAAACTTCCATCAAACTCTTATAATAAATCTCAACGAGCAATTATAATGCCTTCTGATGATGTATCTGCTGTGACAAAACAAATAATTGCCAAAAAAGTTACTTCACCATCCAGATTAACTGTACCTACGTTGAGCAATTGTAATAAAAAGCTCCAAATATCAGCGAAAATCCCGGTCATGAACTCAGTGTTGAAAGCTCAAGTTTTACTTCACTAGCTGTTAGCTTAAAATCTTCAAGCAATAGTTATCTTTCTTATTATGATAAATGTAATATAACTCATTTAGAATGTGATGGTAGCGCATCAGATATCTGTGATAATGCTTTGATAAAATGGTCTAAAAGTGCTGATTACATACGACAGATGCCACAATTTAAAGCTCTGAATGAAAAAGATTATGACATAAAGTTGCAAAAAGGAAATAATAAAAAGTTTGTTGTTGTCAAATCTGATTCAAATTCCAACTGTAGTATAGAACAAGAAGAAGCTGTGGAATTAGGAGTTCCTACTTTATTTACTGATTATATAAAATTATGCATAATCTATACTATAAAAATATTTCTTGTTTTTAATGATAGATTATTAAATTTTCTTAATCATTAAAGTGAAACTTATCCGATCATTAGATCAAAAGTTACTCAGGGTTGTCAGTTTTTTATTTTGCTCACAGAGATGCAGGTATCTGCTCCGGAGACGCCGAAATAATTTAAAAAAAACGGTAAATAACAACTAATTAAATTTTGCAAATATTTGACTTATTTTTGCTTGCTTTGTAAAAGGTATTGCATGACATTACTACTATAAGGTGGAGAATTATATAAGCCTACGAATTATTTAGAAAATCTACTAAATTAAATTTATTAAACTAAGAATCACAAGTGATAAACTACCACTTTAAAATATTTATTTTCTGTCCGGAGCAAGTTGGCATGTCTGTGCTCATTGTTCAAAATACAGTGAAACCTATCTGGAGCGACCATTTTCTG
The DNA here is from genome assembly GCF_982258835.1 of Parasteatoda tepidariorum. Classification (NCBI taxonomy): domain Eukaryota; kingdom Metazoa; phylum Arthropoda; class Arachnida; order Araneae; family Theridiidae; genus Parasteatoda; species Parasteatoda tepidariorum. The sequence continues at coordinate 45,896,477 of NC_141766.1, forward strand.
TTACACAGTAAAATGGTCGTTAATGCTGGTTGGTCGTTCTGAAGGGGTTACCTCCATTGACTTTAAAATATTATCGAAGGTACGTGATTTTTCACCAACGACTTTAATTTTAGTCAGTGTCATTTTCTTGCTGTGGAAATGAAACTTGTTTTGGCGTCATGAAAACCGAATCGATAAATAAAACTTAGCTTCCATCAAAATGCTCCCAACTGAAATAATTATGAGTAAAAACAAATTTGTCAATTATGAATGACAGGATTATTTTAAAGAAATAAGCAATTATGTTTTTTGTTTAAGTTTGAATTTAATTTTACATTGTAAAAATTAGTTAGTCTTAAGAAATGAGAAAAGGTTTGTTTTTTTGAGATGCTTAGTTTTTTTTTTCTAAAATAACTTTTTTTTTCTAATTTAACTTTCTACTCTAAAACAAAATCAATGATAGCATCCCTTTTAGTGCACTTTGGCTGCAACATGAGATTGTCGCTAATCTTTGTAGATGTGTCTTTTTGTAGATCTCTTTCAGAGATCATCAAAAAGAACACTCTAAATAAGAACTACTCATTTTGAATACATTGAAATCAGCTTGTTTTGTTAATATTTTTTGTTTTGATATTTCTTGCGTGTTTCCTTACTTGACCTTTTCCACATTTGGCACAGAGGTGAGCCTGGTTGCTGGAAGAGATTTTGGTGGTATCTCCTAAAAGTTTTCTTCAACATCAAGTCTATGGAAAAAATTCCGTTCCTCCCAATAGTAGTAGCAAATAGAGCAGGTCGCTAAAATAGAGGTGGGTTTTTCGTAGAGATTCTACAGTAAATTTAATTTAAAATAAATTTGACCACCAATATGTATGAACAAATTAAGCAGATATATTAAGGCTTGAGTTCAAGCTACGCTTTATTTATTACATACAAAATAATTTCTGTCTGCAATTGTAATTTGTCATTTCATTGCCTCTCTGGAAAAGCATTTTCAACAAGCACAAAAGTTGGCCGGTACAAAGGCTAGACATAATAATAGATACATCTCTATACTTACTTATTTTGCATATTTCTCAAGAAATACTTAGAGAATTAATCTAAAACTTCAAAAGTGTTTAAGTCTTGTGCTTTCTCATACATATTAATAAAGTTTAAGGCTTTTAAAGATTTAAGGGACCCGCAATAATTTACAAACGAAGAAGAATGTTTTTGAACACCCTATGCCAAAAATACAACAATGAGCTTATAATTCATGTCAATTACGTTGATTATCATATGAAATAACTAAACATAATTTCATAAACCTAGCTTAAGTACTTATGGAGATATGGACATTTTTACAAATAACTTATTTATTTATTTTTTACTTAGGCTTAAATACTATCTGCAGAAATACTCAATAAAATTTAACAAAATTTTCTGATAAATTTTTAATTTATTATACATGTTAATTAATTAGGTTATTATTACCTTAAATATTATAATTAATTATATTTGAAATTTTTAATTAATATACTTAAAACTTGAAAATTTCGTTAAAAATTATGTAAAATATGAGTATTTAAAGTAGCGCATGCACGGAAAACAATTAAAATTTATTTTTCATAATTTTACTTAGAATAGTATTTGGTAACTTATAAAAAAAATGTTCGATAATAAAGTACAGAACTACTTTGAAGCTTGCTATTATCTTTTTACTTTTTCAAGATATTCAAATCGGACTTTTTTCGTAAGTTACAAAATACGATTCTAATTGTAATTAGGAAAAAAAAATTTAAATGGTTTTCCGCGCATGCATAGTATGAAATGATGTATGAATACATGAATGGTATTACTCCATTGGTATAGTATGAATATTACTTCAAATACTCTATCTTGAGCAATTTTTACCGAATTTGTTTCAAATTTCAAAATTATAATTTTATTATTAATTAAAAAATACTTAAAAATTATGTTTCATTTCATTGAATATTTCTGTAGTTATAGTAAGAAAACTTAAGTCAAAAAATTAGTTTCTTATAAAAATGTCCATAACTCCATGAATATTTGAGCTAGGTTTACGAAATTGTGTGCAATCATTTCATATAATAACTAACGTAATTTAATTGCATTATATGCCTATCTTCGCTTCATTTTTTGGCGTAGGGTGTTCAAAAATATTCTTTTTTATTCGTAACTTATTACCGATCCCTCAAACCTCTAAAAGCTTCAAACTTTATTGTTTATGTAAGTGAAATCGCCTGATTTAACCACTTCTAAAGTTTTAAAATAATACTCTTAACATTCTTTGAGAAATATGAAAAAATGTGTTAATATAAAAGTGCTTACATCATTTTGTTCAAGTCCCTGTATGTTAAAGTAATAAATTAAAAAAAAAAAGCATGGCAAGCTTTCCCCTTTTTTATGTAGTGATATTAACTTTTTTAAATTCGTTTAAAGCTCACGTTAGTTAAGGCTTAAGATTTATAAAGGCATTTGTTAAGACTAACCCTATTGGAAAAAATCGAAAAACCAGTATCAAAAACCAGTAAAAATTATGCCAGGATCATACCGGACCATAGTATGACCATACCGGAAATTAAAAACCTGGTATGGCACCACACTGGAAATTTTAAAACCAGTATAGCACCATACTGGAAATTTTAAAAGCAGTATAACACCATACGGGAGATTTTAAAACCAGTATAGCCCCATACTGGGAAGTTTGAAACCAGTATGGCACTATACTAGAAATTTAAAACCAGTATGGATCATACTGGAATACCAGATTTAAAATCGAACTGGAAATTTTGATACCAGTTTTCAAACATACTGGGAATTTTAAAGTAGCTTTAAAGTATACCTTCATTCATAGTAAGTACATATTTTTCTGGAAATCTAACAGTATTGACATTTTATTCTATACTAATTTTAAATAATTAATTTCTTAGATTTTTATAAGAATTCTTAACGCATAAATCAAGGGAAAGTTACACTTTCTATGTACATTAATTAAAAAAATACATATTTAAAATTATTAAAATCATTTTATAATTTTGGAGGGAAGGACGTTTTTGAGTAAGATTTTTACACATTTTAATTACTTTAAAATCTGCTTAAAGTCATTTAAATGAAAGTAGTTTTATAATAAAAGTAATTGAATAATAAATTGTGTTTTTATTCGTTTATTATTTATTTACTTATTTATTTTTTGATTTACAAAACTTATTTTAATCAAAGTCATGATGACAAAAGAATATTATTAATTGTATCACTTAAAATTTTATTATAAATTGTTTTTATTTATTTATTTATTATTATTATTTGTGAATTTATTCTAAACTAGAACAATGTTACTCCTAACCGAAACTAATTAATCAATTCGCAAGATAAATTAATTAGTTTAGGTTTCAAACAACTTCGTAGCAAAAGAAATATGTTTACATAAATAAAAAATTTATAAAAATCTCAAACTTTTCACCTTCAAACATAAACCTATCCTTCATAAATTTATAAATTTCAGTACTTTTTTGAAATTTGTAATTAATAAATTTAAATCATAAAACAAAATAAACTTTTTTGAATTAAATAAATAAATTTGTTTCGTATCTATATAGTTAATTGAATTCGATTGAATCTAGAAAAGAGAAAAAGAGCGATTAATTAAAAAACGAATGGGAACCACGCAAAAGACGAGAATCGACTTTTAGTCGATCGTTGAAATTATATCAAGCTACCCACACTCCGAATTCGGAGAATGCTCCTAGTTTTTTCCGTTTCTCAGTCTAGTATGAACTTACAGCCAATCACATTTCTTCGACTGACTTGTTTACATTCGGAACTCGACATCATGGAAGCATCGTTTGGAATAGAAGTCGAGCGTTTAACGCGTTCTCCGCCTGGTCGAAAAGCCATTCATCCATAAATCGTAATTTTGACCTGAACCGGAGAACGATCAGTCTCCAATTCAGTACCCCAAAAGAATTGATTTGTCATGGTAACATGGAGAACTTTATGATCCGACAGATTTAACGTGCACCAGTCACCATTTACTACACGGGGGTCTTCGATCGGCGAAGATCAAACCCATGACTTCTTGGACATGGGCCCAACTACGTACCAACTAGACCAGGGGTGGCGAACCTTTATACACCAACGTGCCAATTTTTCTAAAAAATTGTTTAATGAGGTCATAGACGTGCCAAATAATTTTGACTTCGTGATTATTTGGAAAATAATAGTACTAAATACTTATTAATTATAATTAAGGCCCGGATTTTGATGACATTTGCATTTTTTTGCATTTTTTGCATTTTTGGACATTTTTTGTCTTTTAGAGCATTTTTTTAGATTTATAGGGCATTTTTCTTTAAATTTTGGGGCGTATTTTGCATTTAATGCATTTTTTAAAGTTTTTTGTTAATTTTTTCCAATTTTTATTATTTTTTTATCAATTTTCATTATTACACTGGCTTCCAAACAATGAAGAAAATCTATAGAATATTAACAGGTGAAGCAAAATCTTTTCAAATTGAAGAAGAATTGTAAGTAAGTGAGACCGTCTTTTTCAAGTACTCACCTATAACATCAGTAGACGTTGAAAGAAGCTTCTGCAGGAATGAAAATTTACTTTCAGACAAGAGACGCTCGTTTACATTTCAAATTATCAAAAAAGATTTAATAATCCAATGTAATTCTGATATTTAGTAATATTATGAGATGGAAGTTGTTATATCCATTAAAGTTTCTATACGAAATAAAAATATTTTGGTGTCAATATATTTTCCTTTTTTTGTTATTTTAGAATATAAAACGAATTTTTCAAACTTTAATGAACGTAGAACAAGTATTGCATTGCTTTATATTTTTTAAATGACTCATAATAATTTTAGAGAGCAAAAAAAATTTTTAATTCAATATTTTTACTTTATTTAAGGCATTTTTTGCACAATTTTTGGATTTTTAAGGGCATTTTTTGCACTTTTTAAGGGCATTAGTTGAGATTTTTTAGGTCATCAAAATCCGGGCTCTAATTATAATAATCAGCTCAAAACTCTTTATTTACATTGAAAGAGAAATACATTTTGCCATGTCTTAAAACAACTTAAAGTAACATCAATGTGAATTCTGTTGTTGCAGATTAGATGACAAATAACTTATATTAAGTTGTAGGATGTTAGTTTAAGCAGGACAGTTATTATTATTTTTTTTTGCTAGTTATTTATTTTTAGCTTGTTTTTTATGGTTATTAATTGTTTTTTTTAGCATTAATTGTTAATTCTTTTATCAATGATTGTTTATTATTTTGTTCGCTTTTGTGAATTTTATTTTAATTGTTACATATGCTTAATAGTGTAATAACATTTGTGTAATAACAATTCATAGTGTAATAACAATTGTGATCGATGGCGTGCCCAAAATATTGTGTCTCGTGCCATAAATGGCACGCGTGCCATTGGTTCGCCATCCCTGAACTAGACTAGCCCGGCCATGCGTTTGGTTTAGCTATTTCATTTTCAAGAAATTAAAAAAGAAAAGAAATAATAGACTTTAAAGCATAGCATAATAGACTTTAAAGCATTCACTATTATTCGTAGTCAAGTACTTTTAAAGACAAGTGAACATCCGGGAATCATTTTTACAAAATTATTTTTACGGGGGAACGAGGATCATTTTTGTAAAATAATGTACTTTATACAATACAGTATTTTACAAAAATAAGCCTCGTTTTGATGTTTTTATTTATTTATTTCTTTTTTTAATTTCAATTGAAAAAACCTCATTATCTTCAATAGTGTTTCACAGAACTCGGAAATATTAATTATCTTTCCTCAGAATAATTTTTTTTTCATCTGCTCTTTTTTCCATTTTCATTTTATCATACTTTGGTAATCTAATCTTCGTTATGTTTTTAATTTCAGAATGAATTAAAATATACATGGATTTTTTCTCTCGTATTATTTTTATTTTTTTTTTTTTTGTTTCATTAGGCATATTACATGTTCTCGTATATTTTTGTTTTTTATTTCACATTTTCAAGCATTATAAATTTTTAAATTTGCGTTATTAGTCTTCTTTAATTTATTTAACCTTTTCGGGTCTGGCGAGTCATAAATGTATTCGCACGAAATCGAAATCAGGATAGTAAAAAATAAAATGCGGTAGCTTAAGTTTGGGCATAGCTAATTTGACAGAGTTATTTTTGCTTTCACTTTAAATCTAACACATCCAATCCTAGAGTGTTATAAGTGTAACTATGCAATCTTTAATTCGAACTAAGTAATGGTGAATTAAATAAAGCAAACTATTATTACCCCGCCCACAAATAAACTGCTATAAAAAATAGTTAGGCTGCCAGTTTTTTTTTTTTTTTTTTTTACCATGATTATCGCCCGTCTCGAAGAGGTTAAGGATAAAGATTTGTTAAGCCTAATAACGAAAAGTTCTTTTTTCTTCTAATGCCCGCCAGGGGAATGACCTATGTCTTACAGGCATCTGAAGGGCAAATTTGTTGACTACGTTTTCAAGGGCACCATATTAGGTGCCCCAACGTTGCTCCCACACATTCTGGACAGATAGTACAAACATCCATACCTTGCCCGGGATTCGAACCCACAACCTTTCTGATGCAAGGGCAGTTCCCTAACCTCTACACAGGCCGGTTGGCACCAAAAACTCTTATGAATGTTAAAATTACGGATAAATTTAAACACAAACCACAGTAATAAAAATCTCCAGAACATCATGTCTGTTGAAAAATCTCATCGAGGGTATAACATAAGCGGAGAGATCCACCGGAAATTTTAAAAAAAATTTCCCGTGTTTAGAATCGTGTTATTGTTTACATTCAGTTTCCTATTCATGGGGCATTATATGGTGTTGATGATGATAAATAATAATATTAAAATTGATAATAGGCATATGTTTCCTTATTATTCTATATGTAGCTTAATAAAATTATTTCACATAATTTAATTGAAGTAGCAACCCCTGTTTATTGTTTCTTTACATTCTAGAAGTTTGTATACATTTAGAAAAATACAAAAATCTAATAACAGCTTAAATCAGTATGATCACTGGCTGGGTCAAAAAGAAAAAAATGCGGTTTTTTGCCAACCCTGTTTAGTTATAATAGTGTTTTAAAATAGTTGTAAGCATTATTTTCACATAATACAAGAGCTTTGATTGGTATGAGTAAAACATTCAAACAAATCTGATTTAAATATTTTAAAAAATCGATTTAAATAAAAATAAATTCCAATTAAATTTTTAAAAAATTGATTTTTCACAGTTTATAATTATGGTTTAGTAAAATTTAAAAGAACAAATTAAATAAAATTGCAAGGATCTTTTTCTTAATTATAATATAATATTTAAACGAGGTATTGCGTATCAAAACCTGCCCATAATTCGTGAAAATTAAAATAAGAAATAAATATGAGAATGAATTGAAAATATCTTTATTATTTAATGTTGTTTTCATTCTTTCATTAACTTAATAGAGTTTATTGAAGTAATTTTCTTATGTGCTATCTTAAAACAGGATAGTCAGAAAACTAAAAAGATAAACAAAAAATATTTAGATAAGAAAATAAGAATAACTTAAATATACGTTAAAAAATTATATTAATACAATGTAAGCTTTAAAATTCTTTATTTTAAATAGTATCAAACAAGTTTCATATTATTTATTGTCTCATATATAATAAATGAACATTAAACTACTTTTGTCGTTAAAAAATAATAAATGTAAAAAAATTTCATTTTTCTTGTTCAATATTTAATTTTAGTTGTTTTCATTTAAATTATTCCTATTGATTTATCACTAAAAAATTGTGTTTGTCATTTTTAGTTTCTTCCAAATCTTCCAATTTTTTTTTCCGGTTCTATCCATTACTTCCAGCTCAACCTGATGTATTCAGATAATTTTCTAATTAGAAGCATTAAAATGAAGTTACAGAAGTTCGAACTTCAGTTGCATTTTTCAGGAAAACAGACTTACTTTTGTCTCCAACTATACTCACCTTATTTAAGATAGAAGATTTTGTGAGTTATTAACTCAACATTGGCAATCACTCAGGAATTGGTGATCGAAATGGGCGTTGAATAGCACTCTCTACTTATAGAAACAATTCGCATGCTTTCACCATTAGCGTGTGGATAGTCATAACAGGGGGTAGCTCTTAAAGAATAAGCGTCGGGGCTACTTTAGAAAATACTTTTGCGAACAACATTATAGAAACAACAATATTTAAATGCGAACAATATTATACAAAGAGAAAATTTAGTAGTACATTCCTACACTGAAAGAGAAGGAAGGAAGAGAGAAAGAGACGGAAGGGGACCCCGTGAAACACTAGCGAATCAAGTTCTTGTTAGAATGTAGCGTGAATGCTCCAAGGGCCATTCTCGTGAAATGCACAATTCATGCATATCAAAACGCAGCAGGGAAAAATAATAGTAGTGGTAGTTGCAGTAGTTCATTTACGTCTCACTAAAGCTGCACAATGGACTATTGGCGACGATCTGGGAAACATCCCTGAGAATGATCCGAAGACATGCCATCACAATTCTGCTTCGGTAGCCCGACTACCTGAACCCGAAGTCGAGCACTTTACGGTAGAACAGTTTAACGAGGACCAATACCGCGCACCCTCGGTCCCTACGCCGACTGATCCAAGTGGTCACCCACCCGCACACTGACCGCAGCCAGTGATGCTTGACTTCGGTGATCTGCAGGGAACTGTGTCTTAACGATCACTCCACTGCGGGACCAGAGAAAATAGAAGATAACTTTTGGCCAAAAAGTATTTTTCTCTAACCAGGTTTTTATTCTCCCATGAGTGGCCCTATATGTAGCATTCACACTGCATACCATTAACTATGACGCGCACCTCGAGAAAAATGTTCATTTATAATCGCTTGTAACCTTTGCTTTTTAAAGTGAACTGAATTGAGTAAATGTTTAGGGTATGGTTTCTGTATCCAAAAATGAGGAAACAAAACAAAATTCACATGAGTATTGTTTTTTCCTTTGTCGTTAATATTGAGCCGTCTTGAATGTATTCATGATTTTTTTCAATTAATGTCTTTATCTCACTTGATTTGTTTTCTTCTGAAATATGACTTGATCTTTTTATAATGTTTTGTATGGTAATTTTAGAGATAGAGCAATGTAATGATTAATGAACTGATAATATGTGTATTATCATTTTCAATATTTCTACTAATTGATAAATTCAACACTTGCCTAGCATTCATACTATGTACAATCTTTATATATATATTCTTACGCCTAAAAATATTGCATCATAGATGTTTTCCATCATTTCCTTTGATCATCAATCAACAAAACATTTACTTCGTGAGTCTGTCACATGGGCTCTCTTATTTTTTTCAATCAAGCGAATCAGTTTCTTGTTTTAGTCAGCGATTTAAAAAATCGTGCAATGGGATGATTATTGAAGTGATATTATGGTTTTCATCATTTTTACTGTTTCTACTGATTGAAAAATACTTTTCATTATTGGTAGCTTTTATAATATGTCTCCTCCTAGTCCATTTCTATGTACGTTTACGTGCAACTTTTCATAATTTTGTATCCTCTACATTCCATGACTTATATAATAAAATAGCATCATATCGATTGTTTAGAATATCTTTTAGACTTGCCTATACATCTGAAATTTATAAAAGAACTTACTACTTCTTAGGACAACTGTTTTGTTTTCAGAAGACATCTATACCTATTCCTGCTGAAAACCAAAATTTTCAAAGTTGTGGAGATGTGTTAATCATTGACAGTGAAATAAATGTTTTAGTTCAAAATATATCTAAACATTATATTTGTTCGTGGTATTATAGACTCGGTGATAATGATGAGTTTATTCATCTGTTAAACAAATCCATCAAAGAAACCCTTCATCGATTGTGTTCTCGGATTTTACAAATTGAGAGAAAAAAAATTTCTTACACTATATTACAAATATATCTACATTTTTTTTCTCATTTTGTAGAAGCGAAGAAGTCTTCAGAAAGTTTTTCTTGGGATAATGTTCAGGTAAGATTGTCAAATGTAACAGGTTTAAACTGTCTAAAATTATGTGATGGGGTTAAAAAATTCCAAGTTAAGGTGGATGCTAAGTGTAAATTTATTTTATTGTTTATTTTAGTTAGATTCATTTCATATAACTAAGTGTTGCAAAATAACATGGCTTAAATAAGAATGAAAGGCAGTCATTAAAGAAGAATTAAAAATCATGGGGATATTTTTATATCTTTTTAATTGTTGCATCTACTACAATCACCCAGCTATCAAATGAATTGTAAACTTGCTACTTTTAAAAAAAAAAAAATATATGCTTGGGGGTCATAACTAGTTAGACTTTTTGGGTTGATCTTCTTCTGCAATATTTTACATGGGCCTTTTTCATTTTTTAAAAATTTCTTTGGGTGTAGATAATGATACAAAACTATATATCGAAAATCACAAGGAGCATGTGAGGTCAAACACTACCTGGGAAGATTTCTGTCAAGATTTAGCAACTTCGAGGCGGGGACTCACAAGAAACTAAAAAAACATCACAGATGAGGACCAACAATCCAAAACTTTTGAAATTTGCAAGTTTAAAATCAATTTGGTAATTATAGTTGGCACAAGAAATCAAAGTATTAAATTATCTTCCACTATCTAGTGCTCCTAGAAAGGGTAGCAAATTATGTATATTGTATTTAGGAAGAATAAACAAGATTCATCTTATTTTTATTAGGTAGTAAATCTAGTTATTTTACTAGATAGTAAATCTAGTAATTTTACTAGATAGTAAACATTTAAAACCAATACTACCAGTGTTGTTGTAACAAATTTTTCAGTGGGGGGAACATTAAAAAATTCAAACATTTATCTGAACTTTAATTTAAGAATAAGTGTTTTTTAAAGCTTTTGTTAATTACTATGTACATTCTTAATCACTTTATATTACTCTATGTATTGATATATTCATTAAAATTTTCTTTATTGGTATTTTAAAATTAAGTTTTTCTCATTTAAATTTTTATTCATATTACATTAAAAGAAAACAGTTATAATAGGCTCTTAACTGGCTTTAATATTTCGAGTAAATTGTTTTTGCAGTGCATAAAATAAACAAATTGTCTTATGAAAACTGGGAATTTTTTTAAAAAAAATTTGATTTCATCTAAAAACCAATTGAGATATGCTGTTTCCCTATACATCTCATCTACTACACCCTTGAATACTAGTACTTCCGAAGATGATTAAAAATTTTAACTGGTGACATGCTTAATATTGAGGCTTTAAAAAATTACACATCTTCTTAAACCTGCAACTAACAACCCTCTTTAACAGATCTAGATAGCATATGTAACCCTATATTCAATTATAATTTTTATTTTGCATGCCTTTTGTACCATTATTTAAATCATTCTGTAATGTATATGTATATTGACTTCATTTATAATATCCAATAGTTTGTTTCAGGATGTACTTCGTAGAAGCTGAAAATTTTTTCAAAATCTTTATGCCAAAGGGTGATTTAAAATTTCTGAATTGTTTGTGTTAAACATATACCATATATTTCTGAATATAAGCCCATCCTTGTGTAAGCCTAAGAGTACTGTTTTAAACTGGAAATTTGCTTAAATTCAAAACTCATATGTAAACCGATATGTACTCATATGTAAACTTATATCAAAAAGAAATGTTGACACTGGTTGTTTTAATGGAATTAAAATTCAACCATGTACTCGCGAATAAATATGTAATTTAACAGTATAATTGTGTAATTTTAAAATTACATTTTTCCTTAGTTTGTCTACCATATTAAATTTTAGGACTACCAAATGAAAACCTGGGTGATTTTGTAGCTTTTTTTTATAGATATTTGATATTATGTAGAAAAAATTATAATTTTTATTTCAATTTTGTTTTAGATGAGGCACTGGGCTATGAGAGACACAGCTACTGAACGATGCTATCTTCAGAGTTTAATCAGTGCATTGTTGGATAAATTTGGTCCTTTTGAAAGTGAAAATTCCCTTCATAGTAAATCCTGTTCTTTGTTACATGCTATAGTAGTAGAAATTTTAACTGAAACATTAATTCAACCGTTAGTTAGAGTTTTTAGTGATCCGTCACGTATAAACCTTTTAATTTTATGGATATTAGTTAATAAAGAAGACTCAACTGAAACATTAACTGTTGCCAAACTTCCATCAAACTCTTATAATAAATCTCAACCAACAATTATATTGCCTTCTGATGATGTATCTGTTGTGTCAAAGCCAATAATTGCCAAAAAAGTTACTTCACAATCCAGATTAACTGTACCTACATCGAGCAATTGTAATAAAAAAGCTCCAAATATCAGCGAAAATCCCGGTCATGAACTCAGTGTTGAAAGCTCAAGTTTTGCTTCACTTGCTGTTAGCTTAAAATCTTCAAGCAATAGTTATCTTTCTAATTATGATATATGTAATATAACTGATTTAGATTGTGATGATAGCGCATCAGATATCTGTGATAATGCTTTGATAAAACGGTCTAAAAGTGCTGATTACATACGACAGATGCCACAACTTAAAGCTCTAAATGAAAAAGATTATGACATAAAGTTGCAAAAGGGAAATAATAAAATGCTTGTTGTTGTCAAATCTGATTCAAATTCCAACTGTAGTATAGAACAAGCAGAAGAAGCTGTGGAATTGGAAGTTCCTACTCTATTTACTGATATAAAAATTACTGATACCATTCAACAAAATGAAGATGGCATTGTTCCTTATACACTTTACTGTATAGAGGTTAGATGTATTTTTTTTTTAATTTTATCTCTGCGTGTGTATATATTTATATATTCAGTTTTGTCTTCTTTTTTTTTTTTGCAGTATACAGGAATTTTCCATGACACTCGCAGTGTATTGGGCAGTCCTCAATTTGTTACACAGAATGTCAGTATCAAAAGACGTTTTAGTGAGTTTGTTGCCCTTCAATCTAGACTAGAAGAAAATCCAGTTTTGAAAATTTTTTTAAAAGGTAATTTTTTTTCTTATTACTAATTGTTCAATATAGTATACTATACCAGAGATGCCAACTGCACTGGATTCTACAAAATATTTTAAAAACAATACATAACTATAAACTAAAATTTTCAGAATTTCAGTTAATTTTGCCAACATTTTGAAAGGCTCATCACAAAATAACTGTAACAAAGTAGCATTTCATAAAAGCTTTTGAATTATTTATAAGTTGTAGTGAGTAAAACTCTATAACTCGAATTTACTAAGCAAAAATCATACATTAATATATAAATTTTACTACCACTAGAAAATATTTATCATTTTAAAAAGTTAGCATCTTTGCTATACAATGCACACGGACTAACTACTGTAGGTTCTCCATAGTTCCAGAAAAAAGTTTTCCTAGTGGTAACAAGGGTAATGTATTTATATTTTAAAAAACTAAAATTTAATTAATTCTATCGACTACAAAACTCAAGTAATTTAAACATTTAAAAATCATATAGGTGATTACTTAAGTTTTAATATTTTTTAATCAAATATCTGTTTCATAAAATTAAGCTTTAGTTAACTACCACTGTAAAAAAAATTTGTTTGAAACTAACGAGAATCTAGTAGTTTTATCTCAATCTTAAGTTGGAGTCTCTGCAATACATTTAGAATAATGACGAAGAAATTGATGAAAATCAAAAAGATGGGTAATCCAAGACAACACGTATTTTGAAAAATTGACCCTGTATAAAATACTAGTTAAAGGAATTTTAATTAATCTGTGTCATTTCACTTTTTTTTCTATACTTAATCGTCATGTTAAATAAAAAATCTCATTGGAAATAAGCAGTGTATTCATTTCAAACGTTGCTACCTTGATGATAAATGAGACAGCGGTCCGCAAGACTAAATATTTTCTGCTTAAAAATCTGCCATGAAGATCTAAAGATTGGCAACCTATCTCCTATTGGCTTCTTTCTTCTCATCGGTGGTATCTTTCTGATCAACTCTCTTATCTGTAAAAGACTTGAGTCAAAGTTTGTGATGTGAAAATTAAATCCTCACAATATTTAATTTTTTTTAGGTATTAAAGGACCCAGTAAATGGACGACTTTACCATTTTCTAATTTAGATAAAAGGTATATTGCTGAACGTAAAGTATTCCTAGAAAATTATCTGAAAGCTCTATGTGATATAGCTCCAATTGCTCAAAGTTCTGAACTTCAAGAATTTTTAGCTTATGGTGGGGATGCAAGAATATCATTTGTTAGAAGAACTGGAGATATTAGTGTGCCAAGAATTGATAAGGTCAGATATTCTTTGGGGTATTTCAATATTTTTAAATCAGACATCTTTTTTTTATAAAAAATATTCTTAAATCAATAATCGAATTTTTTTTTTTTTTTTTTTTATCTATATAGCAAACTAGCCAACTCTTCCACTTTTTGCAAAAGATTGTATAGTTCTATTTAATGTGGTAGCAAAATTTTAACATTCATGCTTTATTCTTGCTTTAATAAATTTAGTTTAAATTGCTTTTGACTATCATAAAATATAAATAGTTTAAACATATTTAACACAGACATGCTAGTTATCTTATTGTGTTGTAATTGTCAGTTAAATGTTACTATGATATCTGCTTATTATGTTTCTTAAATTGGCATTTCACTATCACCAAGAAAACACATTTTTGAAGAGCATAAAAATTTGCAGGTATGATATAGTTTCAATTTAGCAACATTGTATTTTTAAGTTGTCAATGTTCAAAATTTGTTTTTAAATTGAAATGGTTGATACACTTCAATAAGCTTATTGCACTTATTTCTCTTTTAATTTGGATATCTTTTAGCAAATTTATTATTTCTTCAATAAAAGATGGTTTTTCCAACATGAATTTGCTTTGTTTAACAAACAACTGGTACAACTACACATAGAATAACATGTTTTATTTTAGCACTGACTTTTGATGATTTTATTTTCTACTAAAACAATACATTTAACATTTTTTAAAAAGAAAAATTTAACTTAAACAGGTGTCTGAAGAGTTAAAAGATTTTGAAAATATAGATTTAAAACTATGCTATGCATTGTTGAATGCATAAAAAAATGTAGGGAAATGTTTATTTAAAATTCAGGGATGAGAGTTTTCCACTTTTTAGCGGATTTCTGCTTAGTTTGCTTTAGTCTCTCGAATTTTTGCTTTTTGTGAAAATTCAGTCATTGAAATAAAATAATTATATTTATTTTCGATTTTCAAAGATAAGCAGAGAATGCAAACTACGTAGCTTCCAACCCTTCCCATTTTCACTTATTTTAGCTATTTTCTACACTTTTGCACTCTGAAAAGAAGAATTTTCTGGCAGATAGCTCGTATTTTCGTAATTCAGGCGTTGTTGCTTCCTGTTTTCTGTCTCGAAATCAAGCAAAATAATAAAAAAAAAAATAGTGGTGGATTTGCATTGAAAATATTAATTTGCTCAATCAAATCTTGTAAGTTTTTATTTATTATGACTAAGCAACAATACAAACAAGACTTTTAGAAATTCTAAGTCCAGAATCTGCTAATATCTTGATACTTATTCACACCATTTTAATATCAAACATAGATTTTTGTATTTACCTGATTTCAAAGTTTCTATTCTTATTCACGCAATTTAAATATTGTTCATTGCGATTCTTATTTACGAGATTTCAAAATCGAATATCGCGATTTGTATGAACACAATTTTAAAACTATGTAGCTATTCTTATTTACGCGATTTAAATATGGAACATCGATTTTCGTATTTACCTGATTTAAAAGTTGCACATTGCGATTCCTATTCACGTGATTTAAATATCGTACATTGCGATTCTTATTTGCAAGATTTTGAAATTCAATATTGCGATTTGTATTGACAGGTTTTTAAAATCGCAATTTTAATACGAAACACTGATTTTCGTATTTACCTGATTTAAAAGTTGCTCATTGCAATTCTTATTAACGTGATTTAAATGTGGCACATTGCAATTCTTATTTACGAGATTTGAAAATCCAGTATCGCGATTTGTATTCACTCGTTTTTAAGAACATATGTAGCTATTCTTATTCAAGCGAATTTAACATCAAGCATCGATTTTCGTATTTACCAAATTTAAAAGTTGCGCATTACGATTCTTATTTACAAGATATATATATAATATTCATTCTTGGATTTCCTCATTTTTGCTTTCTGACTACTCTCATCCCTGAAAATTTTCATATGAAAAGTATTTCATTATAAAATAGCATTATCCCTAAATTATTATAATTACTATTCAAATGTTCTATAATTTACCTATTCCTCTTTACATTCAGTAACTTAGCATACATTGGTTTGCTGAAAAAAGATTTGTTTTGCAGTCAATCACCAAAGATCCAAATTACGAAATTTTTATCATTTGCATATTGCCGTAAATAACAGATTAACAAAAAATACTGACATTCAGTCAATGACTGCGCAAATTATGCCAGATGAATTTGTGCTAATATTGGTTTATTTCTAAATGTAATTTTTTGTTGATAAAAACTTTTGTATGCATATTAAAAGCTATTATTTTCTTTACTAGTTTTTTGTTCGAGGGGTCAGAGGTGCAATTGACATGTTTAAAACTGCATTACCAAGCTCACCTTTAGAAGTTGAAGGCATACTTCCAGTTAAGACTTCTTTAGAAGAACCTAGTTCTGACCAAAGATTTCATGAATATCTACTAGACTTTTCCTATCGCGTGAGTAATTCTCTCTTTCTTTCATTAAAAAATTCACTTAAAAAAGTTTTTTTTTATTTCAAAAATATTTTTAAATTCTTTTATTACAAGGAGAATTTTAAATTCTTTTATTGACTTATTTCCCCTCGTAATTTGAATCATTCTGATTATTTCTTCATTTTTCCACTGTAACTGATTTTTGTGAAATTTGTAATTATCCTTAATGAAATTTGCAGTTATATAGAATATCGTGATTTATTTAGGAACCTGAAATCAAGGAACATGTCAATAACTTTTTTCAAAATTCAGTTGGGAATCAATCTTATGAAAATTCATCCCATAAAGGAAAGGATATTGACGCAAAAGGAAAAAAGTCTTCACTGTTAAGAAACCTTTCAAATTTTAAAATTGAAGAATGCTGTTCTTGTACGGGATTGCATGGTATGTAAACTACTTATCACAAAGTCTAGTATCAAACTACTTATCATCATTTCAAATTTTTAATTCTTATTTATATTTAGATAACTATCTAGAGGATGAATACCCATTCGGTAATACAATGATTGAATTACTTGATGCAGCTGTAGATTTCAATGCCATGAAATTAGGAGATCTACGAACAAAATTAGTGCTTTTATTGTCACCATTGATTAATAGGTTAGTATGATATAAATAATATTCTGGTCGGTGCTCAAGAAAATTTAAATATATTTTTACTTATGGTATTAGCAAATTTTTTATAAACTTAAAACAAAGCTTAAAACAAATTTTTTGTAAGCTTAAAGTTAAAACAAATGGTATTCACATTTTTCTTTATCTTGGCTACTTTTAAACAGATTAACACTATATAATTAGAACAGAAATTAAAAGTTCTGAAAGATGTAGATAAAAAAATTACATCTAAACCAGAAATTGTTAAAATATTCTTAATCCTAAAAAGCACTTTGTTTATATTAAAATTGAAATCAAGGCGTAATTCTGAAGGCTTAGAACAAGGTGTTCCAATTTTGCACCATCATTATTGTGAAAGAAAATTTCAAAATCTAGAAAGAGCACTGAATGACTTCTAAAAAATTATGCCTGATATTAAATTATGTTATTTGAAATAAAAATTACATATATTTTAACGTTTAAAGTATTATATTGCTGCTTGCACTTGATTTACATAAAAAAAATCTGCATTAATGTCAGTTATTCTTTCAGTTTCATGATTCTTTTTAATGTATAGCATGTTTTTCTCAAAATAAGCTCAGTATTTATGAATTATAAGTAAATATTTGCTTTAGTTTTGTGTCATTATGATATAGTGACCTCATTTTGTAATGTCTAATTTTGTTTGGACCACTGGAGTAGTTATATTTAGCGTCGACTGTATATACACGGTGTGATCCGTAAACGTTGAGACAAACTTCTTAGGAAGGTAGGGCACATTATAAGGATTAAGAATTGTATAGGAACCCATGACCAGAAATGTTATCATATGCCGCTGGGGGCAGTTTCCTATAATTCTAAACTGTAATGAACTCTTTCTAAGTATGCCTTTGAACAAGCACTCTCAAAGTTAGTTTTCATATTAGTGTTCAAATTACTAAATTATAGTTAAAAATCTATTACTGAATCAATTAAAATATAACTTTCCAGAATAATTGTTGAAAGACACAAAATTTCGGTAATTTAAATAAATATAAGTGCCTGTTAGAAAGCATATGCTGAAACAATTCATAATAGGGAAGTATCCCTAGCTGTGTAGAATGGCATTTCCTGTCATGGATTACTGTGCCATTCTTAATCCTTATGATGTGCTCAACCTCCCTTACAAGTTTATTACAGTTGTATATGTTGTGAGTAAGTGATACACACAAACTTTCCTTATCATCACTGAGGCTATTGTTGTTTGTATGCTCAAATTTTCATGTGCTTCTAATAACTACTCAATGTTCTTTCAAATTTTATTTGTAGTCAACTTGCACAGATACATCTTAAATAGTTCAGATGATTAATAAATTAGAACAATTTGATTGTTGAAATACTTTTAAACCATAATATGTTAAAGTAGTTAGTCATAATAAAAATTTTATGTGGCTTCATGGTTGTCTAAAGGCATACATGTTCTATGAACAGTTTGTGTTAGAAACTTTAGTCTAAGTAGTCTAAGTTAGAAACTTTAGCCAAATTTAAGAATTTTCTACTAATAAAAGCTAAACAAATCAAATTATCATTTTAATTGCATTTTAAGTCTAGACTATATTTTAAAGAAATTCTATTGTAAATAAAGTAGCATTTTCACCTCTTTAATAAACCTGTTCTGATTTTCACTTAGAACTATGTTATAGTTTTAATTTAATTAGAAGTATTTCTGCTATACTTGATTAAATTAAATATGTATTTTATGAGAACTTTATATATTCTTGATATGATTTCAGGTACATGGTAAACAAGATCGATTGTATATCTGATGAACACCTTGCATATGCTCTGCATTCTTTACATATGTACTTATGGCCTGATGAAGTTATAGTAAATGCTGCAAACACAGGGCAAGATAATTCTGCTAATATAGAAAAAATTGTTGAATGTTTAGAAGGTAAAATATTTGTACTTAATTAAATTACTTCTTTATTTTTCTTAATTTCTTTCTCTAATCTTATAATTTAAACAATATTTTGTAAATATTTTTGCAAAAACTGCTTAACCTTTGAGTGCCCAAAACTACCATGATTGTTCAAAAATGTTCCTTTCTATGCTAATTTGTTGATTGTATAACAAATAAAAATTTCAATGTTTATTTTTACTATATTCTGCATGTTTGAAGTAATATTTAAAATAGTTAATAGATGGAATTTTTTAAAACTAAATCTATGTCTAATTGGTGTATTCAGTTTAATGGCTCCATGGTAAATTTGCATTGTAATTACATTAAATTGTCATGTGATTTAAAAGAAAATTAGCTGTTTGTGGGTTATTTTTATAGTATAAATCTCTCATAATATTTTTTTAATTAGTGAATTTACAAAAAAGTAACTTAAAAATCAAGTTTTGTCATTTATTAATTAATAACTGTTAGATACAATTTAAACATTTTATCTAATAATAAATTAACTTTAGTAATAAATATCTTGTTAAAAGTTTAAATGAAATGCTGAAAACTTATATGAGCTACAAGTGCTGTGGTTAAAAAATATTTTGAGAAAATTTTTTCTTAAAATATGTCAGTGTAGAAGTATTAATATATAAGTTTAAAAATAGATTTCACTTTATTTATTTTAAATAGAAGTTAAAGTAACAGATCAAATTTTAATGAATTAGTTAAGCGCATAGGCAATGCTTTTTAGTATTGCTTATTATGTTTTTTTGTTTTTATGAAACTATACCAATGTTAAAGGGAAAAAATGCAGCTTTCATTTTTATTTTAGAATGTTTTTAATGTGGTTTGCACCACTCTTGTGTCTTTTTAGCCTTGTGAGCGCCTCTGCATTGCTTCAAAAAGCAGCCACTTTGAAACCATTTAAATATATTTATTAGTAAAGTATTCATATTTGTTATATTGTGTTAATTTATTATTTTTAATAACGTATCAGTCTTTTACAAATAAAATCTGTGAAAATACAATAACTTTTGATCACAAGTTGTGTTGAATTATATTCAATTCAATTTTCCAGAGAAAGAATATTATGATAAATTAAAAATATCCTCATGAAAAGAATAAGTAAAAAAGAAATTATACATTCGACTATTGAAAAGAAAGGTTTTGGAAGTGCTTTTGAAGAAAAGTTCATTATTTTGAATCAGGGAAATATTTTTTGAGAAATTATTTAAAAATTGTGAAAACAATTTGAAATATATTAATTTTATGCAAAGTCAAAAAATTTCTGATGAGAAAAGTTCTGGAAATATTGTTAAAATCGCTACATTGTTACAGGGATCAATAAATCTGTATACTTGTAAATGAATGGCTTTCATTCCAAACTGAAAAACTAGATTTTAATCATATTAGAAATAGTCATTTCTCGCATATAGTATTTAAAATTAAAAATGCTGTTTCCAAAAAAAAATATTCAATTGCACAAAAGGTCAAACTGTTTCTAGTGGTAGTGCAGACAAGAGACTTTTTTTCGTTTCATGCAAAATTATAATAAAAGATAAACAAAGATATCAGTGAGAACTTTAAATGCATAATTGCATGTTTTGTATGCATTAAAGTATTATGATTATCTTGCAAACTTAGTAACAAAAAGCTTTAAACTATTAATAATGGAATGCAAATAAAAAATAAGAACTACGTAAAAGAAGAAGAAAAAAAAAGAATAGCAGCAAAAAGATAAGAAAATATTTTTGAAAAACAAAAACCAAAAAAGAAATCAAAAAGATTGAACAGAACATAAAGAATTTTAAAGATCTTTAAAGCATTTATTAAACTTCAAGACATAGAAAATACTAAGATAAAGTTATCCACAACAATGCTTGCAGAAGCAATTGAAAGATTTAAAAAAAAGGGTTTTAAAAGCAAGATTTTTATTGAAATTCGACTGGCTCAGGTGCAAAAAAATAGTTTAAGTTGTAGAAATTGTTTAAGTTCAAAAGGTGCTAGAGGTTGAAGGTGCAAAAATTGTTTAAGATGTAGAAGATAAGTACAGGATAAAGGCGCTTGTCTTAAAAAAAAAAGGAATACAAAAAAGAAAGTCTTCAATGATAAACTTTTTTAAAAAACTCCAAAAACTTATCTGAATTAATTGTTACAAAAATGTGACAGATTTTATTAGAGGTAATTGTAGTCTATATATTGTAATTATTTTTTGAGTTCAAATTTATTGAAAATAGTAAATTAGTTTGCAATAAAAGTTTCTTGAAGAAAATATTTTTCTTTTCAGTTCAGTAAGTTTGGCATGTGATGTATTTTTTGTGCAAATGGTTGTATTGGTCTTTTTTTTTAACTAATTATTATTTTGGTCACTTTATTTTTTTGAAAAGTCTCTACTTCCCTCATTTTTATGTCAGTTTTTTGGTGAGAACTCAGCGTGTAGAATGTGTGTTAATCACTTTTTTTTGTTGTTGCTTACATCCGATTTAAGAATAAATTAAATAAGTGAATTGCATAATTAAAATATCTACTAAGTGTATTTCATAATTAGAATATCTACTACGTAAAATTTTAATATTTTATTGTATCAAGTTTCTGATTGACTTTATTTTATTCATAATCGTTGTTGCTTAAGCTTATTATTCATATGTTTCTTCTTTACTTGCCAAATTAACAAATTGAAAGAGCTATTCATCTATCATGATTTTTTGTTGCAGCCTTCAAATTTCTAAATGTATTTTATTTTTCAATACATAAAATTTATTTTAAGGAACTAACATAGCATGTCTGGATAACTACCTTCTTCAGAAACCATTTGTAAAAGAAAAAATATTTATTTATAACTGAAGTTGTAACTATGCCCCTTAATATCTAGGTTTTAAAATAATTGTTACCGTTTTATCTTAAAATTATTTATTTTTTCCTAGATTTATTTTCATCAAATTATTTCCTGCATAATGGTGTCTATAGTGTCAAATCAACTGTTCTAGAAAAGATGAAATTATTTATTTTATCTCTTCAGGATGAGAAACTGAATAAGTGAGTAATTTTTATGATACTAATGTAAATTGCTTTTGTTTCAAATTATTAAAAAACTTTTATGTAAGAGTCCTAAATTGAAAACTATGTGGTAGAAAGACTAGAGTGGTTAAACTAAAACTGAAATATAATATAAATTATCGATTAGAAGAAACTGATTAGAATGAAATAAGTAATGAAACTGAAAATAAAGAATTATTTCCAATCCATTACTTTAAACATATCAACTAATAGTTGATTGTTTAGTAATTTTTGTTTAGGAAACATAAATTAAATCTCAAATTTTTATTGCTTTAGCTATAAAAAATTTTCAAGAAATGAATTAATAGCGTGTAATAAAATCTATCTTAGTAACTCAAACTTTTGAATTAAAAAAAATAGTCTTTTGTACTTCTTAAATGTTACATTTTTCACCTGAATCTCTAGATGTATTATGCATTGTATGTTCAAAAACTATTGAATTTGTTCAATTGGAAATCTTTAACCAAAAGCAGAAAAAAATAGCTACTTATTTTTAAAGTGGGTGAAATCAGTAAACTTGATTAAAGAAAACATAATCATGGCTAGAAAAGGTATGTTGTAAATGTTTGTAAGCTTAAGATAATAACACATTTGTTTCTTATTTTATTTTATCCTGCCATTATTAATTTTTAAATGTTTTATTATAAATTATATCCTTTAGGTTGGATAATATTTTAGTATTAAATACTTAGAGTAGATAATAATGTTTCCATTGTTACTTACTTATTAGTCAATACTATTTTTTTAATAGTTATAACTATACATCCAACCATGCAAAAAAGCATATTAATATTTTTCTCTGAACATTTAAATGCTTCATTATTTATGCTTTCAGCACAACCAGTTTCTTGCATATTCTAATAAAGTTAAGTAAGATGAATAATTAATAATATAAATTATGTGTTATGTGTAAACTAAATAATAATTTCAATCATATTTAAAAATATATAACTTAAAACTTCTCACCAATTTTTTTTTTCTGTACTTACAGTATAATACTACTAGCTGCACTCACAGTATAATACTGTATTTGCATTCTATAATTATCATTAGTTTATTTTGCTCTTGGGAATAAACAAAGTTGTTTAACATTTGCTTAAATTAAACTTTTTTTGGCAAATCAAGTCACAAAATCACAACAAAAAAAGCATGTAAAATTCTCAAATTCTAAGTTAAACTATTTTTCCATTATAATGTTTTTTTGTGGCTTATGATTAATGTTTTTTATTGGCAGAAATAGCTTTAGGTTTTGCAATACCAAGGTTTGGTTTTGCATAATTGAAGAGAAGTTTGTGTTTTCAAAAATTCGAGATATAAAAATTCAAATATTTTAATGTAGTTTTCTTTGTCTAGAACTTTCAAAAAATAAACTTTTTGAAAACTGGGCAATAAACCATTTTGCTGTACACTACTTGATATTGTTAAGAAATTCACTTATCTGACTTTAAATTCCACGTCATCAAAGTTCCACAGACTGGGATGGAGGCAATCAAGCCTATATTAAAAGATTGCTTTTTCCTAAAAATCACTTTTTTGGCATCACTGTGTTTTAATTGCGGAAAAATTACTTGATGAGTTTTTATGTAGTATTGGAAATTTATAGAGAATTGATGTGGTTGTTAACAACAAAAAATTGAACACTTTTTAAAATTGTAATTTTTTTATGTATGTTTAAATACCAAAAAAAAAAATTTTTTTTTGCTATTTGTTTATCAAATTTTTACCACTTTGTGAAAAAATGGCTTTTTTATTAAAGATTTCTTTGGTTTTAAACCACGGCTTCACTCGTGGTCGCAGAAACCCTCCAGCAACACAGTATTGCCGTATCTGCAGATCTTTTTTCATTAGGATTTTTTTTTTAAAAAAAAGGGGGGAACCAACAAGGTTTTTTTGGTATTTTTAAGACGCTCATATTTTTAAATTTTGCTACATTTCTGTCTATCTGTTAAGCTGGATTTTTGAAATAATAATCTCTGCTTGACTGTGTTGAGGTTGCAGACAAATGTGGATTGATGGAGATGGTGCATGAGTTTCACGCTGTTAATTCTGCTATCGGGGCTACACTGACACATACTCCTTATTTTTTGCTCTTCTCTGTTTCATATTAAACTGTATGATCATGTGAAGCCCATCCATCAGTGTGTGGCGGGCATTGCCATCTTCGCCATTATTTTTATAAGTTAATTTACAATTATTTTGTATTTGTGAGTTGCCTTACCTTTATCTTACTCACCCCTCAAAGTCTCTGATCCCTGTGATGACTAGAGTGACTAAAATTTTAAATATGCCAATTATCTGATGTGAACAATATTTTTAATTATGAAGCCAGACACAAAAATATATTTCTTTAAGTAAACATGTCTATTTTTTGACAAATTTAAATTTTGGCAATCAGAAAACGCACAGTATGTTCCAAATAGTTTAGTCTGAAGAGCTTTTGAAAATTTGGACCTCTTATTGTAAATTTCTATCTGTCAACTGTTAAACAGAATTAAAGTTGTAAAAATTTAAGTTTTAAGCTGGTAAAACTTCTGCACTTGTAAAGTAGATAAATTTTTATCTTATTTTGAAATATGTAATTTTAAATGCAGAAACATAAAATTAGTGAAAAATTAAATAAAATTTTGAAAAGTTACGAAACAAAAAATATTATTTCTCAAGAGCTGTTAAATGGATTCTCTTAAGTTTTGTATTTTGTCATTTAAAATTGCATAGTTTAAATTGACATTGTGGACTTTGCAAACAAAAACGTTTTTGACCATTTTAAATGAAATAATAAAAATATTCCAATTTAAAGATTTTTTGGATATCTTTAGATAAGTGAATTTTGTAACTGTGTTTAAAAAAAATTGACTTTCTTAAATAGTTTGAGATACAGCAAAATACATCGAGAGTGAAAAGTAACCCCCTGTGCATTTGTCCAGTGTTAGGCTACATCAAAAAACCCTCCACTACATCAAATATCTCACTATGTCAAGAAACTGCTTTTCCCTCTAGTCTTCTATGGTAAAATGATGCATAATCTGGAAATTTCACTATACCTTGCCCACAGACTTAATATTTGAAGAGTAACATCAAAAGGCTATAACTTTTCAATTAGAACCAAATTTTTCAAAGTGTAGTAATCCTCTTTATTGTAAAGCTCAAGAAACCAAATCTGTTTTTTTTAAAGGCATCTTTATTTTAAAAAAAATTGCATTTCAAAGCAGATTTTAGCCTGAAATATAGTCTGCACGAACTTAATAGCGGCTCCTCAAATCATTGAGATTCTATCTTAATATGTGTCAATTCAGTCACTAATTCAAAAGTTATTAAGAGTACCTTTTTTATTTTGCACACTATAAAGTATTGATTCATTACATATTTATATGTCTCACTAATTTTACTACTTTTGCATAATTTTAATTACTAATTTTCCTTATGAAATGCTGATTCTAAAAAGCTTTTTCATTAACTTTCTTTTTCTAGGTGTTTACTGTTCCACATGTTTGATGTTATCGTTGAATATGTTTGTTCTGAAGCATAAATCTGTGCCTATCATTTCATATTGCTGTAATGAAACATTAATATTTTCTAATCTCAAAAAATTCTCAAAAATTGCATAAATCATATTTTTGGAAATTTAAATAATCAATATACATTCCATTAATATAAATCTTACCAAATTTAGTTAAAAGATCGAATTATATACATGTATCTATGCATTCCAGTTTTTATTTTATCACATTTAAGATTCAAGTAATCTAAAAAATTTTGTCTGTAACTTTTGATTGATGTTTATTTAATAAAATATATATTTGTGTATGTGATTAAGAAGATTTTTAATTAAACTTTGTTTATTTTTTTGTAATTTTTATATTTATTATTTGATAAAATTTGAAATAAATGAGTATGTTGATAATATTTCTTTTCCTTAGTTTTATTTTTAGCTTATAGTTTTCTTTTATTGCTTTTAATAAATTTTTAAAAACTTTTATTTTTTGTGTGATGAGACAAATCTGGACTACATAATAATTACTTTAAAAACGTAAGATCTGTTTTTATTTATTTATTATTCTAATTTTCTCTCTATCAACCAGTCAAACCTTATGCGTTTAATACTAAAATAAATTTAAAAAATTTCCTAGACATATTACTTATATTTTACTATACTACACTATTTTTATTACACGTATGAATTTTGTCGTACAGTTGTCACAGAACCCTGTTTGTAGATTTGCTGCTTAGTGTGATATCCTCTTGAAATCCTGCCCAGACCGTGAGGCTTCCAAGGTGGAATGTGTGATGTTCTGTGGCCTACTACATGTGCTTTGTTTCTTCCAGACTCTTATATGCTTGTCATTGGGAGTAGGTCTAATCTAGAATCATCTAAGAACATAATTTAGCCCTAATAATACACTGCCCAATTGACATTATAGATTAGACTTTTAATATTGCCCCACAGGAAAAAGTTAACACGACAGATCAAGAGATCTTGGTGGCCAAGGTATGGGATCACCTCAACTATTCTATCACCTAGGAAACGTTGAATTCAAAGTGTTGCGCTCAACGAAGATGTAGTGTGCAGGCTTACCATCATGCTGAAACTTGACCTGATAGGGTTTGGAATTGGCCGCAACATCTGCGGTAGCAGCTCTCGTCTGAATGTTTAATATAATTCGCCATTTAGACAGTGTGGCAGGAACCATGGACCGATCAAATTGTCATGAAAGATAACTGCCCAAACATTTATGGAGAACTGCTGAGGATATGTGTGTCAGTTGTGGTTATTAAAAACATCCTCTCGTGTGAAAGCGCACTTTTACGGTATATAGAACACGGCTGTGTTATTTTGCTGGAGGAACCAACGTGTGAAATTGACACTTGGTTGATACTCTAATGGTGTCAACACATTGTGGGGTGTCATGTCTTATATACTAGTGTATTGGAATTGTATTTTTGTAGTGGTAGATACACTACAATATGTATCTTTTGCGTGCGATAGGAGTGCATTACTTTCTTTCCTGTAGCATGCATCAAACAGTCTTTCAGATGCATCAACAGTCAAACAGTCTGTCTATTTACAACATGTGCAACCACTCACATGCTTCATCTTGATTGATGATTCACCCTACATAGAAGATCCTTTACAAGTTGCAATGTCCTGACATTCCTAAGCAAAACACGTCCTGTGTTTTGCTTAGACTCAGCAAAGGAACCCCTTTCACACAGACGGCGATTTAAACTTGAATGTTTTCCTACCTGTAGTCTGTCTCGTCTGTCTTCCCTGCCTACTGCACCATTTATAATACTAAATCATTGTCCATATTTTCTAGGATGTATATTGCTCGTGCAGATGCGTTCCATCATCCGGTAAAGCTTTGCAGTCTTGTTCGGACTCACCCTAGTGTATTGAGCCCTGTCCAATTTTTTGTCTCTGCAATACTTTGTAAAAATTATATTTTTTGCAAGTGATAGTTCAATCCCACTCTTTTTTTTTTCTCACAAAAATTTGAATCCATATAAATTTATTTATCAAGTAATAAGATTTAAGGAATGATTTACGCATACAAAATTTTAACATGAAAATTAAAACACTGAAAAAAATAATTTAGTAGAATGAAGTTGAAATTTACTAATACATATATATTAATACATTTTCTGTTGTAGGATAAAAATAATTAACTTCTCAAATGGCTGGTTTAAAAAAGCATTATGGGAAATTTTTAAACACTAATCTGTACCATATGATGCTTAGTATTAAAATAAGTATCAAAATTTAAAACACTATTTACAAAATGAATTGTTTTCATAGTTACAATAAAGGTGCATATAGTATAAGGTTAAAACGTAAGACTTTTAGGAATAGATTATTATTAATTTTCTAATACATTAAAACTGTTTTATTCATATTGTCGTAAATTATTCAAAATACAGATATAACAATAAGAATTGTGGAAAAAAATTCTCATGACCTATACTATGAATGCATTTTGCATCGTGAGAAAACTCTGTCTAAGTCAGAACTTCAAGCAATATAATAAATGCATTCTTTGGAATAACAAGTTATATATGATACATATTTATTTTCCAAACTAATTTTTCTTCGGTCTTTGCCCAATGACGCCGTTGGCGTCACATCGTTCGATTAGGTGCCGGGATGCAGGCCTGATGCGAGATTGCTGGTACTCATCTGGACTGGCACAATGTCCAATAATATTGACACCAACTGAGAACGTGGCGTTCAACCACCTTATGTTGCAGTCACAGTGTATCAAGTTTCCTATTGGATGAAAAATCAAATTAAAATTAATAAGTTAATATTTTATACTGAAAATCTGTTACTATAAGCCAACTGGAAACTTTGCAACGCATGCTAATGGGACTACACGCAGGACAGATCTAGTTGAAGTATCATGAAGTAATATGATATGTTATTGCTCATGTTAAGGAGGAGACAACAAATAAATACCAGTTCTATTTATAAGAATAATATAATGAAAAATTTAATCATTAGAAGGAAATCCTCGTCACACATTTATATTATGAAAAGAAAGATATCTTTGCACAGGTATTGGTATGCCTTCCTTTTGGAGATTGCTGTGATGATGCTTATTTATAAGCTCTCCTTTATTTTAGCCTAATTGAAATTTTTATCTTTTTCTTCAATAAAGATACAATGAGCCGTGGTGGCTCAGGGTTCGAATCTGAGCAATGACTGGTCGATACGAATTCCGCATGCGACTTGCATCAACCACAGTGCTGATGTTAAGTATCCTCAGTGGTAGATTGATCATGGATTAGACTTCCTTTGCTAACCATGGGAGGTTTTCGTTGTTTTCCTCTCCATGTAATGCTAGTGCGGGTTAGTTCCATTAAAAAGTCCTCCGCCAAAGCAAATTTTTCCCAATATGTGTTCCTGGAATTCCCTGGTCTTCTGGATTAAATTCAAACTTACAAGGCTACTGAGTTGAACATCAGTAGTCGTAAACCCCAAAAATTGGGTCGGCTGTTGCAGTTTGATACCTCCCTAATTCTTACGATGAATATTTTATAATTATTTTTACGAATTTAAATATTTTTTTTAAAAAAAAATTGTCTCGTAGCAGCATACTCTAAAAGAATGATTTCTTGTCCTCATTATATTCATCATATAGATTGGTGATAGAAATTAGGCTGCGGGTGGCTTGTTCACAGGGCCATGGTAGCTCAGTGGTTAGAGAATCAGACTCCAGTCCAATCTCCCGGGGTTCGATCTTCTACTTCATCAAGACACACTGAGTACTTGCAATATACGTGCTTGTAAAGTCTGTGGAATCGAAAGTCTTCTAGTCGGTCGCTGAGCAGTGCCTGAGATCTGGAGAAAATTCTCTTACTCTTCAGATCTATATCTAAGTTGAAGAAGTGGCCTCACGAATAAGATGCTTCTTGAGCTAAGACGTACTTTCACTCTTGCGGTGCTTCCTGACTTAATTCGCAAAATATCAATGATTGGCTTACTTAGCTTGTCCAAGTGTCATTAGAAGCAACAAAAGTTTTCACCTATTCCTTCCTCAATAGCATGTGAATATTTATAGGAGTAAGAAGTATATCATTCTCTTTCTTTATTTTCAAACCCATTAAAATTTGGAAACTATATGGAACTCAAAACTTCATTATCCACAGTACATAATGTAAGGATCATGGAAATTTTAAAATTTATTTCTGACAATTTAAATATGAGAAATATTACGAAAGAAGAAAACATTGTCATGCATCTGATGAGAAGGGGGGAGGCTCTGGACATGGAATCGATTTTCTCTCCAAATGACTTGTCCGAGTGCTGAGATCGCGAATATTATTTTAAAAAGTTTTTTTAAAATTTTGCCTCGATACTTTGTGCAGGTGGTATTTTCTCTGCTCGATTTTATCTTTCTTCAATTCCTACAAGATACATATTTTTAATAAGTGAACTTGGTTATGCAACGTGAACTTACCTGTAAGATCGATTTTATGAAGAGTATTTGGCTTTCTTCTCCATTCAGTGGCTTTTAGTTCTGTAATTGCATTGTATGCAAAATTAATAGATTTAATCTTTGGCATCATATTTATTAGATCTGCTCCGATTGTTTTAAGAGCATTGTAACTGTAAAAAAAAAAAATTGGTCAATAAAAGTGCGTCATATTAAACAAAGGCATCTTATAAAATGATAAATGTATTTTCAAAAGATCTTTTAATGATACCAAATTATTATTGTCTCCACAATCTCACTCTGTGGAGATCTGATTACTCTAGAGAGCAGTGCATCATATTAAACAAAGGCATCTTATAAAATGATAAATGTATTTTCAAAAGATCTTTTAATGATACCAAATTATTATTGTCTCCACAATCTCACTCTGTGGAGATCTGACTACTCTAGAGAATGAAGCTGAGTTTGGTATCCCTAGAGAGCTTTTTCAAAGTATCAAACAAGTCTGTTTTAATGTTTTTAGCCTGGCTTATATTATAGCGATATCTCTTTTAAAAAAATTTCACTCCATTTTCATTTTGTAATTATAACGTCGACTGTAAATCAAAATGTAACAACCTGCATTTCAAATTGGGTTACTCTTTTCTGGAAAATTTAAAGTTTGCAAAAAATGGAATTTTCTACTTAAGATTTTAAAGCTGCCCACGCTTAAAGGGGAGAGATTATGGGGGTCAAGTATGATATCACTGAATGCATCTTTTCAAAATATATTTTATTTCACACCTGTATTTTTAGATTTTTGTTGTATATTTTTAGAGATATTTTACCATCTCCTTACATTTCTAGAGATGCCAACCTGATCCACTTGGAGGGAAATTTTCTTCTAGTGGTAACAAGTTCTGTACTTTAATCTATCATTGTTACTTTAGTAAATTCGTTTTGAAGTCCTTTTGTCCACCACTTTTGAAGTCCTATTGTATACCATGACATGAAAATTACCGCAACTGGAAAAGATTTGTTAGAATGAAACGAAATTTTTCGTAAGTAAGCGCAAAGTTGATATAACTGATTAAAAAATCCAAGAAAAATTATTAATCATTACAGGAAATTTTAGTACCCACTTTGACCATATCTATCTTGAATATAGAATGATGTACGGTTGGGCGTTTAGACATACAAGCCCCATATCATGTTCTACGGTATCTCATTCCGCAATAGCTGCAAAAACACAGCTAAATGAACCAAACTTGGAAGCTTTGAAACTTGCTGTCCCAGCCTTGATTGAGCAAATCTGGGAATTGGGCAGGCCAAGGAAGGCTAGTAATGTGTTATACACCCTTCCTGACTGGTGTCTTGCCTACTCTGTATAGCAGCACACTATTTCTACAGCTGGTGTGATGGTATGGCGTGCTATTTCATACAACACACGATCATCTCTTATATCGATCGACGGTGACATGACAGCTTTGATGTCGTCCTTCAACCACGCGTATTTTGTTCCAATGAGCAATTTTTCAACAAGGCGATGCTCGTCCACAAAGTCTGAAAAATATATCTGAGACCACTTGAGACAGCAAGTTGGACAACCACTGAGTTAAGTTTATAAGGCGGTATTTTTAGAGCAATTGTGGAATGAGATGCCGTAGAACATCATAAGAGTCTTGTAAGTCTCAATGCCCGACCTTATTACATCCTACATTCAGGCTTGAAATAACCCAAAAAATGTACTAGTCCCTCCATTTATTTGTATTTTTTCCTGTAATAATAAATAATCATTTCGTTTTGATTTTTTAATCACTTAAGTATATCAACTTTGTTCTTATGTTACGTATGAAAATTTCGTTTCATTCTAACAACTCTTTCTATGTGCGCTAATTTTTATTGCAATGAATATATGTAATTTATATAAGTTACCCCTTTGTTCCAGTTATCTGGAAATGAGCCCTTTGTTGGAAAATTTCGCATAAATTCTTTAAGTTTTAATGTTTTTTTTTTAACTTTTTTTTTCGATAACACTTTTTTGTCTAGTGTACAAGGGCGGCGCCAGTTAGGGGTCAGGGGATAATTGCCTTCTGTTGGGCATCATTTGCCCCCCCCCCCCGATCGGCACGAATATGAAAATCGTTGGGAAAATGCTACTGTCTTAAAAATAAATAGAATTACGTTCTTTAAAAAAAAAAATATTTCGAGAATATTTTCTTTTTACTTACACTTTACCACCAACTTCCTGTTCACCTTTCCTCAGAAAATTCTGATAGACAAGTCTTTTGTTTGTGTCCATGGAAAGTTATTCAGCAGCCCTGAGGGATAGAGGGAGACAAGAAGACTGTTCCAACTTCTACCCCATTGTCCTCACTTTATGAGACTGACTATAATCTATGCACACTTTCTCTGCATTCAATAACGAAAAATATTTTGTTAAACGTCACACCGTTTAACGTAAACAATTCTGTCTTTAAATTATTTGGAAGAAATAAAGAAGTAAAGTTTGTTCTGTCAATCTTTTTTTTTTTTAATTTGCCCTCAAATAGAATATATATTTCTGTATTCAATTATAATTGCTAATTTATGAGTAAAATAGTAAATGAATCTGCACATTATGGTATCAAAATTAGTGATTTTTGCTTCTTAGAAACATACTTGAAAAAAAATGTGAGAAAAAATGTAAAGTATAAAATTTGTTATAATTTAAATATTTTGAATTAATTTGTCTGAGCCCCCCTGTTGGGGCAGACTTGACCTCCTGTAGAGCAAAGTCTGACGCCATGCTTGCTGGTGTAAGTTTAATTTTATTTGGTTAAAATGTAGCGTGTTTAAAACTATTAACCATGTATTTTTTTTTTTACTTTCATATTCTTATTTTATTTAAGAAAGTACTGTGGAATACGCCATTCTCACTACAGGCAGAAAAAAATTGCGTTTGAGAATTCGGCGACACGAGCGAAAACAAGATTGGTGAGTTTTTGGCGGGTAAATATATTTCACTAATCAGGCTCTTATTCGCATCGCCGAATTCGCACGAGCGAATTTTTCGTATCCAGAATGATTGGTCAATGTTAAAATATTTATTCAAACTCTTACTTTTAAATATTACCTGAGATCAAGATACTCCAACTTAGTTCTTTGTCCAAAAGAAAGACCGATATTCTCGATCGCGTTATGAGATAAATCAAGAGATTTTAGATTGGGAACATTGCGGAATACATTATCATCGATTTTAGAAATTCGATTGTAAGACAAATCCAAAGTCTTCAACTCTCTCAGCATTAATGGAAAAAAATCTACTGTCACTGATGTAAGTCCACCCTGACTTAGCTGAAAGTTTTCCAGTTTGGTTATACATCCCATCCATGGTATTCTACTGCCTCTACCGGTATCACAAATTGTGCAGATATTTTCTGAAGACGAACTGTTGACCACTTTGAAACTGCAAGAAAAAAGTGAAAATACCATTAAAGCTGGGTAATCCAGAAAATATTTCAAATTTTATTAAAAGAATTTTTTCTATTTAGCTTATTTTACCATTTTATATTTTTGAATACCATTTTATTTTATAACAGATTTTTCAGTTAATCTTTCAGCTAAGAGTTATGGTGTGAATTATTGAAAATTTGAGTTCTAGAATTTGTTTCACGGGTACAAGATAGACGAAAGTGAACGCTGTCAAGTTATATGTACCTTTTCCCTGTATATATCTAATAACCTAAGTTGATCAAATGCCAAATTGCTAAAACAATTACAGTTAACAATCAATAAAGTGACCACTTACAAACTAAGGTAAACAACGTTTAAGAGCACAAAAAATATTTATAAATATTTTTTGTGCATTTATAAATATTTTTTGTGCTCTTAAACGTTGTTTACCTTAGTTTGCATTTTAGCACAAAGGTCGCCCACTTGTGTATTTAAGGTGACCACTTGTTTAAGAGAACGTTATACCAAGGGAGAAACCTCTCACGGCAAATTCCTTTTCACCTCCATAAGTAATTTAAAACTTAAGTTTAGAAAGAGTAAATTCAGGCATACCTAGTAAACCAATAAGCTTCAAACTAAGAAAAAAAATTTCAAAATATCGAAATGCAAACGAATTATGGCAGGATTGCTTGGGAATAAGTTGAGGAAAAGTTCTCAAATAATTTCCTTGCTTTTTGATAGTATTTTGAAAATATTTTTGCTACATTTAAAACTTCATAGATTAATCTAGGTATGTCTAAGTTAGCTTTTCTCTGATCTTTAAATTTTGCTACACCAAAAAATTAAATTTTATTACACCAAACTTTCTCCTGCGGTATGGCATCCTCTTAAGTGAACCTCAATTTAATCTCTTAAAAGCGATGAAGTTACAGAAGTTTTACCATAGTTTATTAAAGTCCACTTTTCGTTGTCCTAATTCGTGGAATGGTTTCGGAGTAAACTGTTCTTCACGTGTAAGAGTTAGGGTCGCAATCAATTGAAAATATGAGTTCCAAAATTATCACAATTAAAGAGTTAAACTATAGTACCCCTTCGCAATTGGCGATCGAAATGGGCTGCAGGTGGCGTAGAGCAGAACTCTCTGCCTATGGCAACACCTCACATGCTTTCCCTATTAGCGTGTAGAAAGTCTTAGAGGAAGGAAGTACGTTAGTTTCTTTCTTGATTTTCATATAGATTAAAATCTTTTAAGTTGGAAAACTATGTGGAACTAAAAACTGCATTAAACATGTTGTTGTTGTTGTTAATTTACGTCGCACTAGAGCTGCACAATGGGCTATTGGCGACGGTCTGGGAAACTTCCCGGAGGATGATCCGAAGACATGCCATCACAATTTTTTGATCCTCTGCGGAGGGGATGGCACCCCCGCTTCGGTAGCCCGACGACCTGCGCGCGAAGTCGAGCACTTTACGGTAGCACAGTTTAACGAGGACCAATACCGCACATCCTCGGTCCCTACGCAGACTGATCCAAGTGGTCACCCACCCGCACACTGATCGTAGCCAGTGATGCTTGACTTCGGTGATCTGCTGGGAACCGTGTCTTAACGATCAGTCCACTGCGGGACAGCATTAAACATAATTCTAAAGAAAAGTATCACGGAAATTTTAAAAAATATTTTTGTTAAATAAAAAGGAAACTTATTAAGAAAAGGGGAAATATCGTAGTACATTCCTATACAACTGAAAAGAGGAGGCGAGGGAAGGGAGAAGGGCTAAAGGCATGAAACCAGTCTCTCCCCAGATGGCGTATTCGAGTGTTGCGATCGCCAATTCATGTAAATACACTTATAGAGCATTCTCGCTGCATGCGATCGCACGTTATCCGATTCGCGCACACTCGAGCAATTCGTCTGATCCTGTAATTTCTAAACAGTCTCACGCACGTCCATGGCAAACGCATGCAGTGTCCCATGCGAATGTTTCTTCAGTAATGACACTAGGATTTAAAAATAGAGTAGTATTTATTTTTACGCAACATTCATTCTACAGTGCTCAAAAAAGAAACTATGAAATATCATCCTAAATAACTTTTATTCTAATAATTAGACACCACGGACTAAGTGCCAATTTTAATGGTTCAAAGGGGTGATCTCAAATAAGCTAAATAATTAGTACAGATGATGTTTTAAGTTTCAGAAATAAGCATAAAAACATACTCTCACTGAAAAAGTACACCTTTTTCAATGAATTTGAATTTTTGACCATCAAAATAGGGAGGGGGGGATAACAACAATCTGCAAATTATGATTAATAGGCATAGCTGTTGATCTCCGATTTTGCATGGTTATTAAATTTGTTTATTCAAAGATGCGACCAATAGTTTTTAATAATAGTCGAAAACTTTTTTTAATTGTAAAGTGTACAAATGTTTACACAATTTTAAACTAATTTATTGAATACAAAATTTGAGCAAAAGAGGTTGAAAGTTTCTGAGTGATTAAAATTTCAAAAAAGCCGCAGTTTTAAACTTTTATTTCAATAAAAATACAATGATTTTCGTTTAAATTCGATAACTTTCATTTAAAATTACTCAGTTTGAAACATAAAAATAATTCTTTACCTTACAATTTAGAAATTGTCAGACGATAGTTAAACGTACTAAAAAATTACTAAAGACTGTTTTTAATGGAATTATTTTCGCATAAACGGAAATAATATAGATGAGTGTAAATCGTTTTTTCGAGCGTCTTCCTAACTAAACGGTAAGGAACAAACATTTGCATAATAGCTGCTACTCCCACCTTCATTTTATAACAAACGATCAAAACTAAAAAACGACAAAATAGATATGTTTATTCAGCGAAAGTACATTTTTGTGCATACTTAATTATCGTGAGTAACGTCATGCTTAATTATTTGAGGATTTAAGGTTTTTCTCTTTGAACTATCAAAATAAAATTAGCTGATCATTAGAATAAAAGTTATTAGGATCAACCTCCTTCCTGCCAAACTATTGCAAGAATATTTTCCTGATTGCGGCTACTCTTCTTATTTTGAGGGTCAAGAATCTGAATCCGTTGGAGAAAAAAAAACATGTTTAGACAACATGTAAGGGCCAGCCATCGAACCATTAAAATTGAGCGTTAGTAAGAAAAAATCCGATTATTATATCAAAAGTTAGCAAGGGTGCTCCGTTTTTTTTTTCTTTATCTCTGTACATAAGCATTGAATGTACTTACCTAGTTGTAACAGTATTTCTGCATATGAGTGTCCAACGGCAGGCAAAGCAAGGAGAGAGTGTACTGTCGAATATCTCAAATTCTTTGATATTAGTCAGTGTAAGCCAATCATTAGGTAGTACACTTTGACTTTCACCGACTGCTCCAAGTTTTTGGACTTCCCAGAAAGAATCATAAATGATGAATTTATCAATCTCTAAATTTTTAAGAATCGGGAGAATTGCACTCAACTCATCCGTCTTCTTCAGACCTTGGCAAATGAGAATTGTATTAGCCTGTCTCCTACTCAATTTCGTGTTGATGCAGGTGCAAGGGTATATATCTACTCGAGGAGGGCACTTGGATCCTGCAAGCACTCCCACTGCGCTGATTGCCAAGAACAGAAAGATTCGTAAAGGTATCATGGCTATATTAAAAGGATATTATATGAATTAGAATTTCAACCGTGTACATGGTATGCAAGGTATCTAAAAAATACGGAATTTAGAGATGTCCGGGTACCTGACAATTATCCGATACTTGTCCTACCCAGCAAAAGAGTTTCATTACCCAGGTTTTTAGTCTCAAGATTCGGTGCCAGGTTCCCGGACCAGGCCGTGATTTTCAAACCATCATTGTTTCAAGACCCACTCTGTTGTTAGGCGATTTTCTCTAAGAGTGGGTGTGATTCTTGAATTCACGGCCTTGATTAAAGGTGTTGTTGTTTCTAATGCTATTTTTTTTATTTTATTTCATATCCGTCTTTGAACAGCTGACCCAATTTTGTGTTTACGACTACTAATGTTCAACTCCGTAGACTTGTAATTTTGAACCAATCCAGATGACAAGGAAACGAAACTCCTGGATCAGTACCCCCAGAGATGTTGATTTCTTATGGGAACATAGAGGACTTTGCAACTCCACAGATTTGACGTGCATCAGTCACCATTTACTACACGGGGAGTCTTCGGCCGGCGGGGATTGAACCCACGAACTCTTGGACATGGGCCCAACGTCCTACCAACCAGACTATCCCGGCCTCCTAATGCTACTTGCCAATATTCGAACACTTGCTTGGTGAAACTAAGCAAATTTAAGGCAAAGAGAGCATTTCTTGTTTTTCAGTGGCGCCATCTATGGCCAAGAATATGACTTCAGCCAGACACATCTCACAACCCATTAATAGGGTGGGCCCATTCATACATCCAACCATTGTTCGTAATTTTAACTTGAACCATAGAACGACCAATCTCCAATTCAGTTCCCCCAGAAAGATAATTTCTTATGGGAACATGAGGACTTTGTAACCCTACAGATTTAACGGTGCTCCAGCCACACTAGGAGTCTTCTGTAACTACACTAGGAGTCTTCGGCCGGCAAGGATCGAACCCTCGACTTCTTGGACATGGGCCCTACTCCGTACCAAGTAGGTTGTCCCAGCCTTTAGAGGAAGGGTAGAGGGAAAAGGTTTTCTCTTATGAGAGGAGGAACATTTTGTTTTGTCATTCTCTTCAAAACAAAAAGGGGAGAAACCCAATTTTCGATTTATTGTTGTTATTTGTATGTTGTAAATCGATACTTTTTCACCCTTTCAATTATTTTTATTATTTTTTTTTTCTCATTCGAAGATACAGTAATTAATAATATCAAGGTTTTATAAATAACTATGTAAAAACCTAGTATTTCTTGTAGAGCACAACAATGAAATTTATTCAGGAATTTAAAATATACATAACTGATTAATTAAAGTTCTAAAAATTAAAATGTTCCTAAACAATAGCTTACTAACTAATGAAGCATAATCGATAAAACAAAAAACATTTCCTATAAAAAGTGAATTCTTTAATTTTGTACATTTATTAATTAACAACCAAATACTGATCATAAGTTGGATATAAAATAAACGAAAAAAATATTAAGTTTCATTCCTGTATTACTTGTTATTAAATTCTTACTTATTAAAAAGGTATAACAAAAATGTTTACTATCTGATGTATGTAACTTAATTTTTAGAGATTTAGAAAGATACAATCCGTAAATTACGTTGTTTGAAAAGTTATTCATATACAATAGAGTATTCCTAAACAAATTATTGAAATCGTGAAAATGGAAGGGAACGCATGCAGACTGCTATTTAGAAATTCCTATCAAGGCTACGAAGGCTACTGAAGACGAGACGTTTACCAGAAAAACGACAACAGCGAAAAGTGATGGAACTACAGCCAAGAGGTAAACCGCCAAACATGAGAGCGGGTCGTGATTTTCTTGAAACGATGATGCATTGGAAAATCACGACCCGGGCAATTTTACCGGGTATCTAGTGCCAAGTAACACTTATTTATGTTCGACAGCGACACAAACCACATTAAAAATTATAGAAACCTTAAAGTTATTCGTATAAATTGTTTTTAAAATCCATCTATTCCATCAGTTTTTAACAATCAAACCGATATATTCTTGTTGCATGAAGGCATCAGAATTTTTCGCAAAACATTTCGATAATTTAATTAAAACTTACTAAATTATAAAATTTTAATAAAAATATCACATTTTTAACAACATATAAATTTTGTGCCTTATTCGTGTCCAAGTTAGAATGATTTTAGATCAACCTTTTAACATAGGTAAATGCGAGGAAAAATTATAAAAATTTAAGCATTTTTTTTATGAAAGTCAATTGACATTAATGCTCATCATATGTGTTACATTGAAAATGTGGAAATAAAATATTTTCAATTCATTTTTATTATAGATACATCATTTTTATATCATTTTAATCACTTTCATTATCAATTACTGATCAACAGGATTCGAATCAGTGATTCGAATCATGCGAAAGAATTAGTTGTCAAACCATTTTTCACGAAATCGAATCAGTGATTCGAATCAACAGGGGATTCAAATCAGTAATTCATATGGTTCGAATTAAGAAGTGATTCGAGTGAAGTAAAAATTTCAGTGATTCGAATCCGTAAGTGATTCCAATCACCTAAGTGAACTGATTCTATTGATTCGAATCACTTTAATAATTCATTTTTCCCAACAATAAAACACATACATACGCAATGCTAAAAGAAAACACAAATATTTTTAATTCTAAATAGATAAAACTTCTACATACGCAAGTTACTAAAATTGAGCGAAATCGAACATATTTTGTTGAATTTAATCGAATATAGTTTTAATTAAGAAATGAAATATAACGTGGACACAAGTAATAAATAACTTAATATATAAACTTTTTCTTTTGATAATTTCAATTGTGATTTTTTAATTAAAAATATTAATTTCATCTCAACTTGGCCAGGAAATAGTGTTAAAAAAAAACATTGAATCCCATTTTTTCATGGTCAGAACACTGCTGTACAATAGAAAAACCAACGTAAGGGACAAAAAATTCAAAACTGATATTTTTATATATTTGGTATTTTTCTATGATAAGCTACCTACTGAAAACTTCTGTTTGCCAAAAATGAATTTTGTTTGATCAGTTTTTTTTAAATTCTATTTTAACGTTCATAGCGAAAGAATTAGTTGTCAAACCATTTTTCACGAAATCTATCGTGAATCACTTTGGTTGTTTATTCAATTGCACTACAGAACAATGGACAGTTGAAGAGCTTAGTGGATTATCAGGGTAAAAAGAGAAAAAGTGTTATTCGAACTATTTATTACAGGTTTATTAGAAGGTATGACTAATAATTCTCTGCCTTATTTTATTTAACAATACATAATATGAAATGAAAATCATGCAAGCATACGCAAAACTAATGTGTATTAGCTTTGGTAAAGTTAAAAACAATTCTACTACATTAAACACACTAGTCGTTATTCGAACACTTAATTCTATGTTCCCTGATTAAGAAATACCCCTGAAAATGTCCCTTACCTGCTTCATTCACTAAAATTTTCATCTTTACATATTACATTTGTTATACGAATATGTTATGTAGGTAACGTATTATTTGTTATACGAATAACTTTCATGTCATTATGTGCACTAGATACATCATTTTAGTACACTTAAAAAAAAAAAATGAAATTTTATGATATATTTTCTGTCATTTAATAATGTTTTCTAAAACAATTTTAAAAATATTTTCTAAAAAAAAATTAAAATTTTTGAAATTTAAATTTTTTAAAATTTTTCCTGTTAAACTGTCCCTGTTAAATATATGAAATATTAGAAGAGTTTAATTAATACATTTTAAATTCTAAATTTCATTTAGAAAGTCAATTAAAAAAGACAACTTTAAACGTTTACAACTCTCTAAAACGTATCACTAGTTGCTATTATTATTATTAAGCTGGAGCATACTTATATTTAAATTTAGTTTATGAAAAATTTGTTTTCATTTTTTTTTGTAATGAAATTAAAACTACAAATTTAACTTGTTATATATTTTTATCTGAAGTGAAAAAAACAGTTTTTGTGATACATAAGAATGTAATGAGAAACTTTATATCGTAAATACACAAGTATTGCTAATTTTTTACAATAAATTAAACAGGCAATTTCAATTACAATAAATTTAACAGGCAATTTAAACAGGCAATTAAAAGAATATGCTAAGAGACTTACTAACACAAGACGCTAAAAATTATCTACGAATATCCTTCACAAATCGTGGAATTAAAATCTATGGTAAAAAAATAAATAGTTTCTTAACATGTAACTATCATTTGGACTTCATCCAAATGAATTCCCTTTATTATGCCGACATGTAAATATTGATACAATTGACTGATGTTATCATATCAGGTTTGGAAGAGTATCTTGATTGGACATTCAAAACATTGTGGTCATTTACAAACCGACATCTTGGGTCAAAAGTCAATCTTGATAATGAACCTCAAGATCGCATCAAGAAGTCGAAAGACATGGCAACCGTTTAAACAAAGGGAGTTTTATTAATTATCCCTTTGCACTCTGGGTACTTTAAAATGATATTTATATTATGGTAAGAGGTAAATAATTTAAAATATATAATGTAGCAATTTTATGTAACTAGTAATCATATAATACAGTCATCCCCATTACTCGCAACGACCCTTCTATTGTTATATAAAGCAGCGGTTTCCAATTTTTTTCTACTACGGAACCCTAAATAATCAATATTTTTTTTGGTGGAACCCTTACTTTATAAATAAAATTTATTTAGATAATTGCGAACGTTATAAGATAAAAAAAGAAAATTTTTAAGATATTTAATTAGAGGAATAAAAAAATTTCGTCGT
This sequence comes from Parasteatoda tepidariorum, assembly GCF_982258835.1. NCBI lineage: Eukaryota > Metazoa > Arthropoda > Arachnida > Araneae > Theridiidae > Parasteatoda > Parasteatoda tepidariorum. The sequence goes on from NC_141766.1 coordinate 45,938,629, forward strand.
TTTATCATTAATACATTTAAATTGAATTTTATGTCCGACAGTTAAGTTTGCAGTCCTTGTGTTATTTCTTGTTTAGTTATAAATCTGTTTTTGGTATGGATGGTGTTTTCAGTAGAAATGTAAACAATAACAATCTCGAGCTCGGCACCTACTCTAGTTCCGGTTAAAAAGTTTGCGGCTGCTTACTACATGTTATTCTGATAGGCGATGTTTTCAAACGGATAATTTTGTTTTCAATAAAAGAAATAAATTAGATAATTTCTGAGTTCAAATCTGCCGTATTTCATAACATATTAATGTTATTATGTAATTCTGGGGAGTTTGGAGTGAAATTTTTTTTTATATTTATTTTGTTATTTATTATTGAAAAAGGTGACATGGTTGCTAGATTTTGAATATCTCGCTTTTTTGGCAGTCTTGATTTGGCCTCTTTCCATAAGTTTATCACTGTTTGTTCTTGTTGCAAGCTGTGCACCATCTTACGTGAGTGTTAGCACTTTTAGCATTGTAAACACAAGTATTGTTAGCATTGTAAACACAAGTAATAAGTAATCAAATACATTGTTTGCAAGAATCTCAAAACACAACGATGCCAAATGGCTTTAAAATACAACGGAAACAGTAACCCGGAAATTCAGGCAGTACCGAGCTTGCAGCGTTTCCTAGTGTAGAAAACACCATCCATATAGTTTGTCTAAAGTAAGAATTCCCCTAGCCAGTGGTCTGAACCCATGGCGATGACTATGGTAACGAGTCATAACTATTTAAAATAGGGGAGTGGGATCACTGTTTAGAATAAGTTTTGACTCTGGGCGGCTAAAGAAAGGTAATCTTTTTCTACTACTGTATATTGCGTTAGAGTGAAGAGAAGCTATACCCCTCCTGAAATGCGATATTCTTGTTTCCATAGCAGCAGACGGCTTCGGACTTTGAGTGAGGGGAGTTCCTACCTTAGCCAACTATACATACATAAGCTGAAAAGGAATAACATAAGCTGAATTATGGTTTACTTCGAAATGAAAACCTAAAAGAATTTCCATAAATGTTCAAATGGTTATTAGGAAACATATTTCCTTATTAAAAGATTTAGTAATTTTACTTTGATTTAAAAAGCGCGATAGGAAATAATAATGAAGTATTTTATAAATGCTGTTTTTTACATAATTTGTTCAATGTATTGTTATTAAAAAAACTATATTTTCTTTTCAAAAATACCATTTTTGTTTCATTAGCATGTTTGCTTGAGGAATTTTCATAAAGGCAACCGAAAGATGAAATAAGTTATGAAATATAGGCTTAATCTAAATGTAATCAAAGGTTTCAAAACGAAATTGTAGCGAAATTGGAGGTTACAAAATTGGAGCAAAGTCGGTCGAGTAGTTCGTGCGAAATCAATTTTTAAGAATGTAACTTTTTAAAAATTCGATTTCTCATGAACTATTCGCCTGATTGAGTCCTAGAGTGTGAAGATCTGATCATTAGATTAAGAGTTACTTAGGGTGGTCCATTTTTTTGCTCACGGTAAAATGAGAAAGAAAAAAACTTCATTGCAACACATATTTAAATAGAAACTTTTCAAAATATTATTGACTTATTAAAAATATCATAATTTCCTGGAAAGGTTGTTAAAAATATTGTAAAATATGTACAAGTAAAAATTTTTTTGAACCTGATAAAACAGAAATAGTTATCACAAAAATGCCAATATATTGTTTAAAAATGAGAGTAAATGATATAATAATCTCATCTGAAGGTGCTGTCTTTCTTCTTTTATTTTTTTTAATGAAAAACAGAAAAAATTGTTTGTGAAAAAATAGTTTTGTACAAATTATTTAAAAGTATATATTTTAAATACATTTATATACATGTATAAACCAAGCTTACCCAATACCTAAACCAGAACACATGAGAAATCGATAAAGAGGCTGTAGCAAGAGCAGTACAGAAATTTTATGTATATCTGAAAAGCAAAAAATTCATATTGAAAACGGGTCACAATCCCCTGGTGGTTATTTTTGGTACTAAATGAGGATTACCTGTTTTGGCAACAACTAGGCATACGAAGAGTTTGATGTCTACTATTCTTACATACATACTTATACATACTATTCTTTAAATTTGATATAAAATATCGCAACTCTATAAATAGCTAAAATGCAGTACAACGAATACGTAATATATATAAACCAAATGTTTCAAATTAACACGCGACCCTTAACATCTAGAGAATTAAGATAAGAAACAAGATCCGGGTATTTTGGGGGATATACAGGGAAGGAAGCTTATTACGTAATAGTGTACACTATTGAAGATCTGAAATACCATTGTCCCGCAGTGGACTGATCGTTAAGACACGGTTCCCAGCAGATCACCGAAGTCAAGCATCACTGGTTGCGGTCAGTGTGCAGGTGGATGACCACTTGGATCAGCCTGCTTAGGGACAGAGGGTGTGTGGTATTGGTCCTCGTTAAACTGTTCTACTGTAAAGTGCTCGACTTCGCGTACAGGTCGTCGGGCTACCGAAGCGGGGGTGCCATCCCCTCTGCAGAGGATCAAAATTGTGATGGCATGTCTTCGGCTCATCCTCAGGGATGTTTCCCAGACCGTCGCCAATAGCCCATTGTGCAGCTCTAGTGCGACGTAAATGAACTACAACAACAACTGAAATACCATTATGGTATTTCAGATAATACCGTTTTCTGAAATACCAATATGGATATTGTGAAAACAGTCAATGATTCCGTGGGATGTGCCAAACACAAAAATGATCTTGTGGGAGCTAAGGTGCAGTAATGGAAATATCCCAGCTTCAATTGAGAAAATATAAATGTGAATTTCGCCGTGGTTCGATATTTGAACATAGGTATACACTTTCGTATACTAATAGTTGATACACTTTCGAAATAGTTAGAGGTTTACACTAAGAAATCAACCACCACCAACAAAACTATAGACATTTCTCTGAGACTGTGTCAGTCAACAGTGTGTAGCTCTACTACACTTATGTGACAAAGGTCCCCAGATGAATTCATACGAATTCAAAAAAATTCATGCTGAACAGTGACATTAAACTCAACATGTGTACCGTTCAAACCATTCTGCAATAGTTAAGTCTAACGATATGTGTAAACTTTAGAGACGCACTGCACTTTTGTTCCATGGAAAAAGGCTATATTTTATTCTTGAATAAAATATAGGCTTCGGTAGCCTGACGACCTGTACGCGAAGTCGAGCACTTCACGGCAGAACAGTTTAATAATTTCAGGACCAAGACCGCACACCCTCGGTCCCTACGCAGACTAATCCAAGTGGTCACCCACCCGCTCACTGACCGCAGCCAGTGGTGCTTGATTTCGGTGATCTGCTGGGAACCGTGTCTTAACGATCAATCCACTGCGGGACCGATTATATTCGAGTGTGAAAAATTATAGCAGCATAAAATACAACGTCGCTTGAATTATATCGAGTGTGCACAGTTTGGCCTGTTTAGCGTGCTCGAATTAACTCGAGAGCACAAGTTAAGGGGTTAACGTGCGATTTTATAGGTGAATCGAATACTATGATAATGTTTCAACAGCCACAGTATTGGGAATTGTTATTAACGAGAATTTTCTCTGGACTCGAGATTTGTATGTGTGATCGGCCGAAAATACAATTCGCACATGCTCGAGCAGTTCGTATTAAGGAGCATTTTAGTGCAGGCAGAAACGCGAAACTGATTGGTCAGTATTTCGCAGCTAAATATATTTCACCTGTCAGGTTCATGTTTGCATCTTAGAATTCACTTATGCAATTTTCCCCGTTCAGTGGCTTTCGCATAGATGTAGCTTTTAAACTTTCGCGATAATTAATCAAAATAGGAATTGGTAACAACATTCGTACGTGCGTCTTGGAGATTCGCATGCAGTGTGGGAGACTATTCACACTTTATAAAAAAAATTCGGGTATGTGAATTGCTTTTCTTTTTTCTTATTTAATTTTTTTCTCCAAAGTCAAGCATCATTGGCAGCGGTCAGTAAGCGGTTGGGTGAGCACTTTAATTAACCTGCGAGGGATCGAGGGTGTGTGGTATCTATTCTCGTTAAACTGTTTTACCATGAAGTGCTCGACTACACGCGCAGGTAGTAGGAATATCAAATCAGAGGAGCCATTCCCTCTGCAGAGGATCAAAATTGTGATGGCGACGTTCTCAGAAGCATCCCTGAGGACGTTGCGAATTCGAATGAGTTAAGTGCTGATGACACTAGGCAGCCAAGTGGAGACAACTAAGTTAAGAAACCGGTTTTTGGTTTCTCGTTTGTGATCACACGTTACAACCTTCGCTTGTTCAACCAACTCTGAATAGTCCGATATCAGAACGGCACTGCTATTGGACTATTATAGTATATAACAGTCCAATACCAGAACTTATATTTTTCAATAAAGTTTATTGCTAAAAGCTCTTTTAATTATCATGGAAGCGATTATTCACGATGTACTTGAAGTAGGCGTTGAGCTGATAGCTGAGGTTCTGAAAGAAGAACTAGAACAGAAAAAAAGTGATTTAAAAGCAAAATAATTTATTTCGTTTGCTTTCAAAATTTCATTAATACTCGGAAATATCTGTCAAAGAAATATCGATCAAAATTAGTTTAAAAAGCTTAGCGTTCAAGCAATATAATTTTGAATTTTCAAATATTTAAACATTTGTAATTCGCGATCGCAACACTCGAATACGCCATCTGGGGAGAGACCGGTTTCATGCCTTTAGCCCATCTCCCTTCCCTCTCCTCCTCTTTTCAGTTATATAGGAATGTACTACGATATTTTCCCTTTTCTTTAAATTTTTCCTTTTTACTTAATAAAAATATTTTTTTAAATTTCCGTGATACTTTTCTTTAGAACTATGTTTAATGCAGTTTTCAGTTCCATATAGTTTTTCTAGTTAAAAGATTTTAGTTTATATGAAAATCAAGAGAGAAACTAACGTACTTCCTTCCTCTATGACTTTCCACACGCTAATGGGGAAAGCATGTGAAGTGTTGCCATAGGAAAAGAGTTCTGCTCTACGCCACCTGCAGCCCATTTCGATCGCCAATTAGTAACGCGCTAGTATTTTTTCCATTCACTTTTAAAATTCAATAATAGTTTGTAACTTTTAATATCTCCACAGAGGAAATTAGTTTATAGGGAATTAGCTTATTCGCATAATCTTTGTTATTTATGTCCCAAAGACAAGGTACGTTTGAAAAATTTCAGAAAAAAAAATACATGTATCACTAGAATTCCATTTAAAACTAGTCATAGTTAGAAGATTAAACCAAGTTTAAATTTAAAAGATAAAAATTCAGGATGCGTCAGAATCAGCACGTGTATTTTGTTTACTAAATGATTGCTAGTTAAGGTTGAAAGTATTTGGAAACTACTATATGACACGTTTCAACTAATCTGGTTGCTCCACTAAAGTTGAAAGGTTTTAACTTCAGTTGCTAGTTGAAAGCAACCGGGCAACCATCATATGACACGTAGTTTGCCTCGTGTCATTGCTTTGCCAAATTCGCAAGCGAGAATTTGTTTACCTCTAGTGTGAGTAGACCTTCAATTTTATTTTGTATTTACTGGATCATTTGTGGCATAGCTATGTCTAATGCCTATTTACTTTAAACTGTAAACCGCACAACCGGAATTTTCAATCAAAATATATCGAGCATGATCATTTCAATGTGGTTTTCAAATGAATCTTGAATGTTCTGGACACTTTAAAGCGATTTTGTTTTCTGGTAGCTGCAATTTCTGATGACTTATACTTAAAGATTTTATTTCTTTATTTTTTGTCCTATTAATTTTTGAAAGTTGATCGATAAAATAAATTGTTTTATATTTGTTCGTAGCAACTTGAACATTTCGAGAATGACATCCATTAGAACAACTTCAGGCAAAAAAGAGTATGATGCTACTAATTATACTTGCCAAAAGTGCTTGGAAAAGGGTCATTTCACGTATGAATGCAGTGGAAAGCGAAAGTTTGTTTCTCGTTTAAGCCGAACAAAGCTTCTAGAAAAAAGAATGAAAACTGCAAACGATCCCCCAGCTGCAACACAAGAAAGCGCATCAAATGAGATTAATGAGCAGACTAAAAAAGGGTCTGCTACATCCGGTGAAATTAAGTCTAAGAAAAAGCGTTCAAGTGTATCATCAAAAAGTTCTAGTGATTCCAGTGAAGACTCTGATAGTGATAGTTCCTCGTCTTCCGATTCTAGCTCAAGTAGTAGTTCCTCCTCTTCATCATCATCTACTTCGTCTTCCGATTCTGAATCTTCATCCTCATCGTCATCTACCAACAGTAAAAGTCGAACCCTTTCATCATTAAGTGATGAGCAAAATTAGAATTATGAAGAAGGCTGGCTTGCTTTTGTGCCATGGGCTTAAAACTGGTATATTGAAGGCCTAGTTTCTGTTACTTAAGTGATAATAGCTGTTATACACTTAAGTTTTTTGACAGAATACTTCGCCATAAAATTGTCAACAAAAATATATAAAGTTTAAAAATAATGGTAATAAAAAGGTTTCAGATTTTTGTTTTAAGGTTTATTTTAACTTGTTTCTTTATACCATACTTGAATAGCAATAACTGACTTAAACCTATTAAGTAGCACTTTCTATAAAATGTTAATGACTTAATAGCTATTTAATTGCAATAGGGTGAAAGAAAAATATTTTGCGATAAATCTTAATCATGTGGATTAATTTTTTAGCTTCAACACAGTCAATATAATGCAAATTAATGAAAAAATTTATCAGTGCCTTTTGTTTTTGTTCTAAGAGAAATCAGTTCCATTTAATGTAGGGTAATCTGGGATAGTAAAGGCTAGTTTCTGTTTCTTAAGTGGTAATAATTTTTTTTATGCAGATAAAGATACTTAGTAATAAAATTGCTAATAAAGATTTTTTTAAAAATTTTTTAACGTAGTAACTCGATTCTTCATACCATACATTTCTGGAAAAAACTTATTTTAAAATCTTACGTCCCTAATCATCCACTTAAGCTATAGCGAGAGAGAATTTAGTTGCGGCAATCTGCGACATGCACCTCCCTTGCTTTGACTAATCACCTCTCTCAAAACTTCTTTGCACCTTTGTTTTTCCAACTCTTATTTTTGTAAAAACTGCCCTACTTGGTTCGCTTAAATCGCGTGTTATTTTTTTATTTTCTTCTATAATACTCGGATTACATCATAAGTCTCGTGAAGTTTAGTTTCTTTTCCACTCTTCTTGTCTGCAACTAACTGTACTCTTTAACATTTAAAAACACATAAGATTCTTTTGCAAATCTCTTGTAAATTTCAAATATTGGTGATGCATTTCTCGAAAATAATTGATTAATTATACAAATTTTGCTTATCAAGATTGCAAAGAGAGGTGGCTTAACAAGAAAATTCAATGCAATAAAATAATTTTGATTTGAATTTGTTCCAATTTTCGTTCTAAACATGTTGAACTTCTGAAGATGTGTGATTCGTTTGATGGTGTTCAACAATAGAAATCACCAACTTTTTTTATATTTATCGCAATGCAATAATTTATAATATTTAAAATCTTCTGAATAGTTAGTTTTCTGGAATTGCTGAAATTTGTAGAAAGACTATACGAAAAAGAGTTGCTTCTATTTTAAATAAAAACAGTTATGTGTAACTTATATTATTCATAAATAGAAATATTTTTATAGCTGATGTTAATGTATCAAATGTTTCAATTTTTAAATGTTAACCCTTTTTTCATGTATATGTTAGGCCTTGGAAGTACCAAAAAAGTGCTTAATTTTGCATCACAAAAATTAAGTGTTAAAAGTCCTTACTACTTTTTTTTAAAGGAAAAAGTGTGAAAGAAATGTTATCTTTTATTGTTATAAAAAGTATGTTTTTTTTTTTAAAATTTTGTATTATTTAGATGTTACGACATGCAATTTAAAATTGGAGTTATTTTAACCGCTCTCAAATTCATTGTAAATTGACATCAGTTTTCGATCGCTTTTTCAGACAGTTCTAAGTGACTTTTCGAAATAAAATCGTTTTATCATTATAATGTTACTACGGTATGCAAATTTCAGGTTTGAAAATTAACAATTCATTCAGAAATTGCATTTGGGCATGCTAATTGTTTTTTTCCCTTCGAATTCTTTCTTTTTAATATGTTTGTTTTTTAACGAAATCTATTGTGATTTCTCAAGGTCTTATGATATATATATTTTTTTTTACCTTTTTCTTACAGTTTTAAATTTTCAATATTTTTATTATGATGCTATTATACTAAAAATCTCAGTTGTCACCTTTTGATGTTTTTTCAAGTTAACGAAAAAAATTTTTTTTTCTCACTTTAAATGGAAAATCTTTCACTTTTACATAAAAAAATATTTATTCTTTTAATTGCATTCTAAAAGATATTCTTGTGTAAACATTTTTATATATGACAGTACAAAGGAAAAATAATTTTTTAATATTAAAATAGAAATTTTTTCTGTATTTCAAAAAAAAAAGAGAAAGTAGAAAGAGGAATACCTTTTATTTGATCAAATGAAAGATATGATTAAATTAAAAAATATTTGAATTTTGCTAATAAAGATTACGAATACTGCCACTTATTTGAAAAGATACTGTACCGCTTATTTGAAAAATACATAGAAATAGACAAAGAATAAGAAATTAAAATAAGTTACAACAATCATATAAATTTTGAATGAAAATTAGCAATATTGAGCCTGATATATATTAACTAAGATACATTTATTTCTTCCAAACCAGATGCCTTGCAATAATTAGTCTTGCTTTGTTTATTAGAAATCAAAACCCAAAGCAGCTGAGAATTCAGAATGACTTCTGAAATCGATGAGCCAACAGGGTACTAGACTTGGCTTCAAATTCAGGGACCAGGCTCAAATTTCAGAATGGTGATTGCTATTTTTTTATGCATCATTGAAACTAGCCTGCTGCTCTGCTTAAGCAAACATTAGTGATTATGGAGGTATGGATAAATTGCCATTTTTCTGTATGCTTAAGGAGAAGTATTTTGTAAGAAATTTTTATTATGTAAGTAAATTTTTTGCTGCAACTTCAACAGTTGAACAATGTGTACATTTATGAAAAACTTTCAGTTATTTTTTTACAAAAAAGAATCAGTCCTATTTAAACCAGTTTTAAGCCGTTACAGTGATCACCACTCATAAAACCCGCGAATTTTAAATATCTAAGAAGGAAAGAAAATCATTAACAGTATTGATGTCTTCAAAAATTATTTTGAAGAAAAATCTTTTCAAAGCTTTACTTTTAGGGGGCACGTTCTATCATGCTTGTCTGCTGAGATTTGACTTGAATCT